>NW_026844347.1:23321699-23776699 GCF_029955315.1 Cylas formicarius | reverse complement strand
CTGTGTGAAACCTGTAGTCCGACCTCTGTGTGGTCTGAAAACTCCAATTAAAACCCGAAGCAGGCGAATATTCAGATGTGTTCCACAAGTTCCTATATAGAAAATTTGTTGAAAAATTATGCGGATAAGTTACCAAAGGCTGGAATTGAACCGAGCCTGAACATTCGTTTTCAAAGTTAAAAGTTATATCTTTTTTTTGGCAACAAATTTATTTACTGTTATAATCAAATATTTTTACAATTTTAGTGATATTTGGAGATTTACCTGAGAATTTACTAGACATGTTTAGAATTCTATATGATTGTTCATAAAAAATTTATCCCACAAAATAATAGTTTCGAGAAAATCAGTGATTTAGGAGAGTAAAGACTGATTGAGATAACTCATATCAACTCTCCTATTTATCACAAAATTTATAGTGATATGTCTTTATGATTATATATTGATTTGTATTATCCTCTTTTTAAAACAATTTTTTTAAGGTTCTTTTTTAAATCTTATTTTTTTTTTAAAATCTCAATAAAACAGCAGATCAAAAAGTTTTAAGATCATTTTATTATAAAAATACGTATAAAAATATAATACGGCAGGTTCATTTGCGAGTTACATTGTAGCAATTTAAAAAAAAACAAAATGGAAATTAATGTGCATTTATGACCTATGGCATGTAAACAATAACTACAAAAACAAAACAAAACACCTCTAAAAGACTCAACTAAAAAATAACCGCCTTTGGTATTTTTTGAAGTAGGTATTACTTCTATCAACTATGAAATAGATAATCCTTTAACACGTGCACAATAAAAAACAACGGACCTGTAGTTTTTGGTAGAGAGATACTTAAAAATATAAGAAACAAGAATTATCATGGCACATAAAAAAAAGCAACCACCAACTGACCTGGTTTTTGGAAAATAAACAAAAAGTACAATTTTCAATGCACATTTCAGTCTATTATAAAAGTGACTGTGATATTTTTTTAAAACCATTCGTTTTTAGCAAATCCATTAAGTCATTAAACTTTTTCTTTGGAATTGGCATAACGTAAGCACGGTCCAGATACACAATTTCAAAAGATATGAAATTCGCGCCTGATCGCATTTTTCTTTGCGTAATGCTTATGCTACTGTAGCCAGTTTAGATACAACATGTTTTATATAAAAATGTGTCAGGAGCATCTTTTTCTACTTGGAAAACACACGCGTCATTTATTTTGACAATATCGCCTGAACTGTCCCAATGAAGGTTAACAGAAGTTTGAGTTACACCTTCTTCACGCTTTTTACAAACATTACGTACCCACAGACACACTTTACAAACCTTAAAAAACGCGGGAAATTCAATAGTGGTACTAAATCTCTCTCTAGCGGAACTGAAGGAAGATAAGTATGTGCCGGTATTGTTCGTTGTTAAAATACAAACGTGAGAGTTTCATGGTACAATTAACTAAAACTAGGTATTTTATGACATGTGCTATTATTGCAGCCAGCGAGCTATTTGCTTATTTCTTTAGTGCTCAGTTTAATGTCTTCCCAAGCGCGGAACTAAGGGTAATTTCACATAATAATGCAGTAAACCGAATACGAAAAAACGATGACAAAAATAATGAATCCAAATTATGATATTTTTTATTTAAAAAAAACAAATGAAGTGCATTAAAAAGGGAGATGGACACCTTATTTGGACGGAAGATGACGAAATTGATGAAGTGTAAAGACAGAATTTTTTGCAAATAGAAACAATATAAAAATTCAAAGGAATTTTGCATGTTCATAAAATTTTTGATATATATAATTGGATAGGCATACCGCTGAAATTTCGATTATTCTATTACCCTTTACTAAATACGAACTTATAATTCGCCGCTACTGATCTCCGTACGTATCGGCGCGATAAATTGATTTAACACGAACGAAAAGTAAAAGCTAAACGCATTTAGCGGGTATCCGCACATAATTTAGACTTTGACAATAAACAACGAAATTTCCGACTGAATGCGCTCACGAGCAATAAAAAAAATGACGACGACGGCGTTTTGCCTAAACAACACTTTCTTCGGTTTGGGTTCAAATGATTTATTGTACAAGATAGAGTTGCACAAAAAAAATCGGTCGAGCGCGCGGATTTTAAAGTTTTCTCAATCCGCGAGGGTCTGACTCACTCGATCGCCATTTTCGTTTGCGTTTAATTGCGTTCCGCTCCGTTAATCGCACTACTGAAATCCGACGACGCAACAAACGGGGCGAAAAGAATAAACTTGTTTTACTTTGATGAAACATTTACATTGCCGATTTTGGGTTTATATTATTAAACAGATTTCTTTCTCCTTATGTTTGTGACGAAAAATTGGGCAGCTAAGTTTCTGAGTGCCCAAAAAAACACGAAATTTTTTCTAAGATTGCTTTTGTTAGATGTCAGAAAACAACGCAAAAAGCTCTTCTTCAAGTGATGAAGATCTTCGATAGAAAAATTAACATTATCTGCAAGTATTAGTTCCAAATTATTCCAAAATAGGTACTGAACTAGATAGTGGCTTAATAAAAAGGATGTGGCTATTTATACATACAGTATGTATACGCAATTGGCTATTTATACATACTGTATGTATACGCAATTGGCTATTTATACATACAATATGTATAAGAAATTGGCTATTTATACATACAATATGTATAAGAAATTGGCTATTTATACATACAATATGTATAAGAAATTGGCTATTTATAGTTACGTATAACGCAGATAGAAAAGTAGAATATTGATTGTGACCATCTATGAATGCCATCCTCAACTAAAATGTTTGCCTCCACTATATCCATTAAAGTGCCCCTTCTTCTTGTTAATACTTCTGTTTAACATACACGGGCTTCAAAAGTAATCTGCGTTAATTTTGCATATCGTGATGAGCTAGTTTACTCACAGTGCACATATTCCGATTTTCAAGCCATCACGAAGCTCATAAATAATTTTTAATGGAGATAGGCGATAGTAAGCTGCGTCTCGTGTGCATCGCACAATAGCCAGCAATGCCTTTGTGGGTATCGGGATCGGCAAGATAGGAAGCTGCGTTCCACAGAAACACGCGTTGATTTCGATACCTATCGGCGCGTCAAAAGTAAGCAGCTTACCGTGTGCATCGCACCATAAGCGCCAATGTCTCTCTACCTATCTGCTGCAAATCGACGCGCGCGCTTAGCTTACTTTTGACGCCCGTGTGCACCGGTACTAATAATTGAAACCATTCAAGTGATTCAAGTCAAGATAATTACCATTTTATACATATGTACATTGAATAGATAATCGAAGTGCTAAATTGTGAATGACTTATTCTATAAAAGTGTTGCAAGGTATTAGCTGATTTTTTTAAATTAATTATATTTTTAATATTCTAACCTCACTTTTAGATGACAGAACAAATGTCCGTTAATGACAACAATGTTAGTGAACATACTTTAAATGTTGGTCAACATTTTAATGATTATGAACAGTTATCAAAGACTGTTAATGTATTTTGTAAAGAGCATTATCATCCATTTGTTATTAGAACACGGTCTCAGAAACAAGTGCTGTACAAATGTTGTCATGGTATTAAGCAAAATTCAAAATGCCTGGGAAAACGTCCGAATCAACATTACTACTACAAGAATTGTAAAGCTCAAATTAATTTTTATAAAAGCAAAAATGAAAAATGGAAATTAACAAAACTATTACTAAATCACAATCATACCGTTGGCAAAGAAGAATATAGTAATTATGGCAAAGCCAAAATTATGAATGAAAATGATTACGAAACAGCAACAGATTTAATCTTGTCTAGCGCCAAAGATGGAATGGTTGCTGCAGTTTTAAGTAAAAAAAGTGGGAAACAGTTTATAAGAAAGGATATACAAAATTTTCGAAACAAACTTTTTCCTTCATGTACCGAAGTGGACCAAAATCATTTAATGGAATTCTTAGCGGAAATCGAAGAAAATGGTGGTTTATACGCTATACAAAAAGATGCAGAAGAAGAAGTAGAATCATTATTTGTAGCCTCTTCGGCGATGGTTCTAAATTATAATAAATCTCAGTGTCCAGTGATACAAATAGATGTTTCCTTTGGATTTAATGTCGAAAATTATAAAGTTTTGGGATTTTGCTACTATTCTAGCATAACCGACAAATCAGAATTTGCAGCTATAGGATTTATTGCTAAAGAAACATATTCCGCATTCATACATTGTATGAATGAATTTAAAAAAATTTGTAAGACCCACCCATCCGTTTTTTTAATTGACAAAGATTTCATCGAAATAAAAGCTATCAGAGACATTTTTTCTAGTGCAACCGTTTTACTTTGTAAATTTCATGTCATTAAATGCATTAAAAGGCTAGTTTCTACTGCCTACAATAAACAAATTGATGAAAAAAACAAAATATTGGATACGTTCAAGAAATGTTTATATGCTCAATCATATAAAGAATACGAAGAGCAGAAAAAGAAATTCCTGGACATTTGCAAGTCTGTAAAAGTTTTTGCAGGAACAAAAGATAAATACGTGACTCATGAAGAGCAATTTCTTAAAAATTGGGACAGCTGTAAAGAAATGTGGGTACATTATTTTAGAAAACATTTGCCACTAATGGGAGATACGACAACAAACAGAATTGAACGATCATTTTGGACTCTTAAGCAATACATACAAACTAAATATCATAGTTTGCCGACAATTTATTTATGTATTAAAGAGCTTATAGACTTTATTGATTCAAGAATAAAGAATAAATTAGCCAAAAATAAACAAAAAGTTTTTAAAATTATGGATAACGATAATGAAATAAGAAAATTGCTGGAAGTATGTTCCGAAGTTCTCACAGAGACTGGAATGAAATTATTTCATAAACAATTAAAATTGTTTAAAACTTTAGAATCAAAAATAAAAGTAATGGCTAATGGCATTGAGGAAAATCTTGAGACTGGAATATCGAAGATTTATAATACGTCGCTGGAAGCATGTTCATGTACATTTTGGAACTCTTTCAGTGCACCATGTAGGCATATTTTTATGTTAAGAAAATACAATAAATTAGATATTTTTTCAAAAACATGTTTCCATCCAAGATACATTACTTCAGTTGGAAATACAAAAAGTATTATGAATATGGATATCGATGATGAAGACACGAATGACGTAGACATTGATGATATAGACAAGGATGAATTCGATGGTTGTCAAAAAGTATTATCGGATCGAGAAAAATTCAATACAGCACTGACAGTAACAAAAAATATCGCAGATATTTTATCAAATTATGGAACTTCAACCTTTAACAAATATATGAACGAACTAAAATTAATTGAAAAAAATGCTAGAAATGGGGTTTCTCTGTTTGAGAATGAGTATAGTAAACCTACAATTAGTTCAATAGAATTTGAGACAAGTAACTTAGTTGAAGCTGGAAGTTGCCAGGATAGCTTAGTTGGTACTGAAAGTCAGAACGAATCCGATACAAATCATCAATCAAATGAAAACCTAAAATTTAAAACAAAAATTAAGTCTAAAGGACGTCCGAAGAGAAAAACTAAACAGATTCAGTTTTACAAGAAGCAAATTAAAACACGAAATAAAAAATAAAATAAATACCCAAGTATATTGTAACAATAAACAATAAATAAAACAATATTTTTCTATAATTGTGTAGTTTTTATTAAAATATTAATATCAATAAACTTTTTGGTTAGTTAGTACGTTATACGTAACTATAAATAGCCAATTTCTTATACATATTGTATGTATAAATAGCCAATTGCGTATACATACAGTATGTATAAATAGTCAATTGCGTATACATACAGTATGTATAAATAGCCAATTGCGTATATATACAATATGTATAAATAGCCACATCCTAATAAAAAAGAGACTATTCGTTGTAATGACGGTGAAGTTATTTTAGGTTGAAAAATATATAAATTTCGACACGTCTGCAGATTAAAAACTCAAAATCGGTTCACAACTATAATCACAAACTGTTTATCGAAGGGTAAAAAATTGCCAATCGATTCGAAATTAATATCAAAGAACATGTTGGCACCCTGTATGACAGAGCAAACCTGAAACAATCTCTCCACACAATTTACAATACCGTTTAAACGAAAGTATCCCATATTTAATAGTTATTCATTAAAGGCTAATAATTAACCTACAAAAACGGCAATTTTTAGGACTTTCTTGGTTTTTTTTACCCATAATCGACACACCCTGTACACAATCCAAAACATGCTCCAAGTAAAAGTTATAGTCCTGGGTCTCTCAAGTTTCCTGGTCCAAGAATTTTTTAAATAGAGTAAATGGTTTTCGAGAAAATACTTGTTTTCTAAAACCATGCAGTACGCCGTAATAGTGAACGACGTCATCGCGTCTAGATTGAGGGCGAGAATTGGGGTTTTCATTTGGATTTCTTCAAATATCTGGAACACCGTATGCGATAGACAAAAACCGTAAATACAAATACTGTTTAAACCCTTTAGCCATGTTTTTTACGAATTTTGATTTACGCCTAATAATTTACTCTGGAAAAGTACAATTTTCACGACCTGTTAGATTTTTGTCCACAATCGACAAAATGCCTGAAATAAAAATTATAGCCCCGGATCTCCCACGTTTCCTGGTTCTAAAATTTTGCCGATCGGTATAGTTTTTGGAAAAATCATATTTTTCTGGAAGCCAAAATAACCAAAGAAAAATTTTCAAAAATACCTGCTGATATTTGATTAGGCCCAATTTCTAGTGTTTAGATGTGGTTACGGACTTTTACTATTCTGCTAAATTTGAAGTCGATAGATTTAATCCATTCCTTATATGGCACGGAATATCCGGAACACCCCGTGCAATAATTGAAAACTTTAAATACAAAAGTTAGCTGTTTGTGCGGGTTATATCGTCATGTAAGACAAATTACTGAATCACAACCTTCTATATATAGCCACTTCTTATTAAAAGAGGAACGCAATTTTCAGTTTTTTTGCAAATCCGGAGACACCCTATATATTTTTCAAAATTACCACTGGATCTCGGGAATCTTGTAACCCATAACTTTTTCGATAGCATATAAACGGTTTTCTAGAAATTACCTTTTTCTTAGATCTTTGCAAACGCGAATTTTATTTTATAAAAATACTTCCCGACAACCCATCAACCCCCAATTCCAATAGGCTCAGTTAGGGGACCTAACGTTATTTGCTTGCCAGATTTTAAGTCTATAACATCAAATTTCGGACACTTATCGTGGTTGATAGCAACGTTCAAAAAACAGTCGAAAAGTTCGGAGGCTATCGTCGAAAAACCCTGGAACAGAGAACAGAGAACGGACAAACAAAAAAAAAGTTTTTTTTTCGACGCTCCTTCCATCTGTACCAATGGTGATGCTGTAGGCGGCACCTTTACCGAGATCTGCAGTTTATTGAGGAACGCGTATGCTTTCGAAAAGAATCGTTTTTTCGAAAGCAACAAGAAATTTTAGATCTCAAAAATATCAAAATAATTGAAAGTTTGACATCTATTTAAAAATATATCGACATTTTAAATTCATTCATTTTTTGAGACTGGTGAATGATTTTTCCATATTTATTTTATTTTCTTAAATATAATAATAATAAATATAATAGTAATAGCACTTTATGTCCAACAGGTAACATGACCCAATTAAAATTATTAAATATAAATCTCATACAATATATATACACAGGGGACGTAAAAACTAATCTTAAATCTACTAATCTTATAACTAAAAAAAAAAAAGAAGGAAAGAAGGAGAAAGAAACGGATAAGATTTTTCTGTACGGATAACCATCGCCAATCGAAGTTGCCGAAGACCATCATAATATAAATCGCAGTGCGATGATAGTTTGTGTTATATTGTAAATGCGATTCTTTTTTTGGTTTCAAATTTACAATTACGAAACAACTACATCGTTAATTTAGCGATATCCTGCATGGTGTATGTATACTATTACTTGGTTATAGGCGAGCGTTTCCTTATTACCCGTATGACTTTCACACACAACCATGATACGCCGTAATCTAATACTATATCCAATAGAATAATGTCTAAATAAATGACGTCAAAATTTTAAAAGACTAATTTTTTGAAATTTAAAAGTAACTAAGTATACAACAACTGTTCCTTATTTTCACTTGAGGCGTTCTGTGAAAAATAATTAAATAATATATAAATTTAAATTCGATAAAAATATAAAGTAAAAAAAAAAACATATTATCGGAACTATTTTAGGGAAATCGTAAAGTTCTTAAAAATACGCTAGAGGTTAGTAGAGATATGTATGCTTGGGGACAATCCCACTCCTCTCCCTTTTGTGGGCGTGTCCTCCTTACCCACGACTCTCTAGCTCCTCCCCCTTTACCCATAATCCCTTGAAACTGGCCCCCATTGGATAAGCAAGCACCAATGGGGTTTAATCAATCTCCCCACCTCTAGTTTGCGATGGCGGCGAAGCCAATCAGAGCCCAGATATTTTCCCACCCCTAAGAAAAGCAATGGCGTCAATGAGACTTGATCATATTGTTCGCGTGACCATCTGCACCCTCTAGCGGTTCGAATGTAAACTAGTGTCCCCTCTTGGAATAAGATTTTCTTTAATAAGGTAACCCACCTAGTGAATATTGACCAAAACATTTATTTTAAAAACATATAATTCTGCGAATGTGTACCCTCGCGGGTACAAACTGTACTTTTATTGCGCACAAAGGACAGGGGAAATAAAGACGAAAAGTATTGGATTTCTTTTCTCGGAACTGGAAGCTGGCAGGCACCACCAATAATATCTGCAAAACAAAAAGCTGGTTAAAATTTTCATTAATAAAGTAGGATATTAGAAACCATATACATTATTAATTAATAAGCCATCTACCGTGCGTTAACTTCATACATATTTCCGCATGCTTCTGTTTTAAGGTATCGTGAGATATTTGACTATTTATCTGGGAAAAGTTCATATGTCGAAAATATTATGTGTATATGGCCGTGGTAGGCTTTCTTTGCTATTATAATTTTATTTTTATTATTTAATATTTACAAAATTAATTTATCTATCTTATTGATGATTTTGATTTTCTTTGCTATTTTATTATTTGTTTTTATTATTTAATATTTTCAAAATTAATTTATCTATCTATCTATTTTAAGATATCGCAGTCAACTTTACTATTTCATCAATTTCTTTTATTTATTGCTGATCTTTGAGGATAGTGTACAAACTTTTTTTTGTAACTTATCTGTATCTACCCTTTAATTTCCTATCAAGCCATAAAGCAAACTCGAAAGGCATCTTAACTAAAAAGTCATATACTTTAAAGCTGCTGCTACTACTACATAAAAGTGTGTTTCTATGCCAATCTCAACAACAATGAAATCTGGACGCTTATACTAATTACTGTAATACTCTTCTCTGCTAACGCTCTAGGAGACGCTATTTGAACCCTGTTCAAAGAAAAACTTCTACAGCCCAAATAACCTCTCTGAACCACACTTAAGCGCATCACTCTTTCACTGTCTTGAAGCCTTCAGATTAATATTCCGTACTAACTACGTATGCCATACACGAAACGTTCTCTTTTCTAATTTTTTTTCTATGCGCTACATTAACGAACAGGATCTAAACTTTTCTGTCTGTGTATTTTGTTAGCCACCTTAAAAAAATTAAAAAAAGGTATGCGAACCTAGAGGATATTTTCCATATTTTTCACAAATGGTGACAACAATTAATGCAAGTATTATTTTTAATAATAACCCATCTTTCGCTATGACACGAAAACATCGACTTTTTAATTCTAACTTTTCTCATAGAGCTTCCCTTTAGTCTCTATCTGTTCTTTAACTAAATCCCCACCTTTTTGAAAAACCAACCTCTAAAAATAGTTAATTTTCTCTAATTTAAATTTGTACGTTTTCCGCAATATGTGTGAATATTTTCGCTAGAGCATTTAGTTACTTAGTACATGTCCTAATCAATATTTTAAAAATATAATTCTAATGATACGTGTTTACGATTTGAAGATAACGAAACATTCCCCAGTTTCATAAATGAGAGCTCACTGCCAAACTACCAAACATCACAGTACAAACTACCGTACTACGCCCCCCTGGACAAAATCAGGTCAGTCAGCGTCATTAATTCTACCTGCGTTAACGAATAACGTATTGTTAATTAAGGTTTAATACGCAGAAAATTTAAGTAACAAATAATTGCAATGAAACTCACTAACATCATAAATTATTATTAAAAAAAAATTAGAACAGTTGGAATTTACTGGAGTAACCAATTTGGCACTAAAAATGGAAATTTTCGATACTCTACTTGGTGCCTACAATAAATTTTACTATTATTTTTAATGCAGAGACACAACGATTTTCTAGTTCTGAATTTGATCAGGGGTATATGACCATAGTTTACGCCGACTCTAAAAGGCATGCAGTCTATTGTTTTTGAACGCCTAATTTTGTGTATTATGTTCAAAACAGAGACTCTCTGGGCTTACGACTACAGCTACCAGTTACTACTTTCAATAATATTAACACAAAAAAAGTAGGTGGCATTTCTATAATACGTGCAAAGTTTATGTGAAACTGACTGGAAGACAGAGTAATGCACCAATATGTTACTAAACATATTTCGATAGAATTCCGTAAGAGCTTACCTCCAAGTTTCCTCATTTAGTCAGTCAAAGCATCAAATGGGAAATTCCAATCCAACATATGTAGTGCTGGAAATATATCAATCGCCTACGTTACCGATGGTACCCGACTGAAGCTTCTGCGTCTTCTTTACCCCACACGCCTACTTAAAAAGATACTGGTCTAAGTCTCAATATCCCTGTTAAAAAAAAGAGAGGTTCTATTGCCATAAATATGTGTTTTCAAAATTTTACCTGAATGGTTCGTGATTCCTTATATATGCAGTGTTGGCAGCAATGTGGCGACGACTACGCTGAAACTTTCCATATCTCGTGTCCCCATGACTGGTCTGTTTCATATATCAAACCTCACCTCGCACGAGTTTGAACCTCCTTTTAAAAAAAAACAGGCAAGACTTATACTTATATCAAAGTAATACGAGGAACCTATATTTTATGCCAAAACTTATTTCATCACCTCCAAAGGGGAATAGGGGGTTTCTAAAGTATGGTAGGTACATCTCTTTCATTTTTTAATTAAAAAAGTGACACAATTACGCGACGTAACTCGATCCGGATCGTTAACGCGTCTCAAGATGTGGGTTTAGAGATGCTGAGGTCATTAAATTGATTCACTATTACCAGTACACACTGAAACCCCTTATTTCCAAAATAAAAAATTGTTAACTGTTAACACAACAAAAAAACTATTTTCTCACCAATTATATTTCTGGGCCGTTTTCAGAATATGTCCAACGTAGAATCCCAAGAGGATAGGGCCGCAATTTCGAAAAATGTTCATGTCTCCCCACTATGCATTTGTACAAGAAGCAGGGCCGGATTAACAGCAATTATATTCTTGTCAGTCAACATACAGCCGCCGATTGAATTCTCGGATTCTGCTTTACTAGTTGCCATGGTCTCTCAAATATGTTACTTAAAAATTGTATTTTTTTTTTACAAATAATATACCTTCCCTAAAATAATTCCGCCTTTGTCAAGTTGGACACGTGCACGTCTGTCCGCTTTGAAAAGCGCAGGCGTATGTATCTTCCAAAATGATCCAAGCAGGCTCGGATTGCCAGCAAATACACAACTCGCCGATTCAATTCTGAGATGTTGCTTCACGAGTTACCATGATCTGTGAAATATTTCAATTAAAAAAAAAATCTATTATTTAGCAACAATATACCTTTTTAAAAATAATTTCGTCTTTTTTCAAGTTCAACAGAACACGCGTGTTCGTTTCAGTTGGACAAGGGCACGTCTGTCCGCTTTGAAAAGCGCGGCGTATGTATCTTCCAAAATGATCCAAATTGTTAACCTTTTTTTTGATTCCTCGTTCCCCGATTCAATTCTGAGATGTTGCTTCACGAGTTACCATGATCTGTCAAATATTTTAATTAAAAAAAATCTATTATTTAGCAACAATATACCTTTTTAAAAATAATTTCGTTTTTTTCAAGTTCAACAGGACACGTGTGTTCGTTTCGAAAGGTTTCGTAGTCTGTAGCTCTGTCGAATTCTCCAAAATTCGTTAAACCTTCAGATATTTTCAAAATTTGTCCAACGCAGACTTCCACTCACGCAGTTTCGAAAACTTTCTGGTCTCCCCGCCATGCATTTGTACACGAAGCCGTTCTGGACTATCAGCAAACAGCACATCCGTCATTTTTCTTCTCGGATTCCGCTTGACGAGTTACATCGATCTGTCAAATATTTAATGTAAAACAATCTTATCTATTACTTTTACCCAATATTAAGTACCTATTCAAAATTAGTAGCGCCTTTTCGAGTTCGAAAGGTTTCGTAGCCTATAGCCCTGCCGAAATGGCATTGCATTTGTACACGAAGCAGGGTCGGATTGTAAGCAAACAGCACCCCCGGTCACTTTTCTTCTCGGATTCTGCTTGACGAGTTACATCGATCTGTGGAATATTTAGCGAAAAAAAACATTATCTATTACTTTTACCAGAAATGAAGTACCTTTTTTCTTTAAAACAGTTCGTCCTTTTCGAGTTTGAAAGGTTTCGTAGCCTATAGCCCTGCCGAAATGTCATTGCATTTGTACACGAAGCAGGGTCGGATTGTCAGCAAACACCACAAGCGTCACTTTTCTTCTCGGTTTCTGCTTGACGAATTACATCGATCGGTCAAATATTTAATATAAAAAATATCTATTTTACCAAAAATACGTACTCTTCTAAGATAAATTAGCTCTTTTCGAGTTCAAGAGGACGCGTATGTCAACTGTAGGATGTTTTATTATTATATTTCCCAGTGTCTATAAATTAATAAACAACAGAAGCTTCCGAATACAAAAATTTCAACATGAGTTTTTTTTTTCTTGAAACTTAAAAGTTCTAACCCCTAAAACCATATTTTTAATACGCTGGCGGACGTATAACAATCCCCAAAAATTACCATATTTAAATTGTTACTATTGATATATTTCTATTCCGAACTTAACTCAATACATGCAAAAAAAAAACTAGCGAATGTTATTTATTATCTCCGATGGGTGGATGATCGAGAAACGTTTAAATAAATCTACCTTTCTGTCTCTCTTTTTCTATATAGGTCACTCATTCTCTCTATCTGTTACTTTCCACAATCCGAATTTACACTTGGCCCCCCAAAAATCTTGTAAAATTTTATCTGCTTAACTTCTTCGCGTTGTTCATATGGCTGAATTTTTTGGGAGATATATAGTGCGTTATTTCTATTAAAATTCTGTTTCCTTTTTTCCTACTTCAAAAAGGGTAAGCGAGCATTTTTGGTTGTTTTATTAAACAAAAATTGATACTAAACAAGATCCGTATCTCCGACCTCAGCCTCCTTTGATCACTCCCCAATTTTTTTTAATTAAGTATAGAAACCTCGTCGAACATATACATAATACTAGGTCAAAATGTTACACGGTTACTCATTAAAGTCGCAATTCCGAAAGCTTCTTACCTATCTTTTTTCCAGTCTTTTTTGTTTTATTTATCCGTATATGAAACACACATTGAACACAAAACTTAAACTCGTTGGCGATATTGCATTAAGCAACAAACGCGTATAACAGAAACGAACCCTTAACACAAACGCTTCTTTAAACTTCGACTGACACGTGAAACAACCCGCATTCCTACGAAAGGCAGGTAAACCAAGCAGGTCAAATTTTAAGCTACCCTCCAGTGTCGTCGTAGGTTGGGGCATAGTAAATAGCGAATACAACAAAGCGGTAATTTATAATAATTTAATTTGCATTTTATTTAACTTAAGTTGTTTTGTAGAAAATGAGACATTTCTACAATTAATCAATATACTACGAGTACTTTTCCGCTTAATTACTATTTTTGAGAAACAAAAGGAAACGTTAGATTCCATTCAAACTTTTTCGGTTTTCATGATATCTCGCGTTTATTTAGAAGTTAATGGCCTGTGGCCTTAACCAGACGTTTCCAAAGCCTGGTTTGATATTATGTATATAAATCTTAACAAACACGAAAAATAGAGTTATATTGCCACCGAAAATCTGAATTTATGTTTAAAAATGTAACTTCCCGTATTTAAACTATTGCCTGCATCGGCGCCTATATTTTATAGTTTTTTTTTTGTATCCTATTTTTTTTGTTTTGCTTGCAAATGTGTGTCCATTTTTCGGGTACTGAATTTTTTTTTCTCAAATTATTACAAATAACTCAAAACGGAGTTAAAAAGAGACGAGGAGAAAAGGGAAGAACCCTTATTTCTCCGACACTGACCTCCGATGTTTATAAAAATTGACGCCTTGACACCCTCCCCGTGAATATTTTACAAAGGATTTTTAAAATTTAACTTCCAAATAACGCATACTCTCGCCTAGTGTCACAGTTTCGGGCCCCATTTTGCTATAGTTAGACAGGTTTATTCTTGTACATTGTCGGGACAAAAGAAGCATCTCCTTCATCCAAATTGACTTTTTTTATACCTAATACAACAGCTGCCGGGCATCATCTCGCCTTAATTGTTTCTATTGAATTAATTTTAGTTACAAAAAATTAGATGATCGTCAAAATTGGCATAAAAGATAATCAAGATTTAATTAAAACAAGAATATGCACAAAAGAAAAGAGATAAACTCCGACACGGGAAACAAGGAAATATCGCTGAAACGGCAACTGATCTAGCGCGCCTTTTTTAAAAATAATAATTTTTCAAAAGAATTCTAGGCTAAGCTAAATACCTGGTGCAACAAAATATTGAAGGATCTTCATGATCCTACCTGTGAGCGAGTAGAAAATTATTTGCAAAGAGGATAAAGGTATATCTTAATATAAATAGTTTCACTATTGATAATATGTCCCCTTTTAAAATGGCGCATTATTTGATACGTACTTTTTTCTTGTCAGAGCTTTGTCTAAAAAAAAAAAGCGGGATGGATGGAGGTACTCCGTCAGGTTTTTTCCTGTCGAAACAAGTATGTGAGGCGTTCGCTTTGGATCTGGGGAACGGGTGGGGGTTATACATATATAAGCTATAAGAAATTTTAATTTTTTATTCAGTTTCCACTCATACAATTTCGTGATAAGTGCAGAGTGAGAAAAATGTCCGAAGTCGAAAATTATCCAACGCAAGCATTGGATTCGTGGGGAAGATTTGTGGTCAATGCGGAAATAATCCGCGAACAAAAATACATTTACGAGGCCATCTATCTGCATTTTTCCAAAACGCATGTAGTCCTCCATGCAGTAGCTCTGCTCACTCTCTTCTGTAGAACATAAATATTCTATATGCGGAAAGATTTTGGCGTCTTCAGGCAAATTTTCATGTATAGTCAAATACAATATTCTATCGTAGTACTCGTAAAAGTTCAAACGAGACAGTACTCGTATTCTTTTAAATACCAATTTGCTTATGGTAATTAATTCCTGTACCCAGTCTTTCGAAATATAGAGTATACCCTCGCTATTTTCAATCTTGACCAAGACTTCACCATCACATTGTAGGCAGCTGAGTTTGAAGCAGGTTAAATACATAACTTTACCAGTCGGGCCTGCTAACAATATCAATGGAAGCTGTTGTATTAATTCTGAGAAGTCTATCTCGTCGAACGAAATGCTTCTTTTCTCCGCCAAAACGTGGGGGAGAAAGCTCACTTTCACTGCCGGAGCGAAGATTCTTGCTGGGCTAAGACCTGAGGTAATTTCTAGTCCGAATTCCGGCAGCGTAATTGCTGCCTCGTAAATGTATTTTTGTTCGCGGATTATTTCCGCATTGACCACAAATCTTCCCCACGAATCCAATGCTTGCGTTGGATAATTTTCGACTTCGGACATTTTTCTCACTCTGCACTTATCACGAAATTGTATGAGTGGAAACTGAATAAAAAATTAAAATTTCTTATAGCTTATATATGTATAACCCCCACCCGTTCCCCAGATCCAAAGCGAACGCCTCACATACTTGTTTCGACAGGAAAAAACCTGACGGAGTACCTCCATCCATCTCGCTTTTTTTTTAGACAAAGCTCTGACAAGAAAAAAGTACGTATCAAATAATGCGCCATTTTAAAAGGGGACATATTATCAATAGTGAAACTATTTATATTAAGATATACCTTTATCCTCTTTGCAAATAATTTTCTACTCGCTCACAGGTAGGATCATGAAGATCCTTCAATATTTTGTTGCACCAGGTATTTAGCTTAGCCTAGAATTCTTTTGAAAAATTATTATTTTTAAAAAAGGCGCGCTAGATCAGTTGCCGTTTCAGCGATATTTCCTTGTTTCCCGTGTCGGAGTTTATCTCTTTTCTTTTGTGCATATTCTTGTTTTAATTAAATCTTGATTATCTTTTATGCCAATTTTGACGATCATCTAATTTTTTGTAACTAAAATTAATTCAATAGAAACAATTAAGGCGAGATGATGCCCGGCAGCTGTTGTATTAGGTATAAAAAAAGTCAATTTGGATGAAGGAGATGCTTCTTTTGTCCCGACAATGTACAAGAATAAACCTGTCTAACCATAGCAAAATGGGGCCCGAAACTGTGACACTAGGCGAGAGTATGCGTTATTTGGAAGTTAAATTTTAAAAATCCTTTGTAAAATATTCACGGGGAGGGTGTCAAGGCGTCAATTTTTATAAACATCGGAGGTCAGTGTCGGAGAAATAAGGGTTCTTCCCCCAATAATTTGAGAAAAAAAAATTCAGTACCCGAAAAATGGACACACATTTGCAAGCAAAACAAAAAAAAATAGGATACAAAAAAAAAAAACTATAAAATATAGGCGCCGATGCAGGCAATAGTTTAAATACGGGAAGTTACATTTTTAAACATAAATTCAGATTTTCGGTGGCAATATAACTCTATTTTTCGTGTTTGTTAAGATTTATATACATAATATCAAACCAGGCTTTGGAAACGTCTGGTTAAGGCCACAGGCCATTAACTTCTAAATAAACGCGAGATATCATGAAAACCGAAAAAGTTTGAATGGAATCTAACGTTTCCTTTTGTTTCTCAAAAATAGTAATTAAGCGGAAAAGTACTCGTAGTATATTGATTAATTGTAGAAATGTCTCATTTTCTACAAAACAACTTAAGTTAAATAAAATGCAAATTAAATTATTATAAATTACCGCTTTGTTGTATTCGCTATTTACTATGCCCCAACCTACGACGACACTGGAGGGTAGCTTAAAATTTGACCTGCTTGGTTTACCTGCCTTTCGTAGGAATGCGGGTTGTTTCACGTGTCAGTCGAAGTTTAAAGAAGCGTTTGTGTTAAGGGTTCGTTTCTGTTATACGCGTTTGTTGCTTAATGCAATATCGCCAACGAGTTTAAGTTTTGTGTTCAATGTGTGTTTCATATACGGATAAATAAAACAAAAAAGACTGGAAAAAAGATAGGTAAGAAGCTTTCGGAATTGCGACTTTAATGAGTAACCGTGTAACATTTTGACCTAGTATTATGTATATGTTCGACGAGGTTTCTATACTTAATTAAAAAAAATTGGGGAGTGATCAAAGGAGGCTGAGGTCGGAGATACGGATCTTGTTTAGTATCAATTTTTGTTTAATAAAACAACCAAAAATGCTCGCTTACGTTTTTGAAGTAGGAAAAAAGGAAACAGAATTTTAATAGAAATAACGCACTATATATCTCCCAAAAAATTCAGCCATATGAACAACGCGAAGAAGTTAAGCAGATAAAATTTTACAAGATTTTTGGGGGGCCAAGTGTAAATTCGGATTGTGGAAAGTAACAGATAGAGAGAATGAGTGACCTATATAGAAAAAGAGAGACAGAAAGGTAGATTTATTTAAACGTTTCTCGATCATCCACCCATCGGAGATAATAAATAACATTCGCTAGTTTTTTTTTTTGCATGTATTGAGTTAAGTTCGGAATAGAAATATATCAATAGTAACAATTTAAATATGGTAATTTTTGGGGATTGTTAGAACTTTTAAGTTTCAAGAAAAAAAAAACTCATGTTGAAATTTTTGTATTCGGAAGCTTCTGTTGTTTATTAATTTATAGACACTGGGAAATATAATAATAAAACATCCTACAGTTGACATACGCGTCCTCTTGAACTCGAAAAGAGCTAATTTATCTTAGAAGAGTACGTATTTTTGGTAAAATAGATATTTTTTATATTAAATATTTGACCGATCGATGTAATTCGTCAAGCAGAAACCGAGAAGAAAAGTGACGCTTGTGGTGTTTGCTGACAATCCGACCCTGCTTCGTGTACAAATGCAATGACATTTCGGCAGGGCTATAGGCTACGAAACCTTTCAAACTCGAAAAGGACGAACTGTTTTAAAGAAAAAAGGTACTTCATTTTTGGTAAAAGTAATAGATAATGTTTTTTTTCGCTAAATATTCCACAGATCGATGTAACTCGTCAAGCAGAATCCGAGAAGAAAAGTGACCGGGGGTGCTGTTTGCTTACAATCCGACCCTGCTTCGTGTACAAATGCAATGCCATTTCGGCAGGGCTATAGGCTACGAAACCTTTCGAACTCGAAAAGGCGCTACTAATTTTGAATAGGTACTTAATATTGGGTAAAAGTAATAGATAAGATTGTTTTACATTAAATATTTGACAGATCGATGTAACTCGTCAAGCGGAATCCGAGAAGAAAAATGACGGATGTGCTGTTTGCTGATAGTCCAGAACGGCTTCGTGTACAAATGCATGGCGGGGAGACCAGAAAGTTTTCGAAACTGCGTGAGTGGAAGTCTGCGTTGGACAAATTTTGAAAATATCTGAAGGTTTAACGAATTTTGGAGAATTCGACAGAGCTACAGACTACGAAACCTTTCGAAACGAACACACGTGTCCTGTTGAACTTGAAAAAAACGAAATTATTTTTAAAAAGGTATATTGTTGCTAAATAATAGATTTTTTTTAATTAAAATATTTGACAGATCATGGTAACTCGTGAAGCAACATCTCAGAATTGAATCGGGGAACGAGGAATCAAAAAAAAGGTTAACAATTTGGATCATTTTGGAAGATACATACGCCGCGCTTTTCAAAGCGGACAGACGTGCCCTTGTCCAACTGAAACGAACACGCGTGTTCTGTTGAACTTGAAAAAAGACGAAATTATTTTTAAAAAGGTATATTGTTGCTAAATAATAGATTTTTTTTTTAATTGAAATATTTCACAGATCATGGTAACTCGTGAAGCAACATCTCAGAATTGAATCGGCGAGTTGTGTATTTGCTGGCAATCCGAGCCTGCTTGGATCATTTTGGAAGATACATACGCCTGCGCTTTTCAAAGCGGACAGACGTGCACGTGTCCAACTTGACAAAGGCGGAATTATTTTAGGGAAGGTATATTATTTGTAAAAAAAAAATACAATTTTTAAGTAACATATTTGACAGACCATGGCAACTAGTAAAGCAGAATCCGAGAATTCAATCGGCGGCTGTATGTTGACTGACAAGAATATAATTGCTGTTAATCCGGCCCTGCTTCTTGTACAAATGCATAGTGGGGAGACATGAACATTTTTCGAAATTGCGGCCCTATCCTCTTGGGATTCTACGTTGGACATATTCTTAAAACGACCCAGATATATAATTGGTGAGAAAATAGTTTTTTTGTTGTGTTAACAGTTAACAATTTTTTATTTTGGAAATAAGGGGTTTCAGTGTGTACTGGTAATAGTGAATCAATTTAATGACCTCAGCATCTCTAAACCCACATCTTGAGACGCGTTAACGATCCGGATCGAGGTACGTCGCGTAATTGTGTCACTTTTTTAATTAAAAAATGAAAGAGATGTACCTACCATACTTTAGAAACCCCCTATTCCCCTTTGGAGGTGATGAAATAAGTTTTGGCATAAAATATAGGTTCCTCGTATTACTTTGATATAAGTATAAGTCTTGCCTGTTTTTTTTTAAAAGGAGGTTCAAACCCGTGCGAGGTGAGGTTTGATATATGAAACAGACCAGTCATGGGGACACGAGATATGGAAAGTTTCAGCGTAGTCGTCGCCACATTGCTGCCAACACTGCATATATAAGGAATCACGAACCATTCAGGTAAAATTTTGAAAACACATTTTATGGCAATATAGAACCTCTCTTTTTTTTAACAGGGATATTGAGACTTAGACCAGTATCTTTTTAAGTAGGCGTGTGGGGTAAAGAAGACGCAGAAGCTTCAGTCGGGTACCATCGGTAACGTAGGCGATTGATATATTTCCAGCACTACATATGTTGGATTGGAATTTCCCATTTGATGCTTTGACTGACTAAATGAGGAAACTTGGAGGTAAGCTCTTACGGAATTCTATCGAAATATGTTTAGTAACATATTGGTGCATTACTCTGTCTTCCAGTCAGTTTCACATAAACTTTGCACGTATTATAGAAATGCCACCTACTTTTTTTGTGTTAATATTATTGAAAGTAGTAACTGGTAGCTGTAGTCGTAAGCCCAGAGAGTCTCTGTTTTGAACATAATACACAAAATTAGGCGTTCAAAAACAATAGACTGCATGCCTTTTAGAGTCGGCGTAAACTATGGTCATATACCCCTGATCAAATTCAGAACTAGAAAATCGTTGTGTCTCTGCATTAAAAATAATAGTAAAATTTATTGTAGGCACCAAGTAGACTATCGAAAATTTCCATTTTTAGTGCCAAATTGGTTACTCCAGTAAATTCCAACTGTTCTAATTTTTTTTTAATAATTTATGATGTTAGTGAGTTTCATTGCAATTATTTGTTACTTAAATTTTCTGCGTATTAAACCTTAATTAACAATACGTTATTCGTTAACGCAGGTAGAATTAATGACGCTGACTGACCTGATTTTGTCCAGGGGGGCGTAGTACGGTAGTTTGTACTGTGATGTTTGGTAGTTTGGCAGTGAGCTCTCATTTATGAAACTGGGGAATGTTTCGTTATCTTCAAATCGTAAACACGTATCATTAGAATTATATTTTTAAAATATTGATTAGGACATGTACTAAGTAACTAAATGCTCTAGCGAAAATATTCACACATATTGCGGAAAACGTACAAATTTAAATTAGAGAAAATTAACTATTTTTAGAGGTTGGTTTTTCAAAAAGGTGGGGATTTAGTTAAAGAACAGATAGAGACTAAAGGGAAGCTCTATGAGAAAAGTTAGAATTAAAAAGTCGATGTTTTCGTGTCATAGCGAAAGATGGGTTATTATTAAAAATAATACTTGCATTAATTGTTGTCACCATTTGTGAAAAATATGGAAAATATCCTCTAGGTTCGCATACCTTTTTTTAATTTTTTTAAGGTGGCTAACAAAATACACAGACAGAAAAGTTTAGATCCTGTTCGTTAATGTAGCGCATAGAAAAAAAATTAGAAAAGAGAACGTTTCGTGTATGGCATACGTAGTTAGTACGGAATATCAATCTGAAGGCTTCAAGACAGTGAAAGAGTGATGCGCTTAAGTGTGGTTCAGAGAGGTTATTTGGGCTGTAGAAGTTTTTCTTTGAACAGGGTTCAAATAGCGTCTCCTAGAGCGTTAGCAGAGAAGAGTATTACAGTAATTAGTATAAGCGTCCAGATTTCATTGTTGTTGAGATTGGCATAGAAACACACTTTTATGTAGTAGTAGCAGCAGCTTTAAAGTATATGACTTTTTAGTTAAGATGCCTTTCGAGTTTGCTTTATGGCTTGATAGGAAATTAAAGGGTAGATACAGATAAGTTACAAAAAAAAGTTTGTACACTATCCTCAAAGATCAGCAATAAATAAAAGAAATTGATGAAATAGTAAAGTTGACTGCGATATCTTAAAATAGATAGATAGATAAATTAATTTTGAAAATATTAAATAATAAAAACAAATAATAAAATAGCAAAGAAAATCAAAATCATCAATAAGATAGATAAATTAATTTTGTAAATATTAAATAATAAAAATAAAATTATAATAGCAAAGAAAGCCTACCACGGCCATATACACATAATATTTTCGACATATGAACTTTTCCCAGATAAATAGTCAAATATCTCACGATACCTTAAAACAGAAGCATGCGGAAATATGTATGAAGTTAACGCACGGTAGATGGCTTATTAATTAATAATGTATATGGTTTCTAATATCCTACTTTATTAATGAAAATTTTAACCAGCTTTTTGTTTTGCAGATATTATTGGTGGTGCCTGCCAGCTTCCAGTTCCGAGAAAAGAAATCCAATACTTTTCGTCTTTATTTCCCCTGTCCTTTGTGCGCAATAAAAGTACAGTTTGTACCCGCGAGGGTACACATTCGCAGAATTATATGTTTTTAAAATAAATGTTTTGGTCAATATTCACTAGGTGGGTTACCTTATTAAAGAAAATCTTATTCCAAGAGGGGACACTAGTTTACATTCGAACCGCTAGAGGGTGCAGATGGTCACGCGAACAATATGATCAAGTCTCATTGACGCCATTGCTTTTCTTAGGGGTGGGAAAATATCTGGGCTCTGATTGGCTTCGCCGCCATCGCAAACTAGAGGTGGGGAGATTGATTAAACCCCATTGGTGCTTGCTTATCCAATGGGGGCCAGTTTCAAGGGATTATGGGTAAAGGGGGAGGAGCTAGAGAGTCGTGGGTAAGGAGGACACGCCCACAAAAGGGAGAGGAGTGGGATTGTCCCCAAGCATACATATCTCTACTGAGGTTACTAACTGAAACTATTACCGCCAGTCGTTTTCAACACTTCATTTGGCTGAAGCGTGATAATTATTTTCAATTTGCGACTTGCATAAAGATGGCACTTATTGTATTTCCTATAAATACATAAATTTTGAGAAAAAAAGCAATGCCAAATTTTGCCTGCGGTGCCTCCATTACTGGAAACATTATCGCGTCGTAACAAAAACCTACCAAAATTGAATACATTGCCCAAGTATGAAAATACGTGTCCCAACTAAATAATATATCACATTTGTTAGTAGATGAACGTAATTCTTTTTCAATGCAGAACCCTGCGGTTGAGCTGTGAATATCTTCTTTGATCCTGTGTATAAAAATATGACTATCCGAGACCTATATAGACGTGCTAAAATTGAAAAACAAGCGTATTTCAAAAAGTCCTTTAATCTAAAAAATAGTCAAAGATTTTTTTTAAACGGGAAACAACAGGAAACATTTGACTTTGTGCATTTTCATGTCAGGAATATATTCTTAACATTCAGCACTTTCCGAGTTACGCGAAACACTTTTCTTTCGCTGTCAAACGGACGTGTACATTCCAGCTAAGTAACGAGCATTCGTATTTAACAGGATTACGATACAATGTAATATCGCCGATTTACTTCCAATTAAAATCGAATAATTAACAGCCGTTAAGATATATTAGCCGTAATTGGCGGGAAAATGAACGGACCAAACGTGTTCGACGGAGTGTACGAGAAAAAATAATATCTTGACGAATTAAAAGTTTCTGTGATGGTGTGAAGATTATGAGCATAATAAGTGCGATCAAGAATTTCCACTCGAAATCAGCAACAGCAATCAGTATTCGACGACTGTCAAAATGGATTGTGAATTTTGATTTAATTTCAATAAAGTACTCCAGAATTGTTGCTCCCACTAAATAAAGAGAGTGTTTAACTCTTTTAACAGATGATTTTGGCATCGAAATGAGCTTTTAATAGTATAAAAAGTTTTTTTACACTCATTTTTCCAGTATTATACGTTGCTCGTTCAAATGCTAATGACTATACATTATAAGAAAAAAGTCGAAATACGTGTCTGTCTTGTAACGGCCACTAAATATCACTGATTCTTCTTCTGTTTGGTATTTCAGTTAAAATCTGATAAGTATCGAAATAACTCGGTTTTAGAATTTTTCTTTTTCGAAAAATGCAATTACCACTAAATTGTGGTAGAGAAAAGTCCCTTTTTTGAAGTTTGATCTGTTATTGAGGAAAACATAATTATTTTTAGTAAATTTTAATTTTACTACTAACATAAGTCCTCGGACTAATGACTTGATGTTGAGGTCTTAGAATAAGTTTCTTGCAGAGTTGAAGCAAATGATCTCAGATTACTTACCGGTGTTTATCGAGCCCACAAAAGAGTTTACTTTTAATTCTGTTGTGTATAGGATCGACTCAAATGCCAAATCCGCTTATTGGAAAAATTTACTCAATTTTCGATATGGAATGGTGAATAACTGTTGAATAGCAGTGTGAACATAGCTAGTGACTGGACTCTTATTTTGGACGAACTAAGTGTTTTGTGTGTTTGAAGTGAAGTGACTTGTATAATTTCACTGTTATTCGTGATAACAAATAAATATCCAGCGGCAAATGTATGTACTAACTTGGGCAGTTATGTTAATAAATTTGGCAGACAAAATTAATTTTAAATAATCTGTTGCCACAATATAAAGTATTGATAACATTTTGAATAATTCAAGTAATTAATAATATAATATAAAATAATTTCGAACGGTTACTTTTCAGATAGTCTCAGTATAAGTTGTTCTGCTACTACATAAATTTAAAAATCGGTTATTTTAAAAATATCCAATGACGACCCCTTCGATAAATTTACGATATCTTTAACTCTACTCTCAACTCTACAAACCTTGCACACCTTTCGAATAATTTTGGATTGCAATCGCTCGTTATCGACCAATTGATAAAAACGTACAATTTAATCCGTTGCGACCCCCCGATGTCCCTTTTTAGTATTAAATGTAAGAATTTTAGAAAATATTTTTAATAGGGCCTACGCGTACGTAATAGAAATATATAATTTACTATTTACTAAATACACTTAGGTAAAATGATCCGTTATATGGTCGCGGAAAGGATCCTACATTTAATGCAGATTTTACAATTACGATAAACTCAAGGACTGACGTTTCGAGTGCAAAAAAAAATAAATCCGACATTTCAATAAAAGTAATTTTCCACGTCGGCGCATAATGAATGGCCAATTACCGAAGAATTTAGACGGGTAAAGCCTATGCCCCGTTACCTATTCGTCCATCGTCAGCGGCCACAATAAAATGATTCATTATATTATTAACTCACCGGCAGCGGTAGTTTTACAACGCGGCATAATGGGTCTGGGAAACGAGAAATTACCTGAAAAGGGAAAAAACATACAATTAAGCACAGTTAGGACAACAAGCAAATTGTAAAAATTTAACTACAAAATACCATTATTTAAAATAAACAAAACTCATCAAATTAAATAATTAAATCCTTTGCGTCTGATTAATCAAAGAGCTATTATCACATGACTTCACAGAATACACTGAATACGAAACATAAAACACAGAATTCCGTTTTTAAAGCGCGTAAATTTTTTTATTAGTCATGTATTCAAAAACGCACTAAAGCTCGGCCATTCAAACAAAAAAACAACAAATATTCTGTTAAACATAGTCCCGCAGTGATTATACCTGCATTGCCAGAAATTATGTTGTGTAAGTTTATACTATTAAATTATTATTAATTTGAAACGATTCTGCTGGGACATTTGGTTGAATAATTAATATTGTCGTTAAAAAAGATACAACACAGATTTTTTTTTGTATCATTTGCTAAACAAATGTTACTTCTCATATGTTTTCAAAATTGAAGCCGGATAAAAAGAAGGACAAAAGACAAACTACGAAACTTCTAGTAGAGATGGAACATCGAAAATGTACATTTTCATGTAGAAAAGATTGCATCTTAAAATTTGATCATTCGATTCACAAGTGCTATATAAGTAAGGGTAAGCTGCAAAGAAATGGTGTACAGCATGAACGAGTTGCGGTCCACACTCCACGTAGAAACAACCCCAACCCCTCACGTAGAAACAACCATGTCGTTCTCTTCTAATCAGATCTCTTCTAATTTTGTATAAATCTAGCATCTCAAAGAAAAACCAAATGAACACACATACGAACCCAATGGTATCGGTTCTCGCACGAAAGCGTCATTTTTGAGTTTTTCTTTATTCATACTACTACAGTGTGCGATCCACCAGGCTCAATAAAAACACAGACTCTACTTCTTGGGTATTTTGTGCAGACGCCTATTGACCTAATTACCTAATTACCATTTTTTTTGTACCAAGATAATATGCGTAAAAGATACCCGAATCCCTCAAGACCGCTTGTGATTTTTATATGGACTTTTCAAGTGTAATTTGGGAGTTGTAATAAGGAAATTTTATTTCATTTGATTAAATACTCACTTCCAGTAATTTCAAGCCATTTAAATGGATCGTATAAATCCTATTGAACGCAATAAAATAAAATATGTCGCTTTGAGTGTGACATACGAAAAGCATTTCAGCGATCCGAAAATAGGAACAAAAAATTCAGCTCAAATATCGCGTTTCACACGATTTAATTGTGTTTAGAATAAATCAACATTAACCCACATTTCAGCTCTTTGAATAATTAATTATGTAAATCTTACGTCATTTTTTGCGGCCATTTAATAACGCACTCGACGCGGCGCTGAATAAATTACGAACGTCGGTTTTGTCATTTGCATACGGCAGAAATTTGCTGCTAAAGTATTTGAATATTTATTGAAGCATAAAGAGCCAACTTTAGTAATACCTGGAATAACACCAACATATTCCCTAACTATATCTTTATGTGGAAGGAAGGTATGGGTGTAATTAACAAGAAAGGCACCTCGCAGATTCACTTCCCCATGGACTCTAAGAGTAACTATGACTTCGGTTTGGTTTATATAGTGCTCAGATTTCTTATTTTTATTTGCTTTGATTTTTTTAACAAAATGATGAGTATAGTTTAAATATACAATGTGTGCGTAAATTTGCTTAACAAATAGGATTATTTTTTTATTTTACATTCAACGAAAACTTCTTTATGTAAAAATTTGTTCCTTGTCTAAAAACTTATTTCAACACCCATCAGATCAAAGTACATAAGGTCGGACACAAAAGATATGATACAGAATAGAATAATATTTCTGCTTGAATAGAAAAAAAATGTGTTTAGAATTAAAATAATAGAGTTTCTATGGCCATTTTGACAATTTTGAAAATTTCCCGCTATTTTTCAATTCTGAAAAATTAAACAAAATGCAATTGTATTCTCGAATGCTGTCCGCCAAAGTGACCAATATTTTACATGTTTAATAACTTTATTATCAAAAAAGGGCTAATATGAACCAGCGTTTTATTTTTCAGATTTGCACACTGCCATTCTTTGTACACATTGTTTTACAATTTGACGACTACAATAATAAATAATATTCGTCCTGGATAATAACAAATAAGATTAGGTTTTTTTCGCTATTAATTCCGCTAGGCCGCTTTAAAAACTCTCTTAAACATAAATGTATTTGTTTGTATGTGTCTATGGTTGTCTACTGTTACATAATTCAAGCACAGGCAATCGCAACAGATTCATAAACTCGCACACTTACTGAAAAATCTGCTCCTAACTCATTCTTCAGATAAAATAAGTAAGGTATACGTTATTACTAAGTACTTAGGTGATAACTTATCGAAATTACTAATTATAAATTATAGATTCAAACCGAACATTTAAGAGAATGAAATTAAAGCAGTGCCCTTGTCTAATTATTAAAAATTGGTATACCAACTAGTTAAACAGGTCAACATCGGCAAAGACAAAATCAACACCAAAAGTATCAAGCTGTCAGGGGATTAAACATATGAAATCTTTTCCTACGCGCGGAGCCACTCTAATAATGTATGAGCTAATTAATGTATTGCCTTGTAACCAAACATTTGTGATTAATTATATCCACCATCTCGTATAGGCGAAACAAACGCCACTCATTATAAGCAAATTACCGAAACGTTTGGTATTGTTTATTTGCTCCCAAACTTATTTCGTAGCATGTTATTATTTTAATTTAATGTATGCAACGTTCCAAATCTCGACACCCCCCCACCCCCACCCAAAAGGGCCGCTTATGTAAAAATTTTCACCGCGCACTATACGGTAACGCGAGAATAAATAGTCTGACGGGGAAACCACATTTTTCTTATGTCTAGCTTGTAAAACAATAGAATTTGATACTTTGGAAATTAACGGTTCAAAAAACCATGTGCGAAAATTCTTAGGTATTTCCGAATAATTGTTGGTGTGTCAAGGAACATACCCGAAAGAGCAAGATGCCACTAAACAATTAAATTAATACTACTAAATATCGTTACAATAACCAATGATTTAGAAAAGAATCACGTCCCTGAATTGGAAAAATAAAAATGTTATTACTATTACAAACCAGATTTGTGCAGTAAATATACTTTCAGTATGAGTTAAGAACTAACCTACCACATAGGTAGGTCGCTCACTTTCCTAATACTCCCTTGTGCCTCGATAGTAAAACCTATAAAAGTTTTCTTTTCAATATTTAATTTTATTTCATGAAGAAAGCGACGATACCAAACAATTTTTATTGAACTTTTTGTCTGGGGCTCTATGGCATGTTTTGCCTTACTTGGAACCTGTTATATCCTATTTTATCTTAAATCGGAAACAGAATAAACCAATGTAGCGTAAGTATGTTGCCGTTCTTTCTCAAATATAAGTACACTCTAAAACATTTTTTTCTGTTTTTGTATAATAATTGCAATGCTTTTGCATCTTTTATATTCTCGTGGCAAACAAAGTAAAATAAAACATTTTACACAAAGGTAAAAATGAAGTATAGTCTGTCCCAATCTACATCGTGCATTAAAGGACAGAACATTAGGGACGGACTCTCAAAGGTTTTGGTAATAATATATATTTTTTTATTTATTTTGGTGAGTATAATCTTACTAAATTACACCAAAAAAAACAATGACATTAAATATGTATATATAATAAATTCACAGCTAGGAATATTTATACATAATTATATTTTTATTTACTATCACTACACTATCAGAGTCGTCATTGAGATTAATTATAATGTGCTGCACTGAAATTTTCCAGCTCTCAATTGGTATGTTATTAAGAACATTTTTTTTAAATTAAACATTTAAAATTAAATATGAATTTAGGACTTTATATTCCTGGATTTCAGTTTTTGAACTTGATGAGGCTGGTGCCTTGCGCAGCAGACGGCAGTGGTGGCTTGCGTTATCCATGACATTGGGAACATTTTTTATGATTGTTTTGGAATCAATTTTCAAAAAGTTTGGCACTTGCATCCTCATTATAATCCAAGCTAGAATCCTTGATATTCTCTGCAGAGAACAGGAAGCAGTTTGAGACCAATCCCAGCGTATATTATAGCGATGCGTTTTAGTTTTTTTGAAGGTGCTTTCGTCTTGTCAGTATTGCGTGGAATTAACCTAATCCTTTGGATACAATGTCCTGTGTATAGAACCATGTTTCATCAAGGTAAATTATGGATCTGTTGTTTAATCTACATCTTTTAATTTCTTGAAGATAATTAAATCTCCACGTACGTAATGTGTGTGATTCCATTACTATTTGCCTTTTGTCAACAACATCGTTAAAGTTTTATTGGACAGGGTCCGTCGAAAGCCAAGGGGATGAAGATTGACACAGAATATATAATAAGGGAATGACACCGAGGATACTTTGTTCTTTGTTGGGGTGTATTACTGCTGCCGAATAGCGACTTTCGGGTTATTGACTTAAGGACCAAATGCCTCGTCCAGATGAGGAATTTCCATGGCCGGCCGCCTATATATATGTATGTTGCTTTGTGCACGCACCTCTTGAAAATCAGCAACAACAAAGAAGTACGAAAATAGCTCTGGTTCCCGGGCATCTTTGGCGGGTTAGTCACCGCCGACGACGTAGCAGCCATTCGCATGTACGACGAGTGAATAAATAAGCTCGGGATTTGCCAAAGAAAAGCCGCGCTGTCTACAAAAAACACATCAGCAGGCGCGCGCACGCATATGATGCGGCCGACGGTGAACGGCCTTGAAGGTGGGAAACGCTCGGCATTACCATACATAAACAAATAAGTCAACACGAAACTGATTCGAAAATTGCATGCGCGTTAATTAATTAATGATGGATCAGTATAGCCGACCCAAGGGACCTTGAAACCGAACCCCGACCCTAGGATAGAATTTAAGCGGCCTGAAACCCAAGAATGTGGTTGCGAGAACATTCGTGTTGATCGAAATCAAATACTATTAAATAATAGATTTGTTCCAACCTCATATTTTAGAACTGTGGCAGTATAGTTTTCACATTGATATTACTATTTTTTAAAACTAGAGCGAATTTCTCGATAATCGGTTGAAAGGCTCTTTGGATACTCTTTCTCGGCACTGTTTCGTTCATTTGAAATTCTAACCTTCTAACTATCCTAAATCTAAAAGATGAAAAGCTACTACTAATTTCTAAACCGAAACAAAAAACACGAAAACCAAGCAACCTACCTCCGGGTTAAAGTCACTGAGCTGATGATCTGTTGAAATCCTTTTTTTAGTTAATTGCGCGTGAGCAGGATGGTTCACGAACGGTTGTCGACTGGGTTGGAACAAACTTAATAGGTTCGGAAGATAAAAGAACGGTTTATTCTTGGGTTTAATCAACTGCGTCATCAGAAAAGAGGTTGTTATATTTTCTTATTAATTCAACTCACAACTTTTACATTTTTTACAAACAATTTAAAGCTAAGAATCGTTTTTTTTTTCGTTTTATGTTCATATTATTTAAGCGACCTCAATATAGAATATAAAACTAACAAAATGGATAGGGGAAAGGGAGATATAACGGACCCTCCAGGTAAAACGGTCCGTTAAAATTCTTTTAATACTATGCCATCCCTACAAAGTTGTTGCCGTCAAATTTTCGTTCGGACAGTTAGCCATAAACCGGCAAGAATGACTTCCGAAATATAAAAATGAAACAATATTTGAATGCCTGTACTTTTTACGTCGACTATAAGGTACGTAGATAGTATTATAGTTTTTAATGCCAAAATATTAGCTTCAAACTATACACATTTCTTTGATATTCAATTTTGACATAATCTCCAGATCGGCACGTTTTCTAGAATATAGCAAAATGGCAAAACGGACCGGGCAAAATGGACCACTCGGACCATTTTGCATTCCCGATCCGTTTTGCCTAAACAGCTTCTTTTAAACAAACCTTTTCATATTTTCAAATGGTTAGTAACTACAAAAGCAAGACCGAGAGGCAAAGATGGTCCGAAGAATCAATGAAACAAGAAATAATGTTACAACTAAGGCTATGGGGCTTAGAAAAACTTCTAAAAATTATAACGTACCTAAAACAACATTAAAAAACGTCGGCTGCAGCCATACAACGAAAACAATCAAGATATTAATATAGCAACAGCGAAGAAAATGGAGAGATTTGATACGGTATTTAAAAAAAAAAACAGGATAAAGTGGTCGCTGCGGGCGTAAAAAATATGGAGGCCAGGTTCTTTGGCCTTTCACCAAAATATTTGAGATCTTTGGCATACGACTTGACAGAACGAAATAACCGAAATAACATTCAGCATAACTTTGACCCAAGTATGGCCGATAAATATTGGTTTGAAAATTTGTTAAAACGAAATCTCGACCTTGGTCTTCGCAAACAACAGGCCACTTCAACTGCAAGAGCTGCAGGGCTTAATCGGATTTCTGTTAGCAGTTTTTGTTCACTTTTAGTTGAAGCTATTGATAAGTACAAAGTAACACCAGATAGAATATATAACGCAGACGGGCATAGCTACGATACCGAAGACATTGCCGAAAATAATCAGCACTAAAGGTAGAAAGCAAGTTGGTATATCAGCAGATAGGGGCTAATTAGTAACTACTGCATTTTGATTTAATGCAAAGGGCTTTTAATTTTTCAAAGAAACTTCCACAGGCTACTGTAATACTTTTTACAAAACTTCTGGACTCCTCCTGCGCCTGTTTTTGCTGAGTCAAACTTGCTGACGTTTCGCCAATCATCCTATTGGCTTCTTCGGAGCTTGACTGAAACTGGGTCGTATTTTACTCTGTACCTGCTTATATATTATTTGAGGGGGGCAGAGCTAAATGAGGGGCATAAACACCATCTCGGATGACTGATTCCCGTATATTTATGGAAGCCTTTGAAAAGAAAGCTCTCGACACCTTTCATCTAAAACCAACATTATGGAAATGCTACGTCCATGATACTTTTGTTATTTTTGGTCTCATGGTCAAGAAACCCTAGCAGATTTTCTTAGACATTTAAACCCCTTTTTAGATATTCTTATCAATAGAAAATCAAAATAAAAAAATACACTTCACCACAACCTTCCAATAGCAATGAGGCCGAAAGGAATCCTTCACTTGGCACTGTGGTCCTTCCTTACATCTAAAAATCTCTCAACATCCTCGATCCGTCAAAGACAAAATTCCATTTGAGATGCCAGGAGTTTACAGCATTCACTGCATATGCTGCAAAGAATACATTGGAGAGACCGGACGAAAAATATCAACTAACATTAAAGAAAAGAACATGAAAGAGCCTTAAGATTAAGATAAACAAACTCATCAGCTGTTGTCGAACACTCTTATGAAACCGGACATAAAATTTTATTCGATAAAACTAAAATTCTTGCATGTAATCAGTAAACAACCTAACAATCTTAACCGCGACTCAGGTCTCTACCTGTCACCAATATGAGAATCAGTCATCCGAGACGGTGTTTATGTCCCTCATTTAGTTCCCCCCTCTCCCCCCCCCCCCCCCCAAACAATACATAAGCAGGTACAGAGTAAAATACGAGCCAGTTTCAGTCAAGCTCTGAAGAAGTCAACAGGATGATTGGCGAAACGTCAGCAAGTTCGACTCAGCAAAAACATACGCAGGAGGAATCCAGAAGCTTTGTAAAAAGTATGCAAAGGGCTTATATGCCAGAATTATTTGTATTGTATTGTGTTATTTGGCGAGGTGCCATGAAAAAGAAGGATAAGAAGTTTTCCGTGAAGAACAAGATGCAGAGTGTTTGCATTGTTACTATTTGAATTGAACGTCGACGGAAAACTGGATCCAGTCACATGTAAACGTTGGACTCACTGCTCATGCGCTGGCGCTGAAGATCTTGCGATGAAGACAATGGACCAAATGTAGTTTATTGATTTATTGATTTTAATAAACCATACTTGTTTATTTTCATTTATGTTTAATATGATACTGAAAGCAAATATACTATGTTACCCAAATATAAGTTTAGTTTGTTGTTCATCTTTTCTTATCCTGACCATAACTTTAAGCGTACCATTTTGCATTCTGTTCCCCTACTGGTACTACTCGATTCAATAATTGGGACACGAGAAAAACCGGAAAGAGAGGAAAATTTACTATGTAAAATTTTGCGCTGCAGCATAGCCGATCTAAAAAGATAGTTATTTGTTTTCTGCGAAATCTTTCTTCGGAGGTATCTTCAGCACCACACATGCAACCATTCTTCTGCGTCGGTATATTTGTATTCAAGAGAAATGTCCGAACTATTAAATTAATAATTGAAGATGATCATTATAAGAGATTTTACTGGACAGGGTGAACCAATTTCGATGAGAGTTGATAGTTTTTATTAATAACATGTATATCGAAAACTAGAGATGTTCCCAGCCCGATTTTTGAGAAAAATTCAAATCTTGACACCTCAGCCCGTTTCCGAGCTATTGGGAGAATCTCCATCAAATATTAAGAATTAATCATTACATTATAGCTTAAAGAAAATGAGGTTTTACGGGACCATTATTTTTGAAAGTAGTAGGATCTGCCTGGAACTGCCACCATCAATCAATCATCAATTCAAACCCTGTGTGTGCTAAATAACGTCCCTAATATTACGTACTCGTTAATGATAATAAGGTGGCAACAAGTGCAAAAAGTAACTAATAAAAATATCATAGCTAAAATGCTTTAGCGGTTTATTCCACGCAATTTTTTGTCTTGCCCTTCATTACTCCCCCTGCTTCAAATGAATTCCTCTTAAATTGAATAATGCGGCCGGAATTGAAATAAATAAGTCTCGCCGCGGGTGCGATTGTTCCAAAACTGTCCGCGCGGTGATCAAATAAAACAGATAATGGCGAATCCTTGGCACGACAGCCGCGGAAAACAATCGATGGTCGTGGCAGATGTTTCGATTGTTTTGTTGTGTGTCGTCTTCGGCATTCCGTTCTTGTTTTTTACTGCCATAACGGCTTCCGCCATTTATTTGCAAAGCTCTTATGTATATTGGATACACGCAAAGGACGATGACCTTTTCAAAGTTTCAAATGTTTTTCGTCCATTTCCAAAAAGCAAAACAAGTACTATATCAAAACTTAAACTAAAAAAAATGTTGCTGCATTTGATATGATGATATAATGCGAAGATTAAAAAAAAATACTTTTCATCATTCAGCACCCAATAACTCCGAAAATAATCAACATTTGTTGTTAACTGTATCGTTTTTCTTATTTCTATACAAAAGTAAAACATATTTGGTGCTCGAGTCCACTGCTTCACTGTCAGGTAAAAACGGAAAATTATACAGTTGTTTTAAAATCTCAACACTCTCGACTAGTACATCAAAGACTGTTTTATTGCCAATTTTGAAAAACGCAAGTAGTGATTAAGTATAATATAGGCTTCCCCCACTCCTCTCACTTTTGTGGGCGTATCCTCCTTCCCCACGACTCTCTAGCTCCTCCGCCTTTACCCATAATCCCTTGAAACTGGTCCCCATTGGATAAGCAACCAGAAATGCGGTTTAATCAATCTCCCCACCTCTAGTTTGCGATGGCGGCGAAGCCAATCAGAGCCCAGATATTTTCCCACCCCTAAGAAAAGCAATGGCGTCAATGAGACTTGTTCATATTGTTCGCGTGACCATCTGCACCCCCTAGCGGTTCGAATGTAAACTAGTGTCCCCTCTTGGAATAAGATTTTCTTTAATAAGGTAACCCCACCTAGTGAATATTGACCAAAACATTTATTTTAAAAACATATAATTCTGCGAATGTGTACCCTCGCGGGTACAAACTGTACTTTTATTGCGCACAAAGGACAGGGGAAATAAAGACGAAAAGTGTTGGATTTCTTTTCTCGGAACTGGAAGCTGGCAGGCACCACCAATAATATCTGCAAAACAAAAAGCTGGTTAAAATTTTCATTAATAAAGTAGGATATTAGAAACCGTATACCTTTTTAATTTACTAAGCCATCTACCGTGCGTTAACTTCATACATATTTCCGCATGCTTCTGTTTTAAGGTATCGTGAAATATTTGACTATTTATCTGGGAAAAGTTCATATGTCGAAAATATTATGTGTATGTGGCCGTGGTAGGCTTTCTTTGCTATTATAATTTTATTTTTATTATTTAATATTTACAAAATTAATTTATCTATCTTATTGATGATTTTGATTTTCTTTGCTATTTTTATTATTTAATATTTTCAAAATTAATTTATCTATCTTATTGATGATTTTAAGATATTGCAGTCAACTTTACTATTTCATCAATTTCTTTTATTTATTGCTGATCTTTGAGGATAGTGTACATACTTTTTTTCGTAACTTATCTGTATCTACCCTTTAATTTCCTATCAATCCATAAAGCAAACTCGAAAGGCATCTTAACTAAAAAGTCATATACTTTAAAGCTGCTGCGACTACTACATGAAAGTGTGTTTCTATGCAATCTCAACAATAATGAAATCTGGACGCTTATATTAAATACTGTAATACTCTTCTCTGCTAACGCTCTAGGAGACGCTATTTGAACCCTGTTCAAAGAAAAACTTCTACAGCCCAAATAACCTCTCTGAACCATACTTAAGCGCATCACTCTTTCACTGTCTTGCAGCCTTCAGATTAATATTCCGTACTAACTACGTATGCCATACACGAAACGTTCTCTTTTCTAATTTTTTTCTATGCGCTACATTAACGAACAGGATCTAAACTTTTCTGTCTGTGTATTTTGTTAGCCACCTTAAAAAATTAAAAAAAAGGTATGCGAACCTAGAGGATATTTTCCATATTTTTCACAAATGGTGACAACAATTAATGCAAGTATTATTTTTAATAATAATCCATCATTCGCTAAGACACGAAAACATCGACTTTTTAATTCTAATTTTTCTCATAGAGCTTCCCTTTAGTCTCTATCTGTTCTTTAACTAAATCCCCACCTTTTTGAAAAACCAACCTCTAAAAATAGTTAATTTTCTCTAATTTAAATTTGTACGTTTTCCGCAATATGTGTGAATATTTTCGCTAGAGCATTTAGTTACTTAGTACATGTCCTAATCAATATTTTAAAAATATAATTCTAATGATACGTGTTTACGATTTGAAGATAACGAAACATTCCCCAGTTTCATAAATGAGAGCTCACTGCCAAACTACCAAACATCACAGTACAAACTACCGTACTACGCCCCCCTGGACAAAATCAGGTCAGTCAGCGTCATTAATTCTACCTGCGTTAACGAATAGCGTATTGTTAATTAAGGTTTAATACGCAGAAAATTTAAGTAACAAATAATCGCAATGAAACTCACTAACATCATAAATTATTAAAAAAAATTAGAACAGTTGGAATTTACTGGAGTAACCAATTTGGCACTAAAAATGGAAATTTTCGATACTCTACTAGGTGCCTACAATAAATTTTACTATTATTTTTAATGCAGAGACACAACGATTTTCTAGTTCTGAATTTGATCAGGGGTATATGACCATAGTTTACGCCGACTCTAAAAGGCATGCAGTCTATTGTTTTTGAACGCCCCATTTTGTGTATTATGTTCAAAACAGAGACTCTCTGGGCTTACGACTACAGCTACCAGCTACTACTTTCAATAATATTAACACAAAAAAAGTAGGTGGCATTTCTATAATACGTGCAAAGTTTATGTGAAACTGACTGGAAGACAGAGTAATGCACCAATATGTTACTAAACATATTTCGATAGAATTCCGTAAGAGCTTACCTCCAAGTTTCCTCATTTAGTCAGTCAAAGCATCAAATGGGAAATTCCAATCCAACATATGTAGTGGTGGAAATATATCAATCGCCTACGTTACCGATGGTACCCGACTGAAGCTTCTGCGTCTTCTTTACCCCACATGCCTACTTAAAAAGATACTGGTCTAAGTCTCAATATTCCTGTTAAAAAAAAGAGAGGTTCTATATTGCCATAAATATGTGTTTTCAAAATTTTACCTGAATGGTTCGTGATTCCTTATATATGCAGTGTTGGCAGCAAACTTTCCATATCTCGTGTCCCCATGACTGGTCTGTTTCATATATCAAACCTCACCTCGCACGGGTTTGAACCTCCTTTAAAAAAAAAAACAGGCAAGACTATACTTATATCAAAGTAATACGAGGAACTTATATTTTATGCCAAAACTTATTTCATCACCTCCAAAGGGGAGTAGGGGGTTTCTAAAGTATGGTAGGTACATCTCTTTCATTTTTTAATTAAAAAAGTGACACAATTACGCGACGTAACTCGATCCGGATCGTTAACGCGTCTCAAGATGGGGGTTTAGAGATGCTGAGGTCATTAAATTGATTCACTATTACCAGTACACACTGAAACCCCTTATTTCCAAAATAAAAAAATTGTTAACTGTTAACACAACAAAAAAACTATTTTCTCACCAATTATATTTCTGGGTCGTTTTCAGAATTTGTCCAACGTAGAATCCCAAGAGGATAGGGCCGCAATTTCGAAAAATGTTCATGTCTCCCCACTATGCATTTGTACAAGAAGCAGGGCCGGGTTAACAGCAATTATATTCTTGTCAGTCGACATACAGCCCCCGATTGAATTCTCGGATTCTGCTTTACTAGTTGCCATGGTCTGTCAAATATGTTACTTAAAAATTGTATATTTTTTTTACAAATAATATACCTTTCCTAAAATAATTCCGCCTTTGTCAAGTTGGACACGGGCACGTCTGTCCGCTTTGAAAAGCGCAGGCGTATGTATCTTCCAAAATGATCCAAGCAGGCCCGGATTGCCAGCAAATACACAACTCCCCGATTCAATTCTGAGATGTTGCTTCACGAGTTACCATGATCTGTCAAATATTTTAATTAAAAAAAAAATCTATTATTTAGCAACAATATACCTTTTTAAAAATAATTTCGTCTTTTTTCAAGTTCAACAGGACACGTGTGTTCGTTTCAGTTGGACAAGGGCACGTCTGTCCGCTTTGAAAAGCGCGGCGTATGTATCTTCCAAAATGATCCAAATTGTTAACCTTTTTTTGATTCCTCGTTCCCCGATTCAATTCTGAGATGTTGCTTCACGAGTTACCATGATCTGTCAAATATTTTAATTAAAAAAAAAATCTATTATTTAGCAACAATATACCTTTTTAAAAATAATTTCGTCTTTTTCAAGTTCAACAGGACACGTGTGTTCGTTTCGAAAGGTTTCGTAGTCTGTAGCTCTGTCGAATTCTCCAAAATTCGTTAAACCTTCAGATATTTTCAAAATTTGTCCAACGCAGACTTCCACTCACGCAGTTTCGAAAACTTTCTGGTCTCCCCGCCATGCATTTGTACACGAAGCCGTTCTGGACTATCAGCAAACAGCACCCCCGGTCACTTTTCTTCTCGGATTCTGCTTGACGAGTTACATCGATCTGTCAAATATTTAATGTAAAACAATCTTATCTATTACTTCTACCCAATATTAAGTACCTATTCAAAAATAGTAGCGCCTTTTCGAGTTCGAAAGGTTTCGTAGCCTATAGCCCTGCCGAAATGGAATTGCATTTGTACACGAAGCAGGGTCGGATTGTAAGCAAACAGCACCCCCCGGTCACTTTTCTTCTCGGATTCTGCTTGACGAGTTACATCGATCTGTGGAATATTTAGCGTAAAAAAATTATCTATTACTTTTACCAAAAATGAAGTACCTTTTTTCTTTAAAACATTGCGTCCTTTTCGAGTTTGAAAGGTTTCGTAGCCTATAGCCCTGCCGAAATGTCATTGCATTTGTACACGAAGCAGGGTCGGATTGTCAGCAAACACCACAAGCGTCACTTTTCTTCTCGGTTTCTGCTTGACGAATTACATCGATCGGTCAAATATTTAATATAAAAAATATCTATTTTACCAAAAATACGTACTCTTCTAAGATAAATTAGCTCTTTTCGAGTTTAAGAGGACACGTATGTCAACTGTAGGATGTTTTATTATTATATTTTCCAGTGTCTATAAATTAATAAACAACAGAAGCTTCCGAATACAAAAATTTCAACATGAGTTTTTTTTTCTTGAAACTTAAAAGTTCTAACCCCTAAAACCATATTTTTAATACGCTGACGGACGTATAACAATCCCCAAAAATTACCATATTTAAATTGTTACTATTGATATATTTCTATTCCGAACTTAACTCGATACATGCAAAAAAAAAACTAGCGAATGTTATTTATTATCTCCGATGGGTGGATGATTGAGAAACGTTTAAATAAATCTACCTTTCTGTCTCTCTTTTTCTATATAGGTCACTCATTCTCTCTATCTGTTACTTTCCACAATCCGAATTTACACTTGGCCCCCCAAAAATCTTGTAAAATTTTATTTGCTTAACTTCTTCGCGTTGTTCATATGGCTGATTTTTTTGGGAGATATATCGTGCGTTACTTCTATTAAAATTCTGTTTCCTTTTTACCTACTTCAAAAACGTAAGCGAGCATTTTTGGTTGTTTTATTAAACAAAAATTGATACTAAACAAGATCCGTACCTCCGACCTCAGCCTCCTTTGATCACTCCCCAATTTTTTTTAATTAAGTATAGAAACCTCGTCGAACATATACATAATACTAGGTCAAAATGTTACGCGGTTACTCATTAAAGTCGCAATTCCGAAAGCTTCTTACCTATCTTTTTCCAGTCTTTTTTGTTTTATTTATCCGTATATGAAACACACATTGAACACAAAACTTAAACTCGTTGGCGATATTGCATTAAGCAACAAACGCGTATAACAGAAACGAACCCTTAACACAAACGCTTCTTTAAACTTCGACTGACACGTGAAACAACCCGCATTCCTACGAAAGGCAGGTAAACCAAGCAGGTCAAATTTTAAGCTACCCTCCAGTGTCATCGTAGGTTGGGGCATAGTAAATAGCGAATACAACAAAGCGGTAATTTATAATAATTTAATTTGGATTTTATTTAACTTAAGTTGTTTTGTAGAAAATGAGACATTTCTACAATTAATCAATATACTACGAGTACTTTTCCGCTTAATTACTATTTTTGAGAAACAAAAGGAAACGTTAGATTCCATTCAAACTTTTTCGGTTTTCATGATATCTCGCGTTTATTTAGAAGCTAATGGCCTGTGGCCTTAACCAGACGTTTCCAAAGTCTGGTTTGATATTATGTATATAAATCTTAACAAACACGAAAAATAGAGTTATATTGCCACCGAAAATCTGAATTTACGTTTAAAAATGTAACTTCCCGTATTTAAACTATTGCCTGCATTGGCGCCTATATTTTATAGTTTTTTTTTTGTATCCTATTTTTTTGTTTTGCTTGCAAATGTGTGTCCATTTTTCGGGTACTGAATTTTTTTTTTTCTCAAATTATTACAAATTACTCAAAACGGAGTTAAAAAGAGACGAGGAGAAAAGGGAAGAACCCTTATTTCTCCGACACTGACCTCCGATGTTTATAAAAATTGACGCCTTGACACCCTCCCCGTGAATATTTTACAAAGGATTTTTAAAATTTAACTTCCAAATAACGCATACTCTCGCCTAGTGTCACAGTTTTGGGCCCCATTTTGCTATGGTTAGACAGGTTTATTCTTGTACATTGTCGGGACAAAAGAAGCATCTCCTTCATCCAAATTGACTTTTTCATACCTAATACAACAGCTGCCGGGCATCATCTCGCCTTAATTGTTTCTATTGAATTAATTTTAGTTACAAAAAATTAGATGATCGTCAAAATTGGCATAAAAAGATAATCAAGATTTAATTAAAACAAGAATATGCACAAAAGAAAAGAGATAAACTCCGACACGGGAAACAAGGAAATATCGCTGAAACGGCAACTGATCTAGCGCGCGCCTTTTTTAAAAATAATAATTTTTCAAAAGAATTCTAGGCTAAGCTAAATACCTGGTGCAACAAAATATTGAAGGATCTTCATGATCCTACCTGTGAGCGAGTAGAAAATTATTTGCAAAGAGGATAAAGGTATATCTTAATATAAATAGTTTCACTATTGATAATATGTCCCCTTTTAAAATGGCGCATTATTTGATACGTACTTTTTTTTTCTTGTCAGAGCTTGTCTAAAAAAAAAAGCGGGATGGATGGAGGTTCTCCGTCAGGTTTTTTTCCTGTCGAAACAAGTTTGTGCGGCGTTCGCTTTGGATCTGGGGAATGGGTGGGGTTATACATATATAAGCTATAAGAAATTTTAATTTTTTATTCAGTTTCCACTCATACAATTTCGTGATAAGTGCAGAGTGAGAAAAATGTCCGAAGTCGAAAATTATCCAACGCAAGCATTGGATTCGTGGGGAAGATTTGTGGTCAATGCGGAAATAATCCGCGAACAAAAATACATTTACGAGGCAGCAATTACGCTGCCGGAATTCGGACTAGAAATTACCTCAGGTCTTAGCCCAGCAAGAATCTTCGCTCCGGCAGTGAAAGTGAGCTTTCTCCCCTACGTTTTGTCGGAGAAAAGAAGCATTTCGTTCGACGAGATGGACTTCACAGAATTAATACAACAGCTTCCACTGTTATTGTTAGCAGGCCCGACTGGTAAAGTTATGTATTTAACCTGCTTCAAACTCAGCTGTCTACAATGTGATGGTGAAGTCTTGGTCAAGATTGAAAATAGCGAGGGTATACTCTATATTTCGAAAGACTGGGTACAGGAATTAATTACCATAAGCAAATTGGTATTTAAAAGAATACGAGTACTGTCTCGTTTGAACTTTTACGAGTACTACGATAGAATATTGTATTTGACTATAGATGAAAATTTGCTGGAAGACGCCAAAATCTTTCCGCATATAGAATATTTATGTTCTACGGAAGAGAGTGAGCAGAGCTACTGCATGGAGGACTACATGCGTTTTGGAAAAATGCAGATAAAACAAGATATCAACAAAAGGATAGCATGGGACATACCTGTGTTTTAATAGAAATTTACCTGTAAACTAATAATAATAAATGTTTTTTTAAAATTCAGTGTGTGTGTATGTTTTATCCTTACCCCCATAATAAATAGTAAAAAAAAAACAAGTAATTGCGTAAAATAACTTTATTAAAGAAAAAAAAATATCAACAAAATATAATCAAACAAAACATAGTACCACCGGAATGAAACCTTCAGAAATTACCCCAACAACGGAGATTCTCGCATATAATTTAATAAAAAACATTTGCAGTGGAAAAGCCAAATTTCAAAGCTGGCGATGCAGTGAGCATAAGTGGCACAAAATCGGTTTTTGACAAAAGCTATGAAATTAATTGGACACCCCGAAAATTTCAAGATTGTTAAAGTAAGTGGTTCCTTCCCTCATACGTATCTTTTGGAAGATATGGAGGGGCGTTAAATCAAAAGGTTCGTTTTATGAAGTCGAATTACAAAAACCGTACTACCAAATAGTCGATCGACTATTTGTTGATATCTTGTCTTATCTGCATTTTTCCAAAACGCATGTAGTCCTCCATGCAGTAGCTCTGCTCACTCTCTTCTGTAGAACATAAATATTCTATATGCGGAAAGATTTTGGCGTCTTCAGGCAAATTTTCATGTATAGTCAAATACAATATTCTATCGTAGTACTCGTAAAAGTTCAAACGAGACAGTTCTCGTATTCTTTTAAATACCAATTTGCTTATGGTAATTAATTCCTGTACCCAGTCTTTCGAAATATAGAGTATACCCTCGCTATTTTCAATCTTGACCAAGACTTCACCATCACATTGTAGACAGCTGAGTTTGAAGCAGGTTAAATACATAACTTTACCAGTCGGGCCTGCTAACAATATCAATGGAAGCTGTTGTATTAATTCTGAGAAGTCTATCTCGTCGAACGAAATGCTTCTTTTCTCCGCCAAAACGTGGGGGAGAAAGCTCACTTTCACTGCCGGAGCGAAGATTCTTGCTGGGCTAAGACCTGAGGTAATTTCTAGTCCGAATTCCGGCAGCGTAATTGCTGCCTCGTAAATGAATTTTTGTTCGCGGATTATTTCCGCATTGACCACAAATCTTCCCCACGAATCCAATGCTTGCGTTGGATAATTTTCGACTTCGGACATTTTTCTCACTCTGCACTTATCACGAAATTGTATGAGTGGAAACTGAATAAAAAATTAAAATTTCTTATAGCTTATATATGTATAACCCCCACCCGTTCCCCAGATCCAAAGCGAACGCCTCACATACTTGTTTCGACAGGAAAAAACCTGACGGAGTACCTCCATCCATCCCGCTTTTTTTTTTAGACAAAGCTCTGACAAGAAAAAAGTACGTATCAAATAATGCGCCATTTTAAAAGGGGACATATTATCAATAGTGAAACTATTTATATTAAGATATACCTTTATCCTCTTTGCAAATAATTTTCTACTCGCTCACAGGTAGGATCATGAAGATCCTTCAATATTTTGTTGCACCAGGTATTTAGCTTAGCCTAGAATTCTTTTGAAAAATTATTATTTTTAAAAAAGGCGCGCTAGATCAGTTGCCGTTTCAGCGATATTTCCTTGTTTCCCGTGTCGGAGTTTATCTCTATTCTTTTGTGCATATTCTTGTTTTAATTAAATCTTGATTATCTTTTTATGCCAATTTTGACGATCATCTAATTTTTTGTAACTAAAATTAATTCAATAGAAACAATTAAGGCGAGATGATGCCCGGCAGCTGTTGTATTAGGTATGAAAAAGTCAATTTGGATGAAGGAGATGCTTCTTTTGTCCCGACAATGTACAAGAATAAACCTGTCTAACCATAGCAAAATGGGGCCCAAAACTGTGACACTAGGCGAGAGTATGCGTTATTTGGAAGTTAAATTTTAAAAATCCTTTGTAAAATATTCACGGGGAGGGTGTCAAGGCGTCAATTTTTATAAACATCGGAGGTCAGTGTCGGAGAAATAAGGGTTCTTCCCTTTTCTCCTCGTCTCTTTTTAACTCCGTTTTGAGTAATTTGTAATAATTTGAGAAAAAAAAAAATTCAGTACCCGAAAAATGGACACACATTTGCAAGCAAAACAAAAAAATAGGATACAAAAAAAAACTATAAAATATAGGCGCCAATGCAGGCAATAGTTTAAATACGGGAAGTTACATTTTTAAACGTAAATTCAGATTTTCGGTGGCAATATAACTCTATTTTTCGTGTTTGTTAAGATTTATATACATAATATCAAACCAGACTTTGGAAACGTCTGGTTAAGGCCACAGGCCATTAGCTTCTAAATAAACGCGAGATATCATGAAAACCGAAAAAGTTTGAATGGAATCTAACGTTTCCTTTTGTTTCTCAAAAATAGTAATTAAGCGGAAAAGTACTCGTAGTATATTGATTAATTGTAGAAATGTCTCATTTTCTACAAAACAACTTAAGTTAAATAAAATCCAAATTAAATTATTATAAATTACCGCTTTGTTGTATTCGCTATTTACTATGCCCCAACCTACGATGACACTGGAGGGTAGCTTAAAATTTGACCTGCTTGGTTTACCTGCCTTTCGTAGGAATGCGGGTTGTTTCACGTGTCAGTCGAAGTTTAAAGAAGCGTTTGTGTTAAGGGTTCGTTTCTGTTATACGCGTTTGTTGCTTAATGCAATATCGCCAACGAGTTTAAGTTTTGTGTTCAATGTGTGTTTCATATACGGATAAATAAAACAAAAAAGACTGGAAAAAGATAGGTAAGAAGCTTTCGGAATTGCGACTTTAATGAGTAACCGCGTAACATTTTGACCTAGTATTATGTATATGTTCGACGAGGTTTCTATACTTAATTAAAAAAAATTGGGGAGTGATCAAAGGAGGCTGAGGTCGGAGGTACGGATCTTGTTTAGTATCAATTTTTGTTTAATAAAACAACCAAAAATGCTCGCTTACGTTTTTGAAGTAGGTAAAAAGGAAACAGAATTTTAATAGAAGTAACGCACGATATATCTCCCAAAAAAATCAGCCATATGAACAACGCGAAGAAGTTAAGCAAATAAAATTTTACAAGATTTTTGGGGGGCCAAGTGTAAATTCGGATTGTGGAAAGTAACAGATAGAGAGAATGAGTGACCTATATAGAAAAAGAGAGACAGAAAGGTAGATTTATTTAAACGTTTCTCAATCATCCACCCATCGGAGATAATAAATAACATTCGCTAGTTTTTTTTTTGCATGTATCGAGTTAAGTTCGGAATAGAAATATATCAATAGTAACAATTTAAATATGGTAATTTTTGGGGATTGTTATACGTCCGTCAGCGTATTAAAAATATGGTTTTAGGGGTTAGAACTTTTAAGTTTCAAGAAAAAAAAACTCATGTTGAAATTTTTGTATTCGGAAGCTTCTGTTGTTTATTAATTTATAGACACTGGAAAATATAATAATAAAACATCCTACAGTTGACATACGTGTCCTCTTAAACTCGAAAAGAGCTAATTTATCTTAGAAGAGTACGTATTTTTGGTAAAATAGATATTTTTTATATTAAATATTTGACCGATCGATGTAATTCGTCAAGCAGAAACCGAGAAGAAAAGTGACGCTTGTGGTGTTTGCTGACAATCCGACCCTGCTTCGTGTACAAATGCAATGACATTTCGGCAGGGCTATAGGCTACGAAACCTTTCAAACTCGAAAAGGACGCACTGTTTTAAAGAAAAAAGGTACTTCATTTTTGGTAAAAGTAATAGATAATTTTTTTACGCTAAATATTCCACAGATCGATGTAACTCGTCAAGCAGAATCCGAGAAGAAAAGTGACCGGGGGGTGCTGTTTGCTTACAATCCGACCCTGCTTCGTGTACAAATGCAATTCCATTTCGGCAGGGCTATAGGCTACGAAACCTTTCGAACTCGAAAAGGCGCTACTATTTTTGAATAGGTACTTAATATTGGGTAGAAGTAATAGATAAGATTGTTTTACATTAAATATTTGACAGATCGATGTAACTCGTCAAGCAGAATCCGAGAAGAAAAGTGACCGGGGGTGCTGTTTGCTGATAGTCCAGAACGGCTTCGTGTACAAATGCATGGCGGGGAGACCAGAAAGTTTTCGAAACTGCGTGAGTGGAAGTCTGCGTTGGACAAATTTTGAAAATATCTGAAGGTTTAACGAATTTTGGAGAATTCGACAGAGCTACAGACTACGAAACCTTTCGAAACGAACACACGTGTCCTGTTGAACTTGAAAAAGACGAAATTATTTTTAAAAAGGTATATTGTTGCTAAATAATAGATTTTTTTTTTAATTAAAATATTTGACAGATCATGGTAACTCGTGAAGCAACATCTCAGAATTGAATCGGGGAACGAGGAATCAAAAAAAGGTTAACAATTTGGATCATTTTGGAAGATACATACGCCGCGCTTTTCAAAGCGGACAGACGTGCCCTTGTCCAACTGAAACGAACACACGTGTCCTGTTGAACTTGAAAAAAGACGAAATTATTTTTAAAAAGGTATATTGTTGCTAAATAATAGATTTTTTTTTTAATTAAAATATTTGACAGATCATGGTAACTCGTGAAGCAACATCTCAGAATTGAATCGGGGAGTTGTGTATTTGCTGGCAATCCGGGCCTGCTTGGATCATTTTGGAAGATACATACGCCTGCGCTTTTCAAAGCGGACAGACGTGCCCGTGTCCAACTTGACAAAGGCGGAATTATTTTAGGAAAGGTATATTATTTGTAAAAAAAATATACAATTTTTAAGTAACATATTTGACAGACCATGGCAACTAGTAAAGCAGAATCCGAGAATTCAATCGGGGGCTGTATGTCGACTGACAAGAATATAATTGCTGTTAACCCGGCCCTGCTTCTTGTACAAATGCATAGTGGGGAGACATGAACATTTTTCGAAATTGCGGCCCTATCCTCTTGGGATTCTACGTTGGACAAATTCTGAAAACGACCCAGAAATATAATTGGTGAGAAAATAGTTTTTTTGTTGTGTTAACAGTTAACAATTTTTTTATTTTGGAAATAAGGGGTTTCAGTGTGTACTGGTAATAGTGAATCAATTTAATGACCTCAGCATCTCTAAACCCCCATCTTGAGACGCGTTAACGATCCGGATCGAGTTACGTCGCGTAATTGTGTCACTTTTTTAATTAAAAAATGAAAGAGATGTACCTACCATACTTTAGAAACCCCCTACTCCCCTTTGGAGGTGATGAAATAAGTTTTGGCATAAAATATAAGTTCCTCGTATTACTTTGATATAAGTATAAGTCTTGCCTGTTTTTTTTTTTAAAGGAGGTTCAAACCCGTGCGAGGTGAGGTTTGATATATGAAACAGACCAGTCATGGGGACACGAGATATGGAAAGTTTGCTGCCAACACTGCATATATAAGGAATCACGAACCATTCAGGTAAAATTTTGAAAACACATATTTATGGCAATATAGAACCTCTCTTTTTTTTAACAGGAATATTGAGACTTAGACCAGTATCTTTTTAAGTAGGCATGTGGGGTAAAGAAGACGCAGAAGCTTCAGTCGGGTACCATCGGTAACGTAGGCGATTGATATATTTCCACCACTACATATGTTGGATTGGAATTTCCCATTTGATGCTTTGACTGACTAAATGAGGAAACTTGGAGGTAAGCTCTTACGGAATTCTATCGAAATATGTTTAGTAACATATTGGTGCATTACTCTGTCTTCCAGTCAGTTTCACATAAACTTTGCACGTATTATAGAAATGCCACCTACTTTTTTTGTGTTAATATTATTGAAAGTAGTAGCTGGTAGCTGTAGTCGTAAGCCCAGAGAGTCTCTGTTTTGAACATAATACACAAAATGGGGCGTTCAAAAACAATAGACTGCATGCCTTTTAGAGTCGGCGTAAACTATGGTCATATACCCCTGATCAAATTCAGAACTAGAAAATCGTTGTGTCTCTGCATTAAAAATAATAGTAAAATTTATTGTAGGCACCTAGTAGAGTATCGAAAATTTCCATTTTTAGTGCCAAATTGGTTACTCCAGTAAATTCCAACTGTTCTAATTTTTTTTAATAATTTATGATGTTAGTGAGTTTCATTGCGATTATTTGTTACTTAAATTTTCTGCGTATTAAACCTTAATTAACAATACGCTATTCGTTAACGCAGGTAGAATTAATGACGCTGACTGACCTGATTTTGTCCTGGGGGGCGTAGTACGGTAGTTTGTACTGTGATGTTTGGTAGTTTGGCAGTGAGCTCTCATTTATGAAACTGGGGAATGTTTCGTTATCTTCAAATCGTAAACACGTATCATTAGAATTATATTTTTAAAATATTGATTAGGACATGTACTAAGTAACTAAATGCTCTAGCGAAAATATTCACACATATTGCGGAAAACGTACAAATTTAAATTAGAGAAAATTAACTATTTTTAGAGGTTGGTTTTTCAAAAAGGTGGGGATTTAGTTAAAGAACAGATAGAGACTAAAGGGAAGCTCTATGAGAAAAATTAGAATTAAAAAGTCGATGTTTTCGTGTCTTAGCGAAAGATGGATTATTATTAAAAATAATACTTGCATTAATTGTTGTCACCATTTGTGAAAAATATGGAAAATATCCTCTAGGTTCGCATACCTTTTTTTTAATTTTTTAAGGTGGCTAACAAAATACACAGACAGAAAAGTTTAGATCCTGTTCGTTAATGTAGCGCATAGAAAAAAATTAGAAAAGAGAACGTTTCGTGTATGGCATACGTAGTTAGTACGGAATATTAATCTGAAGGCTGCAAGACAGTGAAAGAGTGATGCGCTTAAGTATGGTTCAGAGAGGTTATTTGGGCTGTAGAAGTTTTTCTTTGAACAGGGTTCAAATAGCGTCTCCTAGAGCGTTAGCAGAGAAGAGTATTACAGTATTTAATATAAGCGTCCAGATTTCATTATTGTTGAGATTGCATAGAAACACACTTTCATGTAGTAGTCGCAGCAGCTTTAAAGTATATGACTTTTTAGTTAAGATGCCTTTCGAGTTTGCTTTATGGATTGATAGGAAATTAAAGGGTAGATACAGATAAGTTACGAAAAAAAGTATGTACACTATCCTCAAAGATCAGCAATAAATGAAATTGATGAAATAGTAAAGTTGACTGCAATATCTTAAAATCATCAATAAGATAGATAAATTAATTTTGAAAATATTAAATAATAAAAATAGCAAAGAAAATCAAAATCATCAATAAGATAGATAAATTAATTTTGTAAATATTAAATAATAAAAATAAAATTATAATAGCAAAGAAAGCCTACCACGGCCACATACACATAATATTTTCGACATATGAACTTTTCCCAGATAAATAGTCAAATATTTCACGATACCTTAAAACAGAAGCATGCGGAAATATGTATGAAGTTAACGCACGGTAGATGGCTTAGTAAATTAAAAAGGTATACGGTTTCTAATATCCTACTTTATTAATGAAAATTTTAACCAGCTTTTTGTTTTGCAGATATTATTGGTGGTGCCTGCCAGCTTCCAGTTCCGAGAAAAGAAATCCAACACTTTTCGTCTTTATTTCCCCTGTCCTTTGTGCGCAATAAAAGTACAGTTTGTACCCGCGAGGGTACACATTCGCAGAATTATATGTTTTTAAAATAAATGTTTTGGTCAATATTCACTAGGTGGGGTTACCTTATTAAAGAAAATCTTATTCCAAGAGGGGACACTAGTTTACATTCGAACCGCTAGGGGGTGCAGATGGTCACGCGAACAATATGAACAAGTCTCATTGACGCCATTGCTTTTCTTAGGGGTGGGAAAATATCTGGGCTCTGATTGGCTTCGCCGCCATCGCAAACTAGAGGTGGGGAGATTGATTAAACCGCATTTCTGGTTGCTTATCCAATGGGGACCAGTTTCAAGGGATTATGGGTAAAGGCGGAGGAGCTAGAGAGTCGTGGGGAAGGAGGATACGCCCACAAAAGTGAGAGGAGTGGGGGAAGCCTATATTATACTTAATCACTACTAACGCACTTGTGTCACATCCCGTGAGACAATGTATCGCCAAAAACAATTTTTTTGTTTCTCCCAAACTTTCAACTATGTTCTGAATTGATAAGAAACGTTTATCTTTCAAATGCCCTAATTTAATAAATAGTCTGCAACCGTGTATTTGCTCCGTAACGACGTAATGATGTAGAAGTAAAATCATGCTCTCTCTCTCTGCCAGGACGTGTATCCACGTATCAGTCTTTTTTGAATATCTGTCCTTTCTTTATCACGGGTTACGATGAAGACGTTTTCCGATCCTCCTTCTATTATCATTGATTCGTCTTAATCTAACAAACTTTCCGGATTCTTCATAACATTATCCATCATAAAAATTAAAAAGGATTTCTTATTGGCCGATGATTTGAGAATAAAAATTTTCTCAAATCATCCGCCAATAAGAAATCCTTTTTAATTTTTATGGTGGATAGTGGAATCTTTCGGGATCCGGAAACTTTATATTTAGTCTTAATGACCGGAAGATGTAATTAACAAAAAAAAAACTATAAATCTTCTGGGATTGCATTTGCGACCACTACATATTCTTTTCAAAAATATTTGTAACAAGTCGTTGAATGAAGAAGTAGGTTTCAATTACTGAATGAGAACCATAATAACAATAATATGAGAATGTTTATTCATTTTGAGTAACACTTCACTTTTCTTCTGACGCAAGAACATGCTTTCGTTCTGCATGCCTTGAAACACTGGCTTGGAGAAACCCTTGTTTTGATCCCGAGGAAACCATAGCTTCGTGACGTATGTTAATGTTAGATGGAACATCATCCATTGTCACAAACTTAGAGAGAGCTGACAGTCATTCCTGCTATAGTCTGTCTAGTATTCAGTTCTTAATGCCAAGAACATACAAGTCCGCATAATTTTTCTCTAAAACGACTGCCAAAATATTGGCACTGTGGGCAAAAATTTCGGGCAATGGCAGATTTCGGCTACTGCGATAACATTTATATTAACCGCGCTTTCACTTAGACGGAAAAAATCATATTTCAAAAACTAGACAGGAGACACCGTTTTTTTTTTAAACTTCCTCATATACTTTTACCACAGACAATATAAGAATAAATATTCAATTGCTGCTAGATATACAACAAGATTCCAGAAAACCAACAAAATATTAAAAAGCTTATATATAAAAATAATATAATAATATAAATAAAATAAGCGGAACTTAAGTATTTATTCTATAATCCAGAGATTTTAAGCCCTTTTTAGAGAATCTGTTATATATACTAAATTCGTAAACGTAAAGTCCCCTACATTCAAAAATTATTAATTTAATATTAAAATATTTACTGATGAAAGATTGTGAATGTAAATGTGTAATAGTTATTAATAACATTAAAACCTATGTCAAAAAAGTTGAACATAGAATTTCGGGATTTTTACCTTTTTTAAGGTGCAAACATAGCGGCATTGCAAAGTTTCGTTGATATAATTAATCGCGATCACAATTAATATGATATACTATAAAAACATTTTTTCGGCATACTGATTGACGATAACTGTTCCATTGCAATTTGCTAAACAAAATCGTTGGGGGTTTAATTATTGGCATGACATTTAAAATTATTTAATGCAATTTCCCATGCAATTCCGTTATCAAACCGCAAATAATTTGAATACAGTTTAAAATGTCTCGAATATATTAACGCAAGTTCAACGCTGCGAAAAAAGAGTCTTTTGTATTCAGCGCATACCATTAACCTCTTTATTTCGACCGTTCCGAAAAAGAAATACAGCGTGCCGCAACAGAAAAAAAAAGCTTTTGGCAAACTTTGTACAGTTAGACCCATAAACGGGTTTGCCTTTGTTTATTTATATGTTCCGTGTCTACATACGACATCGGAATACTTCCACAAATTGGGGGTCCCCAAATAAATAAAACATCATGTGCGGATGACGATTGTAATCTAAATTGACACAGTTTAATAGAAATAAAACGGTAGCGTTATTTACGTAAATAATTTTTCGTGTTTAAAGTGAATCATGTTAAATCAATGTTTGGTTAGGTACAGAGCTTTTTTTTTGCTAAATCAAGATAAGATTTTTCTTGCACGGTGAAATGATAAATATATGAAAATATTCTCTCTATATAACATTTAATTTATTTGCCCTTCTCCTTATTGGGTGGAGAACTATAGGGTACTTAGACAAAAATTTAGCAAGATAAAATTAATATTAATAATACTAAGGATTTTGAGAAGGTAATTTGGGGTCTCTAAATACTAGGGATGGAATCTGTGGTTAATAATAAATACGTAGCTATTTTTGCCCGATTGGTAATAGTATATTATGCAACAAGTGCGGTAAACGGCATTTGACTCGCAAGTTTATTTGACACGAGCGGAGCGAGTATTTAATAAACGAGTGAGTTAAAAAGTTTACCGAACGTGTTGCATACTATACGTTTTCTACGACCGTTAGTTTTAGGGTACATTTTCGCAAAACACGAATACATTCACTGACATGACTGTGAGAATTGACAAACGTCAAAATTCAAAGCGTGGGAAATATTTCCGAAAACATCCGATTGCTCCTAAACCCGTGCGGTAAAATCCCGGAAATGTCCGAAGTGGCTCGAATTCGTGGGAAACGAAACTGACGTGGTAAACCAGCATGCCAGATCGGTGTATAATTAGGTATTTTAAGACGGGAGTAGAAAAAAACAAATTACCAATTCCGCGCTCTCAAATTCTCAAATTCAAATTTTTGTTATAACTTAATCATAATTTAAAAAAAATAGTTATTAAATGTTTATCGTGGGTGTTTCACAAATGTTCCAAGAACTATAACATGAGATATATCGATACACAGGGTTAGTAAAAAGTACCGGAACGCTTAAATATCTCGAAGGCCTCCAGAGCTAGAACGCTAAAATTCAATACGGGGGGTGTTTGAATATGCAGAATTGTAACAAAAATAAATAGGGCCTTTCATTTAAAATAACAATATTATATCTTGTAACGTAAAAATTGGTAAATTTAACATAAAGTCTCACAATTTCAAGTTTTTTTCGATTAATTACTAAGCTACGGCAACACCGCTTTTAGAAGGTAATGGAATAGTTAAACATCTCCAAAACTGCCAAAGTTAGAATGATAAAACTCAATACGTGGGGGTTTTTGAATATGCAGAATTCAAAAATGATATGCGCAATTCGATGCAACACAAATAAATCTGAAAACATTTCTGTTAGTATTTTTAAACTCTGCATTTTCAAAAACTACGAGGTATTGAATTTTGTCGTTCCGGCTTTTGGCATTTTTGCAGAAATTTAAGCGTTTTATTAACAGTATTTCTCTTTATCCCCTTACGTCCGACATTCATTTATTTTGATAATACCGTAACCCACAAAGGTCAAAAAATCAGTTAGGAGTGTTAACAAACTCGCAACTTCGTAAAATATGCTAAAAGGGAACCCACATTTTATCATCTTATAATTTTCGAGAACAAACTTTATAACGTTACAAACTTTTTTTAAAGCGAGTCATTTCGAATTTCTGCCAATGTGATAGAACCGTTCGCGTCTAACACGACCAAGCATATATCTAAACGGATACTTTATATGGGTCGCCCTCAATTTTAAAAATAAATACTTAATGAACCTTAAGTAGTTCAGGACATTAAAAATCTAATAAATTTTTTATTTTCGTCTTAAAGCGATTCGGATCTATTAGCGCCTGTGTAATAAATATACGCTTTAAGAGCGCCACAAATTCTGCTTTATTACGGAGGCCTAAGCTGTTAAAAAGAGATGACGTTATTGTTTAGCTCAACTTACAGTTAAAACCTCTTATATACATTCTTCCTTTAAACAAATAACGTTTGTGAGTCACAAAATACTGAAAGACAAATATGTGATTTATTAATATTACGTACATAAAAAATAAAAAAAAAGTAAAATGTTAATACTATTGATGGAAATAGCACCCAGTTCTACAATATCAAGAACCAATGGCAACACTTTTCTAGGCAACCCAGTTTTCCAAGCAATGACACGGAACATTTCATAAAAATGGCGAAAACAATTTTTTTGATGATTCGATTTAATTATGATTAAATTGGTCCCTACGAGGCCTATCCAATTCTGCAATCATATATCTTTTTTTAACAGTTTAACAACCTTTACAACACTCCAAAAAGAATCAATTTCACCAGAACATCGATTAAAACAATTTCCGATCATAATAGTGTATTATGCAACAAATTTGATAAACTCCATTTTAGCGGAGTGACTGAAAAAGTTTGCATTAACCGAAAAGTTAACCGAACGCATACTATACTTTTTCTACGACCGTTAGCTTTTGGGGTACATTTTCGCAAAACAACACGAATACATTCACTGACACGACCGTCAGAATTAAAATCCTGGAAATGTCCGATGTAGGTCGGATACGAGGGAAACAAAACTGAAGTGGTAAAGCGACGCTTTCCGCAAGCTAGATCGGTTTGCAATTAGGCATTTTACAGACGGGAGTAGAAAAACTTCTTAAGTCACCTGTTTATTAAACACTCGCTCCGCTGTACTCCGCTCGTGCCACATAAACTCGAGACTCAAATGCCGTTTGCCGCACTTGTAGAAGGGAGAACACCAACCAAGCTGACGCCTTGAAGTCACACTTTCTGGATGCTTGATCGGTGCATAATTGACTATTTTACAGTAGGGAGTAGAAAAAATATCTAATTTAATGGTAATGATTCTATTGCGGATATGTAAACTCACAGGAGATTAGGTAATGTGGAAGCTGACCCGCGCAGGTGAATTTGGTAATGGAAAATTAAGTTTGACGCCGTCTTCTGCCTTTATATTTTTCAAAGCAAGACAATTACAGTTTTGATTTTTAAAAGTTAGATATAACGATGTTCAAAATTGCACAAACCAGCACGATACATTTAATCGGAGGACATATTTTCTCCATTTGCGTTCCTTGTTGCGAATAGTAAGGAATTGAATAACTGCAACATAGATTTGGCCACATTTAATATAATAATAATAATAATACGACTTTCTAACATTTAAAAAAAAGGCAAAAAGAATTATTAGAATTATTAACTACGCTTGTCATCGACATCCTTTAACAACTGGATCCTGCGTTCCGAGACCGATCGGCTCTTTTTAAATTCTTTGGAGTTCTTCCACAGCCACATCCTGCAGTCTTTTTTCCAAAAATACGCGATGTCGTTTCTGCTATATATTTTCCCATGGTAATTCAGCGCTTCTTGCTTTATAATAACAGACTCGTTAGTAAGTAAATCGCGGGTTTCTATTCCGCGCAACGCCTCATTTTTCAAATCCATTCCTCTCAATTTTTTTAAAAACTGTTCTGAATGTGCCTCCCCGGACGCTTCTGCGGTTGATCTGGTGGCGCGCAAGTCCAATAAATTTCGTCCACTGTGGTGATTCAAATCGCTCGTGGAAGCTGACCTGTACATGGAAATTCGCTACTGGAAGTTTTATACTTTGACAGCGTCTTCTGACATATTTTTGAAACTATGACAGTTACCGTTTTGACGATTTGAAATCAGATATAACGATGTTAGAAACTGCACAAAGCAGCACGACATTTTTTATCTGAGAATAATTTTTTTCGCTTTTTTTAAAAGAATTCCATAAAAGTTCCTCGATTAGATTTCAAGAAAATACACATAGTGTAAATCGAGGAGGGACCACCTTTTGAAAAACTTTCAAAAAGTTTTTTATTCGAATTAGGCTCTGCAAAAAAGTATAACATAAACATAAGCTTTGGGTATTTATTTGGCGCATTTTAAAGGCTAATCTAACACAACGAATAATTGGCTCATCTCTCCTTGAACGTGAAGGAGAGATGGACCGTAAACTAATTTAATTCCTTTTTCCCATTTTGATATTTGGGGCGGCACCGCATAGTTGGCAAGTGCTGGTGTTTTAATTTTCGAGATCATCAAAGGTTTCTTCTCCACTAGACGAATCATCCAAGGTTACATCTTCATCAGATTCTGATCAGATTCGCGCTTGCGTATTTTTTTAAACACCTTTTCTGTAGATTTTGATGCTTTCTTTTTGGAAGGTTTTTCTTTCGTCTGCTTGGATGGCTGAGCTGTTTGTTTGTGTCTTTGCTTCTTCTGGCGAATACGAGTCATGTGAGTTGGTGAAGTTAAGTTCCCCATTAGGCTAGTTCGAGCCTTCTTCATCGTTGATGTTATAATAGGAACATGAGAGAGCTAGTGAAGTAGTTTTCCAGGTGTTACTTTTCCTTTAGGAGGTTCTTTGGAAAACATCACTTTCTAACTGCATTTTGGAAGAGACTGGTTGAGGGAAATCACGTTCCCAAAGAGGCGTTTGGGGATACATTTCTTGCGAAGAAGTTTCTGGGGATACTTAGGCCTCCCCTAAAAGTTTGCCGAACTGGAACCGATTTAACCTCCTATTGGGATTACATTTGATCATTCTCCTGCATAAATCGTAATCATGCCCTTTAAGGCTCTTGAAGAAGGCTCGATCGAGCGGTTGCAAATAATGCGTTGTGTGACTGGGCAAGCAATAAAATAATATCATTGTCCTCTGCGAATTGTAATGTCTCGAGTTTAGTCGTGTGAGAAGTGTGTCCGTCTACAATGGGTAAAACCTTTCCGGGGTAGAAGTCATTTTGTAAGCAATCCAAGAAAATGTCTGACGTCACATATGCTGACTTTTCTGACATACGTACACGTGAGCCGGGTGGCATTCCCTCAGACCATTACGTTTTAGAATTTTTTCCCTTCAATCCCTTCTGCGTTACAGTAAGCAACTATAGTAATCGTTTCGCCTTTTTCGCTAGCGCTAATTGAGGGTACACTTTTAGATCCTCTTTTAGCCAGCATCAGCCCAGCTCGAGTGTTTAGCTGTAGACCTGTCTCGTCTGTATTATAAATGTTGACAGGCTTGTCAAACAAACCATTCTCAGAGAGTAAATTATCAAGCTCCTTGAAATATTTGCCTACAATATCTTTAGACTTACCCAACGCTCGACCTATGGAAGTGTTTTCAGCTTTGTGAACTGTAATGTCTGAATTTTGCCTTAAAAAAGAATGCAGCCATACGTAACTAGTTTTACCTAAAAATTCCAACAATTTCCTGCAACATTTTTAACAACCAAGAGTTTATTTATCTCACCATCTTCGCGATTAAATTTATGTTGAATTCCAAGACGTTCGGCTAAATTGTAGGCCGTTATGCGTACTCTCTAGTCGATGCAAAGTTTCTTTTTTGTTATTTTTTGATATGGGCAGCGAGGCTTCTGTTTCTCTACCAAGCATGCTACCAGGGCCCAAACAGTCGGTTTTATTTAGGTTGCCAGTGGCAAGTCTGCATTTAAAAGTTGTTTTTGGAATACCGAATGAGTTTGCTGCTTCGTTCCCACCCATTTCGCCAAACACTACTGCAGTAATGGCAGAAGATAAATTATCTGCAGACCAACAGTTCCTTTAATCCATATTGCGCTTGCGGGTTTACTGATTAGGAATTCTGTAACAACAAAATTAGGTCCAGCTCGCCTATACCCCTATATCTCTCCTAAAAGCGGAGGATAGATGGACCAGTAAGTGCCCCAGCAGTTAAACGCGTGAACGCTACGCGTTTGAGATTCGGTGCATCCCGCAATACATATCTGCCTATGCCATGCCCAAACTTATACCCAAAACTTACCTCAAGTGAATACGAAATTTTCCGATACCTTTGCTGTACAGACTCACAAACAATTGTACTACCAATCATCAACTAACCCTTTCTCATGATCCCACGCCGTCGAAGCAAGCATAGTTGCACGGTGTGCGAAAAATCGCGGTTGGTCTGTCTCACCTATTGGTCCCTCTCCTCGATTTACCCTAATATGAAGTTGCACCGCCCGGCACCTGACTTTTCAAATCCATTTCCCTCAATTTAAAAAAAAATCTGAATGTGAAGCCCCGGACGTTTCTGCGCTCGAAGATGAATTTAGTGGACTGCGGTTATTCATGTCGATTGTGGAAGACAAACTGCGCATGGGAATTTGGTACTTGAAATTTAAAAACTTGACAGCTTTTTCTGGGACTATATTTTTGAAAGCAAGACAGTCACAGTTTTGATGTTTAGAATTTTTAGTAGATAGTAGATTTCAAGCAAACACATATAGCATGAAAGTTGCAATAATATTCGATAAGATTTACTTATGAAAGTCATAGAAACTTCCAAACAACAAGATGATTTCAGTAAATATACATAATATGGGGATACGAAAAATTTTAGCGGTACACCATGACTTTGGTCATTCGCTTCGGCTCTTATCTCTCAAAAGAAAGATATTTGATCTTGACAATAGACAAAAATCTATAAGTACTCAACCGTCCTAGCTAAATCGGAAGTAGCTTCATTGAACGCTGCAATTGCGTTCCGTGTATTCTCGACTGTCGTAAAGAGTAAGGAATTAAATAATCAAAATGTAGATTTAAACAAATTTAATGTCACCTTATCACATCGTTTCCTAACTAGTATTGAATAGATAATAAATAGAACTTTGGAACAGGACAAAAATAATTTATTAAGTACGCTTTTCCTCGGCATCCTTAATCAATTGGATTCTACGTTCGGCGACCGACCGGTTCTTTTTAAATTCTTTACAGTTCTTCCACAGCCACATCCTGCAGTCCTTTTTCCAAAAGTACGCGATGTCGTTTCGACTATATATTTTTCCTTGATAATTCAGAGCTTCCTCCTTCACAAGCACAGGCTCGTTAGTCAGCAAATCTCGTGTTTCTATTCCTCCCGGCACATGATCGTTCAAATCCATTTCCCTTATTTTTTGTAAAAAAAATTCTGAATGTGCCGCCCCGGACGCTTCTGCGCTCGATCTGGTCGCGCGCAAGTCTGATGAATTTAGTCGACTGCGGTTGTTCAAGTCGCTTGTGGAAGACGACCTGCGCATGGGAATTTGGTACTTGAAATTTAAAACATTGACAGTGTCTTCTGGCATCATATTTTTGAAAGCGTGACATTTACCGTTTTGACGTTTGAAAGTCAGGTATAACGATGTTAGATATTGCACAAAGCACCACGGCACTATTTATCTGGGATTTTAATTTTCGCTTTTTTGAAAATAATTCTATAAGAGTAGATTTTAAGAAAACAAATACCTTCTTTCAATTAGGTGTATCAATACTATTTACAAATCTTATGGATTCCTCCTGTGTCAGTAATTACGTCACGTTTCACCAATCATCCTGTTGGCTTCCTCAGAACTTAACTGAAACTGGTAGTACCGGCTTATATACTGTCTGAGAGGGGCGGAGCTAAAAAAATTTGTCGGCCTTCACGATTCTAAAATTTCTGGTTTCTACTAACTCCCTAAGATTCCCAAGCTAGCATTAAGCCTTCGACCCATTGCTAGCACCTTTAGTTCTTTAGTTCTTTAACCTATTCTCTAGCAAAATACCTAGCTTCAATATTAAAACCCTGATAAACTGATAGTTTCGTATTTAATTCCTTTCACCTCATTGAACAATTAAAAACCCTTACATCAGATCCAAACGATATTCTGGTTAGTTTCCGACGTCCCTCTTTACTAAAGTCTCTATTCCTGAAACCCCTCAGCATTATTTTAGATATATTAAAATTCGAGAATCTTGGAAGGCTTTTCTTACTTGGTCTCATGGTCAAGAATCACTCCCAGATTTTCTTAATCATTTAAACTTCATACATCCTAAAGTTTTACCATTGAATTAAAAACTAATACTAATCTTCCATCCTTGGATAATTTTATTAATAGAAAATCAAATCTAACATTAGGTTATTCAGTTTACAGAAAACTCTCTCTTGTTTACAGCGCCTTAAAAATGTCTTAACCCGAATCACTGAACCCAGAATTAAAACACCTAACATCTCTAATAATTTCCTCATTGGAGATATTAGCGTTCCATCACAAAATACACTTCATCGCAACGTCCAAAGAAAATGAGTTCGCAAACAACCCTACACTTGCCACAGTGGTTCTTATAAATAATATATCAAAACCTCTAAAACCAGATTTGTCCAAAAATCTTTCGCCATTTTAAATAGCAACTGGACTAAAAGAATACGAAAGAATCTTAAGACTACGAGTATTGAACTCATTAGCAGTTGCCAAGGACTATCATGAAACCAGACATACAATTTTATTGGATTAAACTAAAACTCTTGCATGGAAGCAAGAAAAGTCCAAAGATCCATAGAAATCTCCAAACAACCAATCAATCTTAACCGCGACTCCTTTACATTCACCAATATGAAAAGCAGTGCAGGAAAAAGTTTGGGGAAGTTTTTGAGTTATAACAAGACGTTGGGCCATTAACTCTCAAAAGAAAGATATTTGGTATTAGAAATAGATAAAAACACATTATAAGCACTTTGACTGGGAAAAACTTTTCCATCAGAGGCAAATCATATCATGAAGGGAAAGGAATTTAAACTAAAAACTTATATCCAATTAAAAAGAAAATTTCGACATTCATCAACATCAAACAAATGCGCCCTGCATTTGCGTAATATTCATTTAAAATATCAATTTTCCATTCACGACTGTCCTAATACGTTGTGTTCCCCCCATTTACATATTCGGTTCGATTTATTAAGGGGACCTCCCTCCAAGGGTTGACGAATGAGTAATGCGCCTTGGTGGCCTGTCGAGCAACCCTATTGTTTCCACCCTCGACGGACTGTGCGTGTGCGTACGGTATAATGGAGAGAATAATGCGTAGATATACGTAAATGGATAGATGTATGGTTCCGACGAGAGATAGAGTGGATGGATTAGGATACTGGTTTCGCAAAGAAGCTTGACAACAGGGACATAGATTTAACGGCTAATGTATTTGATAAAAGGACGTAACAACTGACCAAAAAACTCTAAAAGAACTTAGTCACCTATCGAATTATAATAAAACTGTTCAACTGCAATTACATGTCGGTGTGGCTGTGTTCAAGGAAATACCCAGTTATGCTCCGGTCAGCATGCACTTTCATTAAGCTTCATTGCAGCTTCATTAAGTACTGTCCCGAGCGATCGATTGTTTTTCGTAGAAATCTAAACCACTGATGATATGTTGATGTTCTTCAGTTCTGATGATTCTGCATGTTTTCTGTAATGGTCATATCACTCAGTGAATGTGCTAATATTGCTTTGCAAAAAATGTGAAAATCGTAAAAATACAGTATGCAATATATACACTTCTTCAGAAGCATGTTTATTAAACAACATTATATATTAAGTTGCATGGAGTGAGTTACAATACGGAATTAAGCATTGTGAATATTTTCTTAAATGAATTCCATCTATATGATTTTATATATATATATATATATATATATATATATATATATATATATATATATATATATATATATGAAACACAAATTTAAATTTCAAACAATTTATTTCAATTTAGACTTGCATCGACAAATTAAACATAGATTAAAACAAAAATGTTACAAACATCATGTTGAGAACCCTGCATGTTCCAAATCGAATCATAATTAGTTTTCTTGTACATTAGACGTCGCTGTCATTAACAATATCTATTTTTGTTTAATCAATAATACAACCCAACTAACATTTTTGTGTTACAACGGCAACGGTAACGGCTACGTTTCGATTATCGCGAAACGTTTTTGTTACTCTTATAAAACCATTATAGCACTTCAATAGAGTATCTTATAAAGTAAAGGTGACCATTGCCTTTAACATACAGAAATTTTTTTGCAGAAGTATATTTTCAAGTTTCATCGATATAGCTTAATTATTTTATTACTTAAAATCTCCTTTATGTTGATATATATGAAAATTCACGCCATATCAAAGGACCAGGTTGGCTACACCTCTATATATGTTGTGAGTAATGTTAAACGTCTACTTAAACGTAACACTTACCTAGGAGTCATAGCAATATTGCTCTTGTAATAAAACCCAAGGTAATTTTCAAATAACTATAGCTTGATAACTTAGCCAAAAAAAACTCCTTAAGTGGTATAAAAAAGTACAGAAAAAATCAATTGAAAACTATTAGTGTAATAAGGAGTTAATGAAAATACAGCGTGTAATTGCAGCTGGTCTATCATGCACCACCGTGGACGACATTAGCGTTTTGAGGGAATCTCGTAGATTTTTTTTTAATTTATAGGTAGTCAAGGAGGCCAAATGTACCGTCACTGCATGAAGCACGGAGGCAAGCCAATTCCGAACACGACGCGCCGGTACTTACATGTACTCGGACATCCATGAGATCGAGACCGGAATACGCGACGACTGGAAATCCATGAATGGACGATGGGGCCAGGTGCAGATGTTCGATCAGAAACTGGTCCCAGACCGGAATACACTCATTAACAAAACGTAGAGGTCATTACGTGGAACAAAAAACCGATGGTATAACGGAGATTTACAAGTATGCAAGGCGCAACATAAAGAACAATATACAATGTATGACTATCATGGGAAGCCTTCCTCACTTCGGTCTCTCATTTATTGCCGAAAGTTAGAAATAATACTTTTTATTTAACATCAGAACGCATATTACATTAAAATTAATTTTATGACAAGTCACAACAAATCTTAAATAAATTCTTAATTGTTAACCTGAAGTTTGTATGATTAAAATTTACTCTTCTTATATGCGATACATTTGTTTGATTAATTGTGTATTTTATACAATTTTAGATAAATTTCTCAATATATATAACGCAACTAGGTCCCACCGGTTTGGCGTATTAATAAAAAAAGAGTAACATTTTTCGATTTTTCTAATAGTTTTCAAAATTAATATTTAACCGCGCTTACATTCAAAAAGCAAAAACACAATACACAAAGCTTCAATAGAGACTTTAATATTATACTTGTTTCCGCATCCTTTTACTTTTCTGTTCCCACGGTCTAATATTTTTTTTAACGACCGCACAAAAGGTCTCATTCCCAATAAGTTTTTTTTCTAAATAATGTTAAAGATGCATCGAAGATGGTTCAACCGTGATTGTGAAAGGCATACAAAATCGGACGGTCGAATCACGTTCGGCAGGTAACGTAGAATAATTTTTATGGGAACTGATCAACTTGAATTTAGTATCAAATTTCAAAAAAAGTATTGAACTTTTCCCTCACCAAAAGTTTTACGAGAGAAACACTTGAGTATTAAATTAGCACAAGTAGGGTACTAAAGGTTTATTAAGTGCTAATTGGGCAAAAAAATTTAGTGTTGATTGATAACACAAGTCAAAATCAAGTGTTAATATATTTATTACAGAAAAAGCTAATTGAAGAATTTAGTGTTTTCCTGACCACCAATATAAATAAAGAAATAAAGTTTGAACTTGATCATACAGAGTATTTTTGCAGTTACAATCAGAGACCCTTAATGATAACTCGAGCAGTAGATGAATCATATCAATATTTATTATACTATATTACAATTGCCATTATCTCAAACAAAATCCGCCACTATTGAGATGTAGACCAATGAGGTCGTTGTTTTATAGTTTTTGCGTAATTTTTAAGGAAAAATGGTCCCATGAACTCGGTACCAGAACGAGAGCTACAAAAATTCTTCGAATACCATTTGAACGAGTCGGGTGAAAATAAAATTGATTACTTTATTTAAAGAGTATTGGAAAATACGACTGACTGAAAATAAAACTTTCTTTTCCCGTATGGCAACGTAATAAAAAAGAGTGCTATCGATTTTAAAAGGCACAGTTATTGAGATAGATTAGTAAGGAATACCAGGTTGCCGGATGTACTTTAGCAATTATGAAAACTAGTAGGCAATAGGAATTTACCGGATAACCAAATATCTTTGGGGTACTTTACATTTGTTTTTTGTATTTGGTATAAAAATTTGCTATTTTTATACTTCGGTAGAAACAAAAGAAGTCGTTATCCTGTGGTTAAAAGGCAGCTAGTTATAGCAAAGTAAAAGCGCAAAATGTACAAAATTTAAATCGGTCATGTCCGTTTGTAAGGGAAGAATAACAAGAACAAAACAAAGAATTCCACGTTATTTTATTTTAAAGATAAGGTTTTTTCAAAAATTTAATTGGATAAAACAGCACAGTGCAGAGGATAGTGTTTACATTTTTTTTATCCAGGTTAGCGTATGAAAACTATTAATCGAAAACTTTCTTATTGCGTTCTTCTGTTAAAGTGCAGAAAAAATATAGCACATTTTATATTTTACATGATTTCTTCATTTGCTTCAATTCCACTTCAACACTCGACTAATAATTAACTCTCTCTGCGTGGTTTTTATTGCATTTTCGGCATTTTCCACCGTTAATTTCATTCATTTGCCATCTTGCGCGATACACTTTGTTGTGCCATGTTTTTTTTTCGCAAGAAAATCTCGCTCCCGTAAACATCAAGTTGTCCGCAGCAGTTTTGTTAAAACAAGCATGCACGATCACGAAAAAAAAAACGAATATCCCGGAGGCCTTGAGAGGCGATTGCTATCTCGTTAATTATAGTAATTTCAGTGTGAACAACCGTGACTTTTAAAAAATCGGGATAACCACGCCACTCCATCAATTTTTTTGTCGTTTTTGCGCGCGTGCAGATAATTTTTTTGCATCATATAAAACTGTTCAAAAAGACTTAAAAAGTAAAGAATACTTGTTGAATATTAACGCTGTAATAAGTAATTTCAAAATTGAATGTTGTTACGTCCAAAATCGTGTTAAAAAACCATATTATTTTATTAGAACAAATTATATATTATTAAATTATATTGCTTGCGGAATTTTGGAAGGTATTTAGATAGTTTTTGGCTGAAAACAAAATCATATGCAATCGATGTAAATAAGCTTGTTACAAGAGATAGGCCATAAAAGATGAAACATAGTATCGAGGAGTTTATATTGGACAAACTAAAAGATACTTTAAAACAAAGTACATAAAGTTTACGCAACCCGAGCGGGACATGTTCTGGAAATCCTTCATGGATTTCATTTTGATGAAAGCTTAAATTGTGAGTAAACAAGCTTCAAAAAAAAATTTTAGATGAGATTTTCTCAATTCGCTAAATGAAAAACCCATTAACATTGGGTGTTTCTAACCATAATCCATAGAATATCGTAGATTGGTTATACAGTTGGACAAGCTAATTAATTTGATAACCTTTAACCTAACCTTTATGCAAAACACGGAAAGGTAAACAAATAAACAACATAAACTCGTAAAAACATTTTTTTTTTTGCTTTTTCTTTCATTCCAAGAATGATACATTTTTGGGTTAAAACGCTCTGCATGATGTATGATCTATTTAATGGTCCACGATTTTACTTTATATATGCGTTCCATGATGTCATCCTAGCGGTAAGTATCGTTTTAGGTATATTCAACCGTTGTTAGCTTTAAATGTTGTTTGTCACTTGTATTATTTTTTAATTTTTTATTATTCTTTTACATATATAATCAACCAAGATAGCAGAAGAATAGCATCACATACATATTTCAAATAAATTTAAAAGTGTTTTCGTTCTTTTTTTGTAAACGTTTGAATTTTATATAATTGCGCTTTGCACATTGGTTCATTTGAGAACAGGTTCTTCTTACCTATTTAAAAGGTACAAATATTATATTATATGTATGTAATACGTTGTTACAACGTAAATTGATTTTTTTTTAAACGTTATTAGCTTTAAATGTTGTTTGTCACTTGTATTATTTTTTTTATTCTTTTTAATATATTACCAACCAAGATCGTAGAAGAATAGCAACAGATACATATTTCAAATAAATTTAAATGTGTTTTTGTTCTTTTTTTGTAAACGTTTTAATTTTATATAATTGCGCTGTTGCACATTGGTTCATTTAAGAAGATATACCAAATTAAAAGATACAAATGTTATATTATATATATGTAATACGTTGTTACAATGCAAATCGACATATGAGGGTTTAACAAAAAGAAAAAAAAAAACATTTCAGTAAGTTTTTAAGTTATCGCAAAACATAAAATTGAAAACAACAGCTTTTCCTTAAAAATTTCAAAAATTTTATAGTAATAAAAAGTATATTAAAGAAAGAATTCTTTATAACTTTATATAGGCTCATATTTTTTGGCGTGCCGCTGCATGCTATTAAATACGCGACTAATTCGTTGGTGATATAATTAGTGCAAACTATTTAATACAAAATTTATACAAAATCGAAAAAAAAAAAGAAAATAATGGGTCACAATGCCAACATGCGAAACGAATACAAAAGTCAGAAGAGACAAAAATTCCAACCATTTTTAAGGCATTATATTTCTTTACAAATTTTACTTGAATAAGAAATCCGAAACAAGTTTTGTGTCAAAATTTTGTATATTTGGATTGCGCCTCAAAAAATTTTTCTTCAGAAAACTCTCATTAACATAAATAAAATCAAAATCAATTTTGAAGAATACGATTAATCGCACTAAACCCGACTATCACTAGGACCCAGTCGATCTATTGCGACTCCCTCTATAGTTATAGCGTTTACCGAAGGTTCGTATAACTCAGACTAAAAAAAAAAATTGGGCAAAGAGTTGTTAATAAAAAAAACCCAACATATCACTATTCTAAACACATTAAATTTTAATTCTCTTATTATGGCTATTAAAAAGTAATTTCAAAATTATTATTTAAAATATCAATAATGGAAAGTTCAAGGATATGCGACTGCGATCAGGTGGAATTAAAGGTTTTTAATAACAAATTCCGATCAGTTGCTGTGAAACTATTATTATTGGGAAATAAATTCCTACCTTTTAGGGTTTCTGTTGGAGTCCACGTCATCCTGGAAAGCGGAAGATTCATCCTGTAAGGAAAAACAATATTTTAGAGACCTTGGTTATCAGTTTTTATGTAAGCTCGACTGAGGATTTTTGCTGCGTTACTACGACTACGAAGTTGTCAGGCAGTAGCTGCGATCAAAAATAACAATAATAACGGCTCTTTATTTACCTAATAACAGTCCTAACCACAATAACTTATCAAAACAATTGAAAAAGAAAAAATATTTGCTTAAAGGGTGCTTTTCTTAAAACTTAATTTCTAAGGCCTTTCAAGTGGGAGATTCAAAAAAAGCCGGATTTCAAATTGCCGCTATCTTTTTTTTTTAATTTCTGCCAGCATTGTTTGTACGATTATTAATATGACGCCTTTGGGGGGGCTTTGTCAGCACATTATTATCAGCGACGTGCATTTTCACCTCAATGGCTTTGTTAATAAGCAAAATTGCAGAATATGAGGATCTGAGAAACAAACAAACAAACAAAGTAATTCAAAAATGAGAAATGCATTCTTTTCTAAACACGAAGAAGGCAAGGCAATCACTGTTATTGGAGTACGTTACCGAGTAATGCTGACTAATTTCCTATGAGCTCAGGATGGTGAGACTTGCCACACTTCAGCAGAAACAATTTCACTGCTGTGTGAGAGATTTCTGGTTTCCTGTCAAATCCGTCGTTCTTTTTGAATCTCACTTTATAAAGCACATTCCTCAATTTAACACCAGTAAATCTGGTATGAATGCGTTTAATCCCATTAATCAGTGAGTAACATTCGTGGAGAAGTATTAAAGCTACATCACACGACCCCATAAAGCAATTGAAAAGCATAAAACATTTTGGTCTGATAATAGATTAGAATCTTAAGTTCACAGATCATGTAAATATATCTAAGATAAAAAAATCGAATTGATTGATTGATTTTTGTCAAACCAAGTTGAAACTATAAAATATTATTATTTTACGGTACGTATATGAAATGTATTGTGCAGTTCGCGGATAAGTAACTTCACTGACCACTGACTTTATGTGTTATTACTGCACGTTCACTTTGCATCATTTCTTACTAACCCAATTTATCAATGAATTTTTTACGGTCAGCCGATTCAAAATCATCTCATCGCTAAACGAAATTTTTGAAAAGTTAGATAAATCCAGTATAGTTGGGGGATAAATAGGAATAAAAGTTCATTCTATTTCTTTAAGAGATGTTTCAACAAAATATTGTACAAATATTTTCCCTTATTTCGTGACATTCTTCCTTCTTGGTATTGTCTTGAAATCCTGTCACATTTTTGAGCAAAAACCTTCAAAACCAAAACCTGAATAAAAAATAGGTATTTTTGACAGACTTTGTGTCAGGGAGATGCAAAATGCATTTGTCGCTGAGCAATTTTAGACTCTGTAATAATAAATAATATAATTAATAAAAAAATAGGCCCAAAAATAAAGCATTCAAGATATTAAATGCATTTAATCATTAGGTTTAACGATTTAACGAACAGACAACGTTCATAATGCAAAATAAAAAAACTTATTATGCAAACGAATAATTAAAACTTACAATTTAAAGACAGAACAAAAATAAATTTTGTGACAAAAATAATATTAAACTTTAAAAAAAGTAATAACTAAAATTTATCGGCTGGATCGAATATTTAAAATATTAAGAAAAGAGAGGTGTCAATGCCGGATCTGTTCTCAACCACAAGAACAGTGTCATCTGCGCTTGGCAATATTCGACGTTCGGTATGTAGAGAAGACTTTATTATACTCACTAGAACTATCCGATTTTCAAAAGAAATTTTTTTTATTTATTTTTTATTTTATTTATTTTAGATTTTATAGAGTCACATTGAGTCATTTTTGCTAGATATAGTTTTCGCCCCCTTCTTTTTGTAATAAAACGGTGGTGTAGCTACACGTTTATATTTAGAACTAATACACATTTACAGTTAAAAATTTAGTTTATTGCCTTAAGCAATATATTGAGACGTATCATGATTTTTTATATAATAATTTTGTTATTGTGTATTGCCTACCATAATCCTTTAGAATGGGTTAGTATTAAAAAACCCTTCTTCAGGATAAAAGAATTTACACCATCCTGAACGTCGGTAACTAGTGTTACTTAGTGTTATTAAATTTTCAAGGAAAAATTGAAAAAACTGGCGAAAACCAAATTAAATTACATTTTTTTCATAAAATCATTTCATTCATGTCATGTTAATATTGCGTTTTCTTTCCAAGAACACCGTACTTTTTAAACTACGCACTGTAATTTTAATCAGCAATCATCCATATCGTAATCCGAAACTAGAATGCTAAATTTTCCAAATCACACGAATCTTGCTAAAAATAATTCCCTAAACGTAATTCAAATTATAGTTAAACCGCCGTGCAATAGGACAGATCACCATCATCCTCTGACGAATGTTGAATAATTTCAACAAAGTGAAACTAATGTGCAATAAGTGCAGTCAATATGCGAAACGGCTACGTTAGTTAGTAATATTATTTTTACGCATTTGTCAGGGCATAGGAATGTTAATACCGAAAGGAGAGGAGACTACAGGAAAAACTTCCAAGAAAGTTAAGTGCCCAAAAAAATATTGTAAACAAAATCTTTATTTCTAGTTTATTAAGCCATCTTTGAGTATTATTTGTCTCCAGATAATCTACATACAACCAAGGACATTCACAATCTCAACTTTTGTTCTGTAACTTGAATACTCTGCTATATTTTAGGACATCTATACTAAGTTTCCGGGGAAGATGTAGAAGGAAATCTCTAGGATTCAGATAACCCATGAGAAAAAATATTTTTATTAAATTATGTCAAGTACTTTAAAATTGTTCAAGAAAAAACATTGCCAGCGGTGTCCTTTAAGGGCTCATATCTCCATAGGGAGGACCCGTAGGAAATAGTATATTATGGAACAAGTGCGGTAAACAGCATTTGACTCAAGGGTTTACTTGACACGAGCGGAGAGAGTGTTTAATAAACGAGTAACCTAAAAAGTTTACCGAACGTGTTGCATACTATACTTTTTCTACGACCGTTAGTTTTCATTCACTGACATGACCGTCAGAATTGACAAACGTCAAATATCTCCGAAAACATCCGATTGTTCCAAACCTGTGCCGTAAAATCCCGGAAATGTCCAAAGTGACTCGGATCCGTGGGAAACGAAATTGACGTGGTAAAGTGACGCCTCCAGCGCGTTAAGATCGGTGTGTAATTAGGTATTTTACAGTCGGGAGTAGAAAAATATAAAATGATTATCAATAGTAGGGGCCCTATAAAATAATAACCTTGAAACATATTTGAGTTGTTTAGATGTTTAGTCAGGACAAGTTGTACACACGTTCTTGAATTTCTTGAGGCTTTAAATGTTTATTATCAATTAATCAATAATAAATGTCTCTCAAAAATTATAGCGACGTCTTTGATACATTAGCTTAAATTTATTTTTGAGTAAATGGATACAAAGTATAGAAAAATTAGAAGGCAGTCGCTTTCACCCCCGCAATAAGCACCTCGCAAGCCGTCGAAGATCCGCAACATAGCCTTATATGGTAAAAAAAAAACCTTGTCTAAGAGCGTCGCCCTGGCTGGCGACAAAATTTCTATATCTATAGTGGTAAAACTAGGTGAATTAGATAAATAAATAATTATATCGTCGTTGTCTACTGCGAAAACAAGTCGATTTTACGAAGTAATTCAGAAATGGTGACCAAAAATGAATCCCCAAATTTTGTGCGGACTGTTTCCTGTGAAGTCTCCGTGTAGGACCCCCCGTCTTTTAAACCATATAGGCTTTAAACGTGAAAAACAATTTCTCACTTGCCTTCCATATTTTAAATACGAGGGATGGACAAAATAATTGGTTATTGGATTTACACAAACATTGTCCACAACCTAAAGAGGTCTTTGTCTAAAATTTAAAAAATTCAGTAACGAGGTACAGGATCATAGTGGTATTTTTTTTTTCAAAATAGTAAACCGTTGGTTAAGAAATTCAATTTTTTACAAATTTACTAGTTTGCTTTGGTAAAAGGTTCGATTTTTTGATAAAACTCAAATAACGGTCTAAAATTACAAATTACAAAAATAAAATGTGGTTTAAAATTTGAAAGCTGAAGGATATAAGGAACTTCTGAACCCTAAAGCTCGAATTCGAAAGCTACTCTATTACTCGCGGAAATATAGCCTCTACATAGCGCTCTATATCTTAAAAATGTTATTTTATTAATATACATAGCTATGACACGAATATGTTTGTTCCATGTTAGGCATAATTTTTACATCAACTGCTTTTTATGAAATTAAATGTAATTTGGCAACACTTGAACTATTTTCCTAAAAATCTTATCAGTTAGCGAAGAACAGGGAGAAAGGTTTTACCAAGATATTAACGAAAAGAAGATTGCACTAAAAAAAGTCTGAGTAAAGTTTTTTTTCACTTTTTTGCACTAGGATTCCACTTTTTTACTGAATAAAACAATAAATTATTTTAGAAATATCACTTTTTTTCTTAAATATTTGCAAAAAAAAAATTCCGAGTCAAAAAGTTTAATTTTGTACACTTGTGTAATTATCCCGCGTATTCGTGTTGATATCACTAATTTGTCACACTTTTTAGTGTTACTTAGAGTTGACTGGCGAGATATTTTAGACCCTCATTGTCTTTATCACAGTCGTCTGAAGATACTTGACCAGTTGAAACGCTGTGGAAGGAAATTAAAAAAGACAATGAAAGTCAAAAATTTCTCGTTTTATTGAAAAACTTTGTGTATATATATATACAATAGGCGCAAATGAATTTACCGTTTTAAAAATTGTTTATCAACACCAATATTAGCACATATTCTTCACAAAAGCTTATCAAAAATAGTCAAAATATACCACAACTATTTGGTTTAAAAAAAATATATAAAACATTTACAATTATCATTACTACTCGTCTCACTCTAAATAAAATTTGCCTCACAAAATCCACTTCGGCATTACCGCACCATTCCAGGTCGATAGATGAACTTCCCTATCCTGCATTAAAATGCCGTTAGCCCTCTGAAGAAGGGCATCGAGACGCCGGTAGTGTAAACGGAACACCTGGTATAAAAGCGGACGATGATCCCACACCGCGAGGAGCTTTAAATTAAATGAATCACGTTATTTGCCCGCTTGCGTTATCGGCCGCGTGCGAAACGACGCAGCCGAGCGACGATCCTCATTAAAACGATTAAACTCCTACTTGACCGAGGTACATAATAATTAGGCATATTATATTAGTTTAGAAATGCGTGGGCATTTAATTCGCGTTTGATAATAAGGAAACGCACGAACTTTTCATTATATTCCTTTTACTTGCATTCCTGGCAGTCAAAAGTCTCATGATATCAATATTAAAGTTTACAGGATATATAATATACCGAGTGTGCAAAAAGTATGCAAACGGTGCGATATCCCAAGAATTAGAAAACTGTTCAAAAAAGAAGAAAATGCCTTTAAAAAGTGACTTAAAAAACTGTTCAAAAACATCAAACAAACTGGTGGTGGGAGAATCTTAAAAATCTTAGTCTTTATTACAGATTCGTCATGCTTCGACCGAAGTTTTCTCTAAGATTTTCGAAAGGCGCGTAATCACACAATAGAAGATTGTTAAGAAGTATCCCAATGTTATGAATCCGACTTTAATGTTATGATACCGTCATTTTAATATATTTTTTCTAGTTCTAAAATACTCAACGTCACTCGTTTTGCAAAAAAATGTATGTATAGTAAGTTTTTATAAACTTCTTCGCACTCATCTGAAAATGATTAACACATGTTTGCATAATTGAAAGGGAGGAGTAGAGAGTAGAAAAAATATGTTAAAACGAAGGTATCGTAACACTCAAGTCGGATTCACAACATATACCGTGTATTTCATAACGTCGTCTCTTTTACAGTTACAGCGTCACCTACCGAGAATCTACTACTACCAGCAGGTTGGGGTGTCGTGTCGTTTGGTGTAATTCTCGATATCCCATCGTTCCTACACTGTTTGGACACCGGGTATTAGTTACCTCACTTCACTGAGAAGTTTCGCCAGGTGAATTTTAAGAACAAGTTCGACAAAGATTAGACTGTACAAATAAGGATTTTCTATAAGAACACGTATTTTAGAATTATTATTTTTATTATTATCGAGTAAAATTATTATTTCAAATACACGGGTCGAATAGTAGTTCCATATTCATATATTCATAACGTTAATTTAGACAGCGATGTGATTTTATTTTGTTCGCTCTACAAATAACCGACAGGAAAAGTTAAGGATAATTATAAGGAACTGTTTTGAAAATAACTAAATTTCGTTTGTCCACTTTTGTGCGCACTCGGCATCCAACTGCCAGTAATATATTCCGTAAACTTCGGTATTTTCAAAATCAATGACGTTAAGCCATAAGCGAAATCTGACAAGTCGTTCATGCATGCATAAATTTGCGAATTAAGCGGAAACTATTTATTATTATTATTAAATTTAATAACTGGGCCTTCCGCAACAAATGTGCCCAAAACTTTTTCTAAGAGCACTACGTTTTGTGAATATTTTTGCAAATATCCTCATTCACTTAGTGACATGTGCCGTAAAAGTACGGTTAAAGTACCGTACATGTGCGAAGTGAGTAACGAAATGCTGACGTCTGAAAGTTACACTTTGTTGACTAATAACCAATTCGTGTCTACGAAAGTTGTGATTGTAAGTTAACGACAGTTAGCTATCATAAATTTATTTTAACTGCTGTTTTGGCCTAATGTAACGCATTGATCTATCATTTGGCAACAACAAAAAGGTTAAATAGTTTGGAAGGCGGATGGATGTTATTTTTAGATAAAGTTCAGGCATGTCCGATGGCATACCTTTTTCATATGTGGTAATTACGCACGGATCAAGAGTGCGGAAAGCGTCACTTTAAGACGTCAGCCTCGTTAACCACTATCGCAAGTCACGTCGGAGATTTTGGGTACTTTAGTCAACAATTGGATGTTTTCTGTAAATTCTACCTAAGGAATGTGTTTTGACATTTGACAATTCTGTCACATCTCATATCACTCGGGGAATGTATTCATGTTGTTTGGCAAAAATGGACCTAAAAATTTATGGAAGTAAAAAGAGCATACTATGCGATATGTTGATCAACTTCTTCAGGTACTCATTCCGATAGCGGCAAATGAAACTGGCAACCAAAATAGCGTTAATAAAAATAGTTGCATTAATATCCTATAAGACGATTTTTTCCCAAGTCAATAAGGGAACTGTAGACAAGTACCCAATTATAAGAAAAATGTTGTAATCAGTGGAAAAGTAACAAAAAAATACAATGAAATTTATTTGCACAAACGTAATAATTAGAGCACAATTAGCCAATTTTTACTAGTTCTAGTAGAGTATAAGTACAGTCGGCCTTGATAAAAATTTTTCAATCCCCAAAATATTTCAATATCGTGTAAAAAGCCAACAATATTAAAAAAATGGATAAATTCTGAGCCGAATTCTGGACACGAAAATGAAAAAAGAAAAGCGAAACTTGTGATGTTTATAGGCAATATCATTAACGAAACTGAATTGTCCACATAATTCCAGCACAATTTTTTTAACCGAAAAATTAAATCACTAAAGTAGATTTTACTGAAAAATGTGCAAAAAAATTCTGCGAAAAAATGGAAGCAGAATTTTGTTTTGTTGAAGAAAAATGAAAAAAAAATGAAAAAAGAAAATAACTGCATGTGTTCATGTTTTTAAATGTTTCAGAAAACAGTGAAAACTCTGGATAGTGAAATATCATTCCAACTTAATCTTTCACTGAGTATAGAGCGTGGGTCCGAGTGTATATTATCTTATTTATAATACTTCTGTTCGCTGACGTCTAGTACACAACTATTTCTTTTCAAATGTAGAAATAAAGGTTTGGGGTCGATTTTGTGAACCTACTATTTTCACTGATTCTAGGCAGCACAGTACTGAAAATAATAAATTCTTAGGCACCTTTTCGCCCGACGAATACGAATTTACCGAGGAATTTACATTAATTACAATATTGTTTGTGTTGAACGATGGATAATTTATGTATATATACATGACAGTAATTCAACGAATGATAATTGTACAGTTTGTGCCATCTTCGCAAAGCCTATACTTTGCTTAAATTCGTGAATAAATAATACGATAGTATTAACAATGTCTTTTGTTACAGAGCTGAAGTTTCTTTTTATTTATAACAATCCGTCGATTTGAATTCCGTGGCTATGACACAATGTTAGATTAGTACAATATTCTTCTTTCATTAAAGAATAATGGACCACAACACTAAAAGAATATTAAAAAATTAATTACCAAGTAAATTATTATTTTTCATTTAGTAAGAAAAGCATAAATTTTAAAAAATTACAATTAGCGAATATTAATTGTAATGTTGTATTTTTTTAAGAACAACATTTTTGTTTATTAATGTTATAAGCTATTTCAAAAAAGTGTAACGCTCTATTTCGGTGTCGCCCATAAGCGTAGGTAAACTTTGTACAATTACTCTTGATCCTTATTGTAAATCCCATACTAATAAATAGGTGTTCTTATACTCCCTTATGTTAAACACCTAATTATACACCGATATATAGCGTCAAAGCGGAAAGTGCCATTTTAACGCGTCAGTTTCGTTTCCCACAGATCCGAGTCACTTCACACATTCCGGATGTCTTCGGAGATGCCGCACGGCTTGAATTTTGACATTTGTCCATTCTGACGGTCATTGTTGTTTTGCAAAAGTATACCCAAAAACTATCGGTCGTAGAATAAGTAAAAGTTTGGTAAACGTATGAAGTCACTGGTTTATTAAACTCGTGACTCAAATGCCATTTACCATACTATTGACCACTTCCCATCCAATTTACCATTTTACCATCCGATAAATTGTTCCTCATTGTTATTTTATGAAGGAGTAAAAGAAAATGGATGACAGAGTAATTAAAATATAGTTGGGGTAAGGTCTTTATATTTGGTTAGTTTAACAAGTCAGTATTCGCTGTTAACCCGTAGTGTTGACAGTATTATAAGATTAGTAATAAAATTGCATTAGATGAAAAAGTTATTATTTTAAATGTGCATTATATCATAATAGTATATTATGCGACAAGCGCGGTAAACGGTATTTGACTCACGAGTTTATTTGACACGCGCGGAGCGCAGCGGAGCGACTGTTTAATAAACGAGTGACTTAAAAAGTTTACCGAAAGTGCTGCATACTATACTTTTTCTACGACCGTTACTTTTTGGGTCCATTTTCGCAAAACAACACGAATACATTCACTGACATGATCGTCAGAATTGTCAAACGTTACAATTCAAGGCGTGGGAAATATCTCCGAAAACATCCGATTTCTCCCAAACCCGTGCGATAAATTCCCGGAAATGTCCGAAGTGGCTCAGATCCGTGGGTAACGAAACTGAAGTGGCAAAGTGACGCTTCCCGCATGCTAGATCGGTGTGTAATTAGGATTTTTACAGACGGGAGTAGAAAAAATATGTTTTCCCGAATTTTGCTCTACAGTATTGCGGTTTTCGAGACCAAGCTACTATTTTATGAAATTAAAGATGGTACAAACAGAAATGTCATAGCCATCTTGGATTTTTAGATACAAGGTAATTTTTAAACATCCCCTGTAGTTCGGTTATGCGTTAAACTATTGTAAAATTAAAAACTGGTTTGCATAGGTTTTCTTGCGTAGGATTCCAGTGACGTAGTCAGTTTTCTCCTACAACTCTTACATCTTGATATAAAAATTGAACTTGTGTTCTTTTTTAAAGGAACATGCTTTATGTATTTTAGTAATTCTATTGGATTTTTTATTAACTTTTTAAAAAATTGTAACATCCAATCTCAAATATCTTTAATTTTATATTTTTACAAGTAGGCCATGGAATATACAGATTTTTTTTACAAAAATTACCTACTTCATTACAAAAAGTTAGTTGTGGTTATTTTTCGTTAATTACATCTCAAAATGTGTGTGTGCAATATTAAATGCGCATTGATAATACGTCCCTGTTAAAACCAATTTCTCATATTTTGGGTTAACATGAGTCATAGCAAACGGAACAGACACCTTTTTTCCCTAAAATTAAAGATATATGCTTTTAAATGAGAAATACTTATTATTTATTACTTAAAAAAAATCACCTTTTCGCTAAGTTAACGCATAATCGAACTACAAAGGGTGTATAAAAATACATTTTCAAGATTACTCTGTATCTAAAAATCCAAAATAACTATGATATTTTTGTTTGTGCCACCTTTCATTTCATTAAAAAGCATTGGCACAAGAATGGGACACACTCTACAAGAAAATGCCGATAAACATTCCGCAATAACTGGAATTGGTAAGTTCTCAGTTTTGAAGTAAATGTGGGAGAGCAAAGACAGCAGGTCGGTGGAACCTCCCAAGAACCAGAAAAAGTCCTATATTTTTTTCATGTAAATTTTCAAAAAAATGCGTTTGACGCATATGGCCACTGGAAACATAGAGTGCCAACCTTTGCTGATAATACGCGAAACATTTTTGAATTGATCCGTTCAACAAAATATCGTTTTTAAACAATCGCCTGACGGCATTCAACAAACAATATGGCCGCTGACAGATCGTCAATAATAATGAATAGGACTTTTTACGGCAATATTTTCTCAAAATATGTCCAGATCCCAATAATGCATATAACCATTTCACCTGCCCTAGCGAATTTCTATTAATTTTTTGCATTTATTTTTTGGTTACTACAAATACAGAGTTAAATAATTAATTAGAATTAGGGGTAACTTAATTTTGTATTTGATTTGTAGGGTAGGTACGTGACAGGCTTAATTATATTTATTGATTAAATACACAGTTAAATAATGCTGCGAAACTTTTGACCGAATTCATTTTTTATTCTTTGCCTCATCATTTACTAATTACATGCGCATGGAAATGCACGAAAATATGGCTAATTTAGCTCTAGTAATAAATGTAACAATTTGCTCAGTTCGTCTCTGTCAGGCGCCTGGAGTCCTAGACTAAAACAAACATCTTCACCAAATAGCGAGCGGTTTCCAACGTTTCCCCTTCATTCCTCATTAACTTTCAAATAAATTTCCTAGTGTTTGGCGAAAGTTGGGGTGTATTTTTTCGAACTAAAGATTGAAATTTGAGTTATACATGTCAATTTCTTGGATATTTCTTAATATTTTTTTAATTTTAAAGAATGCCGATTCATAAAAATATAAATCATAAAAAATAACATATTTTATAAATAAAAACGAAATTTAATATTTGCGAACTCTATTATTTAAATATATTTCAGAGGGTTTAAGCCGACAAAAGCAACTGCCTATTTCACTACAAAATTTCACTTTTTTACTATTTCTGAATTTGAAAACACGTTTTCGATGTCACTTTTGCTGAGGCACTTCTGATTTTGGGCTTCTGGACAAATTGTATCCCTAAATACATAAAGATTTCGGGCACTTTGAACCCAGCTTAGAACTATTTTTGTTATACAGGTAAAAAAAAAATAAGGATAATAGAAAACATATTTTCAAATCTTATTTTGAGTTTGAGGCACTACGATGACAGGCCAGTTTCTGAATAATAGAGTTCTAGAGTCCTCATTTTACATTTAAAAAACGCTGGTAACTTTTGAATTTTCAATAGCCATTAAATTTTTTTGAACTTTTGAATTTAAAAAATTATTCAATACACTTAGTTGGTCCCAACTATTTTTTAAAATTTTGACATTTTTAATTTGGTCGGTCATATGAAGTTTTGAATAAAAACAACTGACTCACTTCACTCATGTGAACTTTCTGCAAATTCCTCAAACGCACTTTCGGCGGTCGCGCGGTGTTATTATTCCAAGAATTATTTGCCAAGTTTCCGGTTTCGTTGGTATTACTACCGGCACATAGTAAATTGCTCCAAGGCACGGGAGGATTTTGATTCCTTAGAGGAGGTAAAATATACAACATCGCGTTATTCAGAATTCTACTGAGATGAGCCGGTAAAAAAATATTTAATTTAACGAAGGAGAATAAAACACGCACGCACGTCCATTTGCGAACATTGTGCCACACTTAATACGCACAGGTTCAGTTTATTAAATGTTCGGTTAATAGAAAACTCATGTGTGGAATGCGAGACAAAAATATCCGCACCGCCAAAACACTTCGCTACCATAGGCGAAACAAACTAAAACTGTCAGTGACTTGAAACAGCTGCATTCTAAACAAACCACGATCGATACGCCAACCTTACAAAGCAGAAATCCCTAGTACCGTTACTTGGGGTTATTTCTATATAAGGAATAAATATTCCAAATTCGGTATTTTTTTACATTTCTGTAAAGATTTATGGTATTTACAACGTATTATAAAGGTATAGCTTACTCCACGGTGTGCATTATGTAAATAAACGGCAATATATATGATTTCAACAGTGCTTTATCTAAAGTAAACAAAACCTTACACTAATCAGGAGATAATAATAGTTGATAAAAAGAGAGGTTCGTCTAACCAAATAACTTTGCATTTCATATATATACATATACATTAAAATTTTAAAATTCTCAATTCTCGATGTTTAGAATTTACCACTAACCAAAAAAATGTCACTATACTTACGTGATTTGGAGAACTAGTGGAACTGGGACTTCGCTGTATTGTCACTAAGGCCATATCAATAGAAAATAATGAAAAGGGCGAAACGACACTACTACACATACGAGTTATAAAAATAAAACACTATATAATTTCAGGTAACTCTCACGTCCGCTACATGTTTTGACATTTTTTTGTCACTAAATTATCACAAACCTCAAACATCCCAGTCGTCAAATTTGATGCTTTTATCATGCCCAATCAAAATCTGCTTCGCGAACAATTGAATTAGAATTATTGGTGGCTCCATCTAGCGGTCGATTTTTGTTTTGATTGAAAGAAAGAATATAAATTAAACATTTACTTTAATGGGTATATTACTTCTTAAACGAAAAACCAAAAAGCCCAAATACAACAAATAAAAACCTTCACCAAAACAGCAATAATTATGGTAATAACTATTTAATTAAGGACTTGTCTTTTGTGTGGACGAACCAGGGTAACAAAATTGGGAAGGCAATAACTCCTATCAGATGGTCCGCGATCCAAGAGCTGTCCATTTGTTCTATTTGTCTAGGTTATTCAAAATTTTAATAAATAATATTTGCCAAATTATGGATTTTCGTAAAATATTGCTTGCTAGAAATTTAAATCAAATTCGACATTATTGTAGTAAAAGGAGGTATAGTGTAGGTATATTTTTTTTATTGAAATAATCATCACTTCCATTTCAGAAAAGAAACCCTTCCTGAGAAATCACCGTTTAAAAATATGCAAATGTTTAGCAGGGATGGAGATAACGGTACCTCAAAACTTCTCTCGGGAGAAATTCTTCCCAAAGACCATCAAATGTTCGTAGCTATAGGTGCCACAGAAGAATTGCTGAGTTATATTGGGTGCCTATTACCCACTGTACTAAATTCTTCTATATTCCACAAATTATTTGTAGATTAGCTCGGGAATATGCCTACGAGTCTGAGCAACTATATACGGACAAATTAAAGAGAATTCAAACCATTGTTATTGATATTAGCACTGCAATTTCTAGAAATAACAAGGTTACTATTTTACCTATCTACACCAAAGAGTTGGAGGACTGGATACAGGAATATGCAAAACAATTATCACCACCAGAACAACACATAATTCCTGTAAGTTTTCTAAATATTTCTTAACGTTGCCTTTGATTTTGTAGTTTATTGTAGGGAGGGGGTATAGCAAGTGCTTCTTTACATGTTGCCCGGGCAATTTGCAGAAAAACAGAAAGGGTGGTGCTTCCTTTAGTCAGAGAAGAAAAACTTGATAAAGAAGCTGCTGTTTATCTTAATCGTCTTTCAGATTTTCTCTTTACCGTTTCCAGAATTGCTGCAAAACATGATCAAAGAAATGAGAATATTTACATACCCAAACCAGATGAAAAAATCCAGGCCCAGTAAATGAAAAATTTTTTGGATTGTTATTGAAATCGTTCTCCTTTTGATTTTCTGTGCTGATTAGCAGTCAATTTAAAGAGAAAGAGAGAGAAATTGAGAGAGAATTCATAGACCCTAGTGTTTAACTTAAAAAATTGATTATTTTTCCTACTTTTTGTCTCAGCAAAGAATATAATCTATGTTCTTATGGTTTTTCCTCCTTGTTCCTTGTAGCTTCTGATACATGGCAGATGTCTAGATTTTATATTTAGTTGCTAACAAATTCCATAAAAAAAATGTGAAATTGTTATTAATAATAAATTATTAAAGAAGTTTCATTTTCCGTTACTTGCAAGAAAGTAAGTTCAGTCATATGGAAAAATTATTCAAATGAATTTTAATTGTTGATATCTTGGAAAATCAATTAGTTATATCCAGTTCATGAAATAATTATTTAATTATATTAATTAATAATTATGAATTATGACAGTGTTTCTTATTTTGTTTTTTTTTTCAACCACCTGGGCTATATTTTTGAGACCAAAGTTTTCACAAACAACAAAACTGTGGGCACTCTTAGTTTCTGAGCTACAGAGTGATTAAAAATAGGGCATTCTCAGGGACCCCTTGTAGCTCACTGACAATAAATTTGGTAGAAATGATTTAAGGTGTACATTTTTTTGGAAAACACATTCACAATCAATCTCAATTGAAAAGTCATCAAGATGCTGATTGCCAAAGTTTCGCTAGCGTGATATGAATTTGCACTAGATTTATAAATTGGCTTGAATTTTTGATTGGCGAAAATTCCACTATTAGCAGTTAAGATTAGCTTTTTTGTTAAAATATTTCTTTCATTTGCTGAATCAATATTTCAACAATTACTAATCAAAAACGAAAGCTTACTAAAATTTTGTTTTTAAACCCAGTTCACAAGTATAGTGAAAATTTATATCATTATTTGTCATAAAACTTCATTTAAAAAAAAAATCAAAAATTGACAAATTGTAAATTTTGAGGTTGCTTTTTAAAATAACTATATACAACTATTCATTCATAAAAAGTTAACATTATTTACGAAATAAAGTACAATAGATAGGCTTAATTAAAAAATAGGGGTTTAATAACTCTTTGATCTGACCTCGTCACTTGCGAGAAAAGATACAGAGGTAACTTCTTTAAAGATCTCAAAAACAAAAAGCGCCAGGGAACTTTCGTTTGTGCTATTTTTCGTTTCACAAATAATAAGTAGCATACACGAAAACAATATTGTTTCATTGCTACAGACAAGTGAGATAACCCACAAAACCAAATAACAAATCCAGAACGGTGCAGAACCCCCACATATTAGTTGGTAAATCATTGATAAAATTCAAGTTAGTATTATATGTGAATGAGGCTAAAAAAAATTACATAAGTTCACGTGTCAATTTATGTTCCTACTTTTATGGTTCAATTTGTTGATATAAGGGAACACTGGAATTTTAAGAATCATAATGAAGCACAACTTCTGTCCATAAATGGTACTCACTCCCTTCAGACATTCTCATTCATCATCTTCAAACATCTATTTCCACACACAACAAAATGACACATTTATTTGTAAATTAATACTTAAGAAAAAAAATTACACTTAGAAATATATTAAATATATTCATCCCCTAAAACTACTTCCTTGTATGACAACACTTCCAAAAATGCACCACCCTTTGTCTCTGACTTTACAATAGAATCAATTTCCTTAAAACACCCTGGATCAAGAAGCAGCACCAATGTAATTTCAGTTTCATCCCTTTCTTCGCTTTCAACCTCAACATTTTCCATTTTTGCCAGTTTTTCCTTGAGCTTTTTTGCCTCTTTCCCATTAAAATTGACTTTTAACCTCATTTTTGCTCTCTCAATTGGTATGGAATCTTTGAGCAATTTTATGACACTCAAAGCTTGTTGCTTAGTAGACTGATTTAGTTTCACAGAGTAATGAGCATCTTTCATGGCTTTTTCTATCAATGTCACTGGATATGGTCTTTTTAATTCTGGGTTTAAACATTTAGTTGCAACGGTTGTCGCTATATCTTTGAAAAGTTGATCAATCTGACTCTGCCGTTCTTTATCTGAGACTTGCAATTCACCCTTGGCAAGGATTTGTTTACATATTTCTGTCTGATTGTCAGTTCCAAAAGCTTTTAGCAAATCTTCCTTCTTCGCAACTTGACCCTTAGAAACATTGGTAAAGACAGTGTGAGTTTGAAGAACTTCGTCAATATCTTTTTCGCTACAAAGAGAATATTAGTTATGCACCAGAAAAAGAGTTTTTTTGATACATACACTTGGTTTCTCCACGATACAACTTTATTGCGGTAACATGCTATTTCAAAACGCTTTCCTCCTTTTTTTGTTCGAACGACTGCGACGTTGGTCAAACGGATTTGGTTTGTCGGGGTAAATATTTTACTCATTTGTAAATTGTGTAATTACGTCTATAAACATAAGATACTATAATTTTCTCTAAGCATTGAATCTTTCTCTATGACTATGCATGGCGCATGAATTCTATGGTTTTTTAGCAAAGTTTGACAATTTTATTTTGACAGTCATGGATATTGCTTTTTTACATTTGGTAAGTAAACTTTTAAAGCGCCTTATTTACTAGAATTTGATTGAAATATGATATATTATTTATTTCTCAGACTAAACCTTACACAAAAGACCTAATTAAAGAATGAAACTTTTTTTAATTACTAATAATGAAATTCGAAGCGATTGCGTTTCTCATATTGCACGACTCACCCTTACAGATTTGCCCAAAGATAAATTATATCTTGCATTTTGTATTACGACTTCATTTTATGTTCGGCTAATTCTATGGTCCTATTATTGTTTCAGTGATTTACGTTTATTTGTTTTGAAATATTTTAGAATCAGATTTTTTTAAATAAAATAAAATGACCAAAGAATGTGAAAACATTTTGTTTTCTACAAGGGGGGTTCGCAATGACATCGACATATATCCTCAAAAACGAAAACGAGATCCAAATTTCAGTACAAATGAAATACAACTCTTAGTGTCCATAGTAAGCAAATATGCGCATATTACAGAAGACAAAAAGACGGATAGATCTTCTGTAGAAACCAAAAATAAAGTATGGAAAACAATAGAAAAGGAATTTAATGCTTCAAATTCTGAGGGCCTGTTTAGGAATGCACAAAAATTAAAAAAATGTTTTGAAAATAGAAAACATGAGATAAGAGTGATGGAGATAGAAAAATCAAAAAGGAAATACCTTGGCAGTAAAGCTTTTTTCGAAGAAGAAAACAACTTAATTAAAAATGGAGCATCTGATGAAAAAGAATATATTCAACCTTCTAGCTTGGAAAGTCATTATCTTGAAAAGCGAGATGGGAGTGAGGAAATGAAACTATCAACAATGAATGACAAATCTTTATACAGTCTTGAGTTTAATGGGTTTGATAGTAGAAGAACTGATCCTCTCAGAAAGGGTGAAGATAATATGGAATATATGTATGACAGTGAAAACACTCAGGGTGTAAGCAGTAAAAATTATAACACTTTATTAAAATAATCATGTGGTTTAATAATTACTCTTTTTAGAATGAAATTGAAAGTTCAAATTATAAACTGTCAGATGTTGGTTCATCAGACATTGAATATGCCTGTGAATGCGAATTAAATACCAATATGGAAGAAGTAGGTAACTGCAAGCAATATTTGAAAGATGTGTTTTCTGTCTACGCAGTTGTTTGAAAATTTACTTCCAACATTTTATCTGCATCAGGATTTCACTTCTTGACAGTTACAAATACAATCTAAAAATACTCTTTAAATACAACCACTGCATTTGCAACAGTTTAATTGGTTTTTAAGATACCTTTTTTTTAGCAATTATTCTAGCTGGTTAAAAAATGTAACCAATCATACGATGTGCTCTAGAAGTTACCCAAAAAATAATTCTATTGTTGCTGTTCTGTGAGATCTGCTCTTTCTCTTGAGAGTAAATTTTCAAATTGAACTGGTTCAAAAATCAAAAAGAAAAACATTTTTTCAAGAACAATAAAGTTTTTTGTTTGATACTAGGAACATTCAAGTGGGGGGAAACACTCTTGCCCATGTATAAAGTGTCACAAGTTCATTTTGCCAAAATTTCAAGAGAAATATGATAAACTGCTTGATAAGAGACTGGCACTTATAGCAAATCAGATAGAAGATTTTGAAGAAGAACGTGACTTTAGAAAAAAGGAGAGGAAGCTTAAGCTACAATTATTGCACCTACAAATTGCAGCACTTAAGAAATAATAACTTTAAAATTTTGGTTAACTTTGGTTAGTTAATGTTATTATAACCATAATCCAGTTGATTTCACTGACTCAATAGTCTGTCAGGCGTGACTGTGACCACCATAGCATATTGTAGTGATAGAGCCCAATTTATCTTTGTCAATCTACTGGATAACTTATTCTCAACTTGTTGACAGATATGAAAAGACATTCAAACTGTGTGACTTATTCTGATAAAAAATATTTTTAAAACACTTAGAAATACCTAAGTTAATTGATCTTCCAGTGTGGTTTTACAACACACTGCTTGACAATTATTTTGAATTACTAAGCAATATTAATGAAAAAATTAGGAAAAAATCTAATATCAAATTTAAATAAACTAAGTATCATATTTATCTGAAAAGCAAATGCTATTTAAATTTTAAAATGTTATTTTTATGTTATGGTTCAGTAAAAAGGATAGTTTTTTTTCTTTTTTTTTTGTTCATTAGTAGTTTTTTTTATTCATGTTTCATGGTTCTACTTTATAACAATTTCTGTTCAAATACACTAAACTACAATAGTTCCTTGTATGAGTGTAACTGGATGTAAAGTAAAATTTATATATTTTTTTATATTAGTTTAAAAATATATATCCTTTTAGCGCTTTGTTGTTTTCTATAAATTCTATCTATACTTTGCTTTTGTATATTTCACTGTTTTCTCAGTATTAAGTATATGAAAATGTGACCTCATACACAGCAGTGTCAGCCCGAAAGGCTCAATGGTTGGGACGGAATTGTAAACATGTGTTATAGCAGAATTAATTTAGATAGATAGATAGATTTGTTTCTTTTTGCAGCAAAACAAATAATAAAAAATAGTTTTCGATAATTTTTACATTGGGGAATAAAATGTCAACATTATTTTGTTTTAAGATGTAAACAAGAAAAACGTTATTTACCTCTAATCTTTACCCTCAAAGATGATTTTAAATCATTTGCACCAGCAGCGAAGAAATGACTAAGTGCAGTTCTTTCCTTGGATAATAAAAAAATATTTGTCAATGGCGTTTTGTCATATAAATATAAATAGAATTAGTTTTTTAGTTTAAGTATTGCTCTTTATAAAAAATGCAATAAACATTTATTTGAACAATAATCAGTCTTCCAATTCAGCAGTTTATTAGTCAGGATTTTTCTTTATGAAATAATTGTATAATAAACTCTCACTGCCACCCTCCTTGAAACTGAGTTTTGGAAGATACATTTACATAAATATTTTATTGTACTTTAATCAAATTTAAATTTATCTACTCCACATACTGGTTATTTGACGCCCGTGCGCATATAGGTGATACGGAACGAATGTTTCTAAATTTTAATCTAATAAACTGTAAATAACTTTAGTTATGACTGTATCCACAATTTGTCCCATCAAATAGGCAACCATCTGAATGATTCTTAAAAAACCAACACGGTTTATCATTGTATCGATTAGTTTCTTCAGCTCTAATTGGAAGTCTTAACCTTACAGCACACTTGCTTATCTCAAACAAATACCGATGGTTTCTTAAAAGAGTCTGCAGACCACCACATTCCTTCCTTAGCCACTTTAGATCTTCTTTTTCTAAATTTTTCGCTAAATCGGATATCTGCACAGCCGATCCTTTATTCCATAATCCTCCATTAGGTTTAGCAATATAGTCAGCTTTTGATAACAGAATTTGAATACAAGATGCAACTAATTTTGAAATGACGCTTTTACCCAATTGCGTGCAATTGCGTACTTTTTCAGTATCACTTCTTTGAACTACGTCATTTGGAATTTTGGAGTCAACAAAATTTGAAACTTCCTGTAGGAGTTTATTGTAATTGTGTTGATCCTTTAATTTGCTTATTCCTATCAAACAAGTTCTTTTAGTTGATGGTATTCGCAATTTATCGAAATTTGTCTCAAAACCACATGTCTCGCATACATTTTTTATATAGTTCAGGTAATCTGCATATGAACTAATTGATCCATTGGTTCGAATATATTTTCTGCCAGAAAAATCATAAGGGCAACACGGAAGGACGAAAAAATTGGTGTGTGGACTACTTTTGAGAGCTATTACAGGTATCCAAGGTGTCAGCTCATCCGAGTGGTTCCCTATAATCCATGTGCATTCTGGAAACACCGAAGTTGGTGTTACTGTGTTAACCTATAAATTATAAGATATGATACAATCATAGCCTCAATAGGGCCAAAGATTTTGCAATTTAAAGTGAACATTTATATCTTTAACATACACAGGGCGTTATTTTGATCAACCATCAATTCTCATTTCAATAGTATCTAATTTTAGTATGAACAACTTGCAGCTGCAGTTTTATGGCCTCATTTTACTGGCCATTTAGCCATTTGGCTAATTAACAGTTCTCTACCTAGCTATGATCCATTAAGTTCTTGTAAATATGTAAGTATTGTATTTTAGATCTTTTTGGAAGGAACTTAAAAATACATTTTAAGTAACTAGTATCTTCAATCGCTAACTAAAATTACTTCTATGTTAAGATTTTCTGAAAATTTGGCTACAGTATAAGATTTAGAGAGTTTATGGAAGTCTCTCAAGAGAAAGAATGGGATGAAAATGATATCCATAGCCATTTTATTTTACACTTTATAACCCTTACCTGTCTTATAATTGTTGAATTTAACAATATAAGAGTTTAGATTGATTTAAAAAACACCTTGTGTATTACAGGACACTCACTAGCAGCTTTGTGTTATCTGGATATATATCCCAAATTGGTCTTCTGCGGACGTCCAAACCATATCCAGAAAAGCCTTCTTGAGTCAAGAGGTACACTAGAAGTCCATTACCGCATCCACAATCCACAAAATTGATATGTTTGTCAGTTTTCCAAATACAAATAAGAAAACTTGCGATTGCTATGTCCTCAAAAATATACTTTTGAGGATTTGTAGTTGTTCTTGAAGGCCATAATTTGATTAAATTTTGCCCATATTTATCTTTTAGAGTGTTGTAGATAGAACAATATTCATCAATATTTACAAGTGACAAAGAGTGTATTGTCTTCTTGCTTTCATTAAAATTGTCAATCCACTTCAAAAGTTTTGTAAATAACTTATCAGCAATCCACTGTGCATGAACAGTATCAGCATCTTCGAAAGAATCTAGGCTAATTACTAAATGAGAGTCCATTCCTAGCTGTATTTCATAAGCAAAAGGTGGAGCAATATGAAGCTTTTCATGATTATTTACACTAAGAAACCTTGCACGGTTGACATCTTTGTCGAAGGTTACAAATTCAAGAGACTTTTGGCAGCTTTTTGGCCTTGGAAATAAGACCCTGATAGAAACAAAGGTGCCACTGCAAGCAGCCTTGAAATCTTCTATGGTAATCAAAACCAACTTTGCATTTTTGTCATAACTCTTGACTAAAGCCATAACAAAAGCTAAATTGATAAAGTCCTTGGATATGGCTTTCAATTTTCTAACCTCATACAAAATGGCATATTTACTAAACAATTCGTTTAGGAGAATACCACTTTTGCTGAGAATAATTTGACAAAATACAGCTTGGGAACACGCCACCAGGTTACGATTTACTAAATGAGGCCTATCATGATATAATAAAACTGCTGCCCAAAATTTGTCAACCGAAACTATCGTCGAACTTGTAGCTAAAGGTACTCGGAACATATTCATCTAGAAGTCTTTGCTAGATACTAAAACGCAGAAAATAGAAAAAACTATTTACATTGTGAACAATTATTACCTTTTGCAAAATCCATTCACAATCTGCATAAGATCTTTCTATAATCTGCTTAATTCTGTCTGGGTCGCTTTCTGTTATGTGCTGCTTAAAACTCTACAAGCAAATTTCGAATTGAAAATGTTAAACCAATAAAAATGAACTCCCAACTTGTTTTATCATAAAACGGTAATGCTTTTTGGGATCTCCTGGTAATCTGTCGCACTGCCTTAAGAGATACTTGTATAATTTTTTAGCAGGATTAACAAGAGTTGTGCTACAAAATAAACGAGAACATTTGTAAAATATATTTGAAGCGACCATGACTAATTTTAAATGTGAGGTTCTCTCTTTCTCCACTACTTCTATTGGCCAAGATTACTATGATCACTCGGCTAGGTATGATTATGATTCAACATTTACTTTATAATCTGGAGGGTGCCTTAATTAAAAGGGACTGGACGAAGGAAACGGAAACAACACATTGCGCGTTACAAATTAATAAAGTACCTCTTCAGTAAACTGAATAAGTTAAATTTGTTGCAACTGCGTATGCTATTGTGGTATTAATCTTAAATATTTTTGGAATAGCGCCATCTAACGTGCGCACGTTTAAACCTTTATTGCATTTTATTTGTTAGTTTTACGATGTAGCGTGAGAGGGACGACTAGGGATTTTCATGATATAACGTTGGTTGGTCTTTTAGGGGCATTTTTTGCTTTTGAGACTCTCCATGCGGGATTTGTACGGAATGCGCGATCAAAGGTGGTTGAAATAAAGTTTCTCAGAAGTAATTTTTGTATGATTAGCAGTTCTTGATATACCTATACCAGGACTAATCCACAGTCAATACTTAAGTGGTCCTTGGTGACCATATTTAAATATCCAGACATTTGATACTTTCTATATTCCAAGTATGTATCCCCGAGTAGAAAAATTAATTTTGGGTTTGGCACAATTTTTTTTAAAACCAGGTGTTTAAGTCAAATGGATATTATAACATCCTAACTTATGCTTTGAAATATTATAACATTGTAATTATATAAAACTGTTGTAATTAACAAAAAAGTTTGGGGATATTTCCCTGTGCACCAACTGAAATTGGATTTTGTTTTACAATATACAAATGACAGTTTATCAGCCTTCTTAGTTACAGTATATCAAAAACTAACACTTAACATACAAATGAGCATAAAGCCTATTTTTATAGTCAGTTTTATTAATACCTTAAAATGTACAAATCGAAATTATATTATCCCGATTTTATTGGCTACGTCCAGCGCATCATAATCTCTTGCCAATCTGACGTAGGCTTTCTTTTTGCCATCAGGCCGAATTAAGGTATTCACCTTAGCCACATTGATATCGTACAATTTTTTAACCGCTGCTTTAATGTGGTGCTTGTTTGACTTTGTATGGACCAAAAACACTAGGGTATTGTTGTCTTCAATCTTTTTCATAGCAGCTTCGGTAGTCAATGGATATTTTATGATATTGTATGCATCCATACGAGAACGGCTCGGCACACTTTTCCTTGGATATTTAGGGTTCCTTGGAGGTCTAAGTGTTTTTGGCCTGTGAAAGTGTACTGAGGTACGGATTTTGCGGCTATGAGTTCCATTCGGGCCTTTAATAACCTGTAAGCAAAGAACAACATTATAGCACTATTACAAAAAAATAAAAATGAGTATTTCAAGGAACAACAATATCAGTTTTGTGTTTTAAAGGTTCATCAACTTGTATCTCAGAGAGATTCCCACACATAAATCATCATTAGAAATTTTTATACTGCAATAAAATAAACAAGACTGAAAATAATTTTTACAAGCTGGAAGCAAAAATAAATTTATTCCTACCTTCTTCTTAATTCTTAAAGCTTTGGCAACAGGAGTTGCAACAACTGTAGCTTTCTTGCCAACAATCCCTTTTTGCTGTTTAACCGGTACTCCCTTCTTTGGCTTGGCCAAAAGTGGTTTGGGGGGCACTTTAGCTTTACCTGCAGGTTGCTTTTGCACCGGTTTCTTGGCGGCCGCACCTTTTGCAGCAGGTTTGGCAGCACCTACAATAAATAAACTATTAGTTCACAAGATCAGAATTCAAGCAATCAGTTCTTAGCATTTAACCTTTGGCTGCAGGCTTAGTACTTCCTTTAGCAGCTGTTTTTGTTGTTGCCTTTGCTTTAGGTGTTTGTGCCGCCGCTTTATTAGAGGGTTTCGGAGCTGATTTTGCAGCAGATGCTTTGCTGGCGGATGGCTTTTTTTCAGGGGGTTTTGACGCAGCAGTAGAAGCTTTTGCTGCAGCTTTTGGGGCAGGGGCCGGAGTTTTAGAAGATCCCGATGATGTCGAACTCGATGACGCGGTCGTCGATTTCTTTTTTTCGTCTTTTTGACCTGCTAAATATAAGCAGTATAAAAATGACGGCAAAATAACCTCAAAATGTAAAATTTTCAATATTCCATATGGGTACGGTTTTGCTGAGTTTATTAACAAATTTTTGAGAGTTTCAAGTAGCTTTTAAGATTTCTGCTCCTCTGCACTAATTCCGAATGCCACTTGCAACAAACAACTTAAACCCATGTGGAACTCATGAACGCGTGGAATAACAGCATGTCAAAAAAAAAGAGTTGTTAGTCCAAAAGGTAATACAAAAAATTAATGTAGCTACGAACTATCCTCTTTAATCGTAAAACAAATTCTCGTTTCACCGAATTGTCACCTTACCGGATTTTTCCGTAGATTTTGGCTTTTTTGGAGCCATTTCCTATGCGATTCACTTTAAAAAGAAGGTAGAGAATAAGAGGTTGTCCGTAAATTGACAACCGGATGAAGATGGTGCTGCCATCGAGTCAACTGACAGCGGCGCGAAATATAAATAATTAGAATAGTATATTATTTCCAAAATTGAGGCAATAATTATTTTTACTTAGTACTGAAATTTTTTCGCAATTAGAACTTATTTTATTATTTACACTTGATTAACGCAAAAACACTACTTATGAAAATATAACGGCTGGTCTGTACAGGGACGAGAATGGCAATAGCAATACAAACAAATAACTCATTTGGGTTTCCATCTAAACGTAAAACATTGTAAAGATGGCAAATGAAATTATTCACGCTGACAAGGATATCGAAAAGTTTCCCGTTCCTTATGATCGAAGTAGCACGCCTTTTGTTCAAACTGATTTTAGTCAAATGACTTACGAAAAAAGTTTGTATGAGCAACAGAAAAATAATACTGCAGAATTGTTAAACATATCTAAAGTTATCATTATTGGTGATGTTTCTGTTGGAAAGACTTGTATTATTAACAGGTAAACTTGTTTATGTGATGAAAAATTGAAGTTACTTTATACATTATTGCCACGATCTAGATTTTGCAAAAAAATGTTCGAAACCAACTACAAATCAACAATTGGGGTTGATTTTGAAGTTGAAAAATTTAAAATTATTGGAATACCCTTTTACCTGCAAATGTATGTATATAATTGAAGGTTGGAAATGCTAAAGGGGGTATATGCCAAAATTACATTTTTCAGATAATCAAGAAAAATTGGTTAAATTTACAACAACGGTTATAGTTGCCGGTGTTCGTAAAAATAAGGTAAATGGAGATTACTCAATAATTGCGATGGGCACATATTCCTTTTCTCAGGACATGCGGCGGGGCACGTACGACAATTCAAACGCAAAATGTTAATGTATCAAAAAATGAGACATACCCCCTTTGACATTTCCACTCTTTAATTTGCAAATTAATATAAGCAAAAAGAACAGCCGCGATTTTTTTTAGATGGGATACTGCAGGACAAGAAAGATTCAAGAGCATAGCACAATCCTATTATCGAGGTGCTCATGGTTGGTACACCGCAATAAATATTTTTTTATTTTTTGATTTTATATGTATTTTGTATAATTATTTCAGCCATAATTATCGTTTTTGACTTATCCGATCCACGTACGTTATTAAACATTAAAAACTGGCTTATGGAAGCCCTGAACGCTAACATCGGAAAAGATCCTTTTGTATTTCTTGTGGGGACCAAGAGGGATTTGATTGTAATATAATTTTTTCGTAATTACTATTTTCTATAAAGTATTGACAACACGTTTTTAGAATAGCTTTGAATACAAAAACATAAAATGGGCTGCAGTTAAATTGGCAGCCGAATTGGAAGCAGAATATTGGAGCGTTTCTTCTAAAACCGGAAAAAATATTGCCAAACTATTTGCCAGAATTGCCGCAATCACTTTTGATGAATACATGTGCAAACAAAATTCAGTCTCTAGTAAAATTAACATTGGGACTAAATTAATAAACAGTATTTTAACGATTAATTAACGCTAAACAATAATAATTGAGTAACTGTTTTTAGGTGCTTCATTGGAAAGAAACTCTAGCAGTACTTGTTGTGTGAGATACGGAAAACTTTCGAAATAACTCAAAATTGTCATCCTTTAAAAAGGTTTGAGGTTGTTTAAATGGTTGCCTACCAGGAATAATGAAATAAAACTATATAACTTGTATTTATTAATTTAATGCGTGTATACACACTTTAAAAAACTAATTTTTTATGTTAGGAAGATTGAACCTAATTGTTTCCAAAAGTATACTTCACTGTTTAGCTGTTTGCCTATATCAGGTACCAAACAACAAATAATTGGTTGACGTTGCACACGTGATCTGAAAAATAAAAGGCCAGCCTTTTGATTGAGGTATACACGAAGTGTACCCAGACGGGAGAGCAATCACTTTTGTTGGAATCAAACATTTGTGGACGTATATTACGTCGTAGTGTTTTTTTAGATAATTAGCTCATAATTAAAAGTGCAGTGCAATTGCTGATGTTTTAAATTTTTAGGTTTTGTTCCATAATCATATTGCGTTTTTAATTATTTTTTCTCCGGTAAGTTCTTGTGTTATATTATTTTTATCTGACACAGTAAAGTTGGTAATACGGTGCCGTATTATTATTTTTATTTTATTTTAATAATTTTGAACCCTTTGTGTTGTGATATTTGTGAAACGAAAAGATCGAATTTACTATAACCACAGTTAATTAATTTGTTACGATGACAGATTGTATACTATGTGCAAATATATAAAAATGTTAAGAACCCGGTAAAGAGCAACACTTTATTTTCAGCCATATTTTTAACTGCGCAAAACTTAACAAAAAATAGGTAAATTTTATTGTTATAAATGCCTAATTGATGATAAGATACTTACAAATGAAGTAAATAAAAAATATTTCAAAAATATATTTTGGATTGGGTATCTATTATAATAAACTTCATTTTCAGAGAAAATTAAACGGTATTTCCTTTGATTTTAAATTAAGGATGGGTTGTACTCATATAGGATTCGTAATAAGTATATCAAATAGTTCGAAATTAAATATAAAATTTTGTTTTTCTAAGATTTGCTTTGGGTTAGAATGAATACACTGAAAAATTAGTAAGCAGCGCGGTATATATCCGATAAATAAAAAAATTAGGAAATTAAGAAATTACCTTAAATTATGGGGCTTTCCCTTGCCCATCAAAACGAAAAAAAATGTTTTGAATCAGTAAATTAAAACGTAGTATTATTAATATTTATGTTTTTAATCATGTATACAAAAATGGGCTTATATTGCATCAGAACAATAGAATTTTAAAACAACAGGATTGCTAGGTAGCCTTTGATTCCTTTTTATCGATTTTAGAATGCCTATTCCGACGTCATGAATTAAAATTGATGATTAGTTTAGGCTTTAAGCTGCGCTTCGCTCGTGCCAGGACAAAGCCGTGACTAAAATTACTTTTATCGAATTTGTTGCATATTCCAACTTCGCACATCATCCCTCGGTTAGTTTTGGTTAGTTAATCCTAGTTTGAATTTACGCTATTGTAGGCTGAGCATCTGTCCACGTACTTCTTATTCGGTATCCGTAAGATTTGTTCCTTGTATATAGAGCGGATATTTCATGGGTATTGATGGTATGATACTTCATTTCATTCATTCAAACTTTAGATCACTATTCATGACCGATATAACATTTCGCAAGTATTTGTACGTCTTAATTCTAGTAACGTTAGAAAATAACTGGTTTATAGATAAATTAATATTTTTTGAATTAAAAAAAAAACGGAAAAGCTTGCATCAATAACTATAGGGAAACCTCAACAATAGCGGTAGAGCGGAGTTTAAGTTTCCGCAAGTTGACAAGCATTCATTTAGGCGTTTTACTAAACTTTTAGTCATGCATCTGACTATATTAGTGCCTATTTTTTATATTATAAAGGCTGTAGATTCTAAAGATCAACGATAACACAACGCATTTTTGTATTGCTACGATTTTATGAAACACACTTTATAATTGAAAATATTTTGAAAATGAAAAAAACATCTATTTAAATGATTTGCCACACTATTGCGCCACCCGGTATATCGATTGTTTGCGCAAATTCATCGCTCGACAATAGCTTCCGTCATAACAACTCATTACGAATACACGGTGATTTGCATTTCTGCATTTTTATAATGGTATTCTTTATTATTTTTCGAATATCTTAATTTGATGGTATTCTCTACAAATTTTTTGGGTAACATGGTATTAGAAATGTGAACAGATAGAATAGAATAGATAGTTCGTTGTCTTCATTTAAACTAGTTTAGCTCTGGATAGTTTTGTTTCAAAAGAGGGCCCAAACTTTGTAAAAGTGTAAATTTAGGCACAGCTTACTAGTCAGATGCGTTTTTTATTTCAAAACCACATAAATCAAAAATGTCATCATCATTTTCAGAAACCTCAACATACTGAAAAATTAAAGAACACTTTGGTTAGTATAATTACATATAGCATAAAAATTTCGGGCCCTACTTTTATAGACGTCGACGGTAAAAATACATCTAAAATACACTAACCAAAACGGTTTTAGAAAATACTAATAAGATTTGGGGTAGAGGGCTAAATCTGCTGTTTTATCCTGCCTAGTTTTCTAGATCGTTCAATTTAAAATTTTACATCAAAATTATGAATATGTACTTGATATAAATATAGAAAGAAGTGTTGTATATTAAATTAAATTCAAAAATAAATCAAATATTAGATATGTTCCATCTAAAACTGTAAATGTGATGTTGATGTTGAATGAAGTTGATGCGACGTTGACTGAGGATATTTTGAAATGAATGTTATAAACAAACCAAGAATTAAAGTTGAAATTTCTTAAAATAATAAATAAATCAAAATTAACTTTGTTGCTACTTTCTAGACCTTTCTAATTACGATTTTCAGTCGCCGCCATTGTTTCACAAAGGAAAATAGTCATTATTTCGTACCCGATAACAGACACCTTATCTGGCCAACGTATACCTGTACCTACTCACCAGTAAAATTCTGCGTCGTAAAATAGAAATATTTTAAAAGTTAAACTTTATAGATAAGTGTATTATTGAATTACCCATATTTGATTGAAGTTTGTGTTTTGTAACTTCGTGGTTTATGATTGATTTCTAAGATAGTCCTAATCCTAATTATCAGCAGATGTTGTGATATTCAAAATTAAAATCGACAGTTTAAAAATGATTTTGTTTCTTTCTTATGCCAGATTTAATATGCGATTTTTTACGAATAAAATTATCTGATTTTTCAACGATGCAACTTTATTGCTGCATGACCTCGAAGCGTTCTCGCGTAGCAATTAACGGCATGAAACCAAGTTGCATCAAATTAAACTTTTGAGTGTTTCTAACTGCATATTTATGTTGGCAAAAGTATATTTTAAACTGCTGCTGGAGTAACTTGGAATGCTCGTGGAAAGTTATTAATAAGCTTTACGATTACATGAAAGTAATGCTTTTATTTACTTTTTTTTTAAGGTAATTAAATTAAAGGATACGCGTCTTTCTTTATATTCAAATAGACCATGTGGGTGTGATTAGATTAAATATGAAAAACTTATCTTGATCTGGTATATTTTTGATCTACTATAGGGTATTTTAGCAAGGGGTCTGCAACTTCTTATTTGTGCCAATTTTGTCTTCCTTTAACAGATTTTCGAAAGATATATTTTTGAATAATTTTGTTAAGACACCTTTTTTTCTAGATTTTTACATTCCGCATAAAATTTTCTCAAATTTGGCGCACCCTGTAAAATAATGGTAGAAATTTTGCAGATTACTTTAGATATTTAGATATTTTAATTTAAATATACCTAGTGGAAAATTTATCACGCAAAACATATCACATTAATTCAATATTTTATGTAAACTGCGTAAATTTGGTTGGTTTGACCTTTGCGTATATCTTGGGAATAATTTTACATTCTATATCGTGAACGTCAACAACAGTTTAGACAAAAATTTTTTTGGAGTGGTCCGAAAGGTGATAAGGTTTTATTAAAACAACCAAAATCTTGGACTTGGATTCTAAAGGAGATAGATATTAATGTCACATGGATAACTGACGTGTTTTTAAAAAAAATCTTTTTTAATTTTTTGCTATAGAAACGTATGTTTCTATTAAAACTGTTCCATACAACTTTTTACGTAGAATTTAACGGTCGGCGTATCATATAATCTTTTCAAAAATATGGCACACTTGGTATTTTGCACGTTTAAGTTCTTTTCATTGATTAAAAAAAAAAAACAAAGAAAAAATTGGTTCTGGGGGTAACTGTTAAATGATGTGTTTTGAAAATATTAGTTATATTGAACCCATTAAATTCTGCGTAAAAAGGCGTTTTTTAAAAATGAAAAAATTTATTCTGCACGCACATTTTCGCAAAAGAGCCTATAACGATTAAAAAGCATCCCATTTGACCCGTCCTGTGTTGTGTAGATTCACAATTTGTTCACAATTTCTCGAGGTTCAGGGTGTTTAGTAAGTAACTTTCCACACTTGGTTTGTTATTTATCTATTTTGTTGTTTATAAGATGTTAAAATAAAAAATGCGCCTTAGACCTAACAACTTTATCTATAGATACGATGACAGATTTCAAATACTCAGAATTACAATTTTAATTTTTATAATCAGATTTGCAACATGTTGTTGTAAGCAAAAAAGTATTATCAGTCGAAAATTCAGTATTACTGTTAGATCGGACAAATTAATGGAAGGTGGTTGAATAGTTGCTTTGTTCAGAATTGGTCTCAGTTGTAGGTGCAGTTATAAGAAAATTTGATAACAGCGCCATCGATTGATGTTAGGGGATGATTGCCAGTTTAGGTTATGTTAATATATAGGGTACTTTTTAACTACATCAAATCGATTTCTTTTAAGTAAATTAAAATTGTTTTTCTAAAGAAAATAAGAATGTTTATAACAAAATTTTAAACTCAGTTTAGTATCATGTTATGAGCAAACTACTAATATTTTGAACCAAAAGAGAACAAAGTAGTGATGTCAAATGCTTTTGTTTAATCATTTGTAACTTTAAGTCAAATCAAAAGCGCGCAATCAAAAATGTTTGTCTGCAAAAAGCAATTATTGAAGTGCAATTTCAAGAAGTGTAAGTATAGAAAGTAGTGTTTTTCACTTATCTTTCTGAAACTAACGATCATTCTCCTATATTAAACACAAATTGGTGGACAAAAAAAATGTTTGTGAAGTTTCACATTTCAAGAGCCGTACCGGTACAAATTCGACTCTTATGAACGTTTTTTTTTTTAAATTAAATCTAAAGATTTTTACAAGTACTTACTAAACATCTTGTATGGCAAACACGTGCATTTACGCTCGAAATTTACCTAGTACGGAACGTGTTTGAAATCTTTTCGATGTGGTTAAGACAATACAACGTCTTATCTTCACGGTATAACAGATAAAGCTATGCACAGTATTTATAAGATGAATTTGTTAAGATAATTGAATAGGTTTAGTGTTTGGCTAGGTTTAACTGTTCATAAAACTTTGAGTAACAATGCAATTGTGATAAGTTCGTTGGTTGACCGGTAACGTTGATTACGAACCGTCGTATCGGTAAATATCCGTTATTTTTAATATTGTTAGTGAGAGTGATTGAAAAATCGGAGTAGTGCGAATCTTGCCATCATCCGGAATTGCGAATAGGTGAATACCTAGAATAACTGCTCCAAAAAATAAATGATCTTTCTGCCCAATTCATAAGTACATATTATTGGAGCAAAAAAGTACTCAAAACAATAGAACATATCGAGGATTGTCGAAACATAATGTAATCAATAAAGCTTCCAGATAATTTCCTTATTTAATGATGGTGGTAGCTTTATCTGCTGAATTATATTGCCATCAGGTCAGATGTCACAACGATTGACTATGTTTACTGTGTTTTGGCCAATTCCAGACTAAATTATTTTGTGATATTGTTTTAATTGCGAATATCGATGCGTTCAAAACGTACGTTGCCTCTCGATGGTCTTTAAATAAAATGCTTCGAGATACTGGATATGAAGTTCTGACAATAAATGTTTTTAGGCTTCCAATCTCGATCGATCGATCTATATAGCTATAGCAAAATAGTTTATGAACTGGATAATTTCCACTTACTATATATAGCGAAAGATTTTTTTTGGATAGAGATGAAAGACGATAATTTTAGTTTCCATTAAACTGTGCGACCTACGATTATCATAGTTGGTAACTTGGTTAGTAACACTTCAACCTTATCATATAGCGGTAAATAATATAGTGAATATTGGCATTTATTTTAAGGGTACCATGCGGACTACGTTAAAATACAACCCTAAAGTTAAACCATTTAATAAATTTCACCAAAACTGATTGGGAGCAAAATGTGCCGTATAGTTGCGACAAACACGATAATCCGAATATTTATTTTATGATCACAGTGTAAGTTGTTCGCTTATCTAGAATTTGGAAGAACGAAAAAACGTTTCAATTTTTTTCTTCAATTGTCAGTGTTGATGAAACTTCATGTTCACGTAAAGATTAGTAAATACAAATTATAATATATACGTTGTTCCAAATTCCAGTCTGATACTCGGGGGATCTCAGTAACACATACAGAGTGGTTCAAATTGACTTGAAGTAGTACTTTTTCGGTTTTTTATTTTTGCTGTTTATTTCAAAATTTAGAAAAAATCTACGGTCATATTTTTATCGAAACTTCAACTATTAGTGAACACATTTTGATTTTTCAAACCATCAAAACTTTATCTAGAATCTTCATATTGGATTGTTGCAGTTCTACATCTTTTTTATTATCTCCTCGACGATGTATAAATAAAAATTATGTTTATGTTTTTTACGAAACACTAATTTCCCGACACACATCCCAAAAGTGCTTTTGCTTCACCCGCAGAGTCCGAGGAACTTGTTACGTAAACTACTAATGACTGAGCCGTCTCTCTGTCTAATTTTTTACAAAATCTCAGGGCCTAGGAGCTGTTTTCGTTTACGCTACGTTTAATTTGATTTAAATTTATGTACCTCATGCCCTTTTTTCTTAACTTAAAGATCGAGTTTCATAAATTTAAGCGAATCATCGGCAAATGAAATCGCATCATGCACACTCGCTTTTATCTCGTTTTTCCGGTTTAAGTATACGCGCCAAAAGTGAAGAAATGGTCCTGATTCTACGGACTGTGCTTCGAATAGTAATTTTCTACATAGCTTCTCGGGGCGACAAACAGAAAGAACCGACTAATATCAGCATTATCAGAATTGTGGACGGTATACGGACTACGGTATTTGTTATCAGTGTGTGACGTTCGTTTCTAAATTAGGTGAATATATTGACGTTCATGTAGACTTATGTTTCGGTTCACTTATGCGTCGGCAGTTGTGGCGTAGAAAGTAGACGCGTGCTGAAAAGTGACCCTTTACTTGCGTGGAATTCCAAATCATCATTTTCGGGTTGTTTTGCTATTATTATGGTGGCTAAATACTTTTGTTGGATTTTTTCGGCGATTTTGGTGAGTTTTGATACATTTTATTTGGAATTTTCTTAATTTGGCATAACTATAGATTCCAGTCGTCATAGCTAATTGTAACTATGAAATTAATAATTATTTTTGTAGACCTGTCCCAAAACAGTGCTTGCCACTTAAGGAAGCATGAGAAAAAAAAACGTTGAATAATGTTCCTACTCAATAGCACATCGACACAAGCTTTCACAATGATGTAGCAAAAAATGCGTTTGTAAAAATGTGTTCGAATATTTGTTTTTATTATTTAAGCGACTCATTGTGTTTTGCAGAATATATATCAAAATTTGTAGATATTTTCTTCATATGTTTGTATCGGGTGGTTCGTTTATTATGGGATGTCACCTTATCTGAGAATTTTAAAATGTATTGTTGGAATTGTAACAGGATACGTGGACAAATAAAAAATTACTTATTTAAACACAACATTAAGGCATTTTTGGGTTCCTCGGAACATTCTAGATTTCTTTCATATATAATCTCAAGTCCTGCGGTTTCTGATAAATTTTGAAGTTTATATCAAAAATTACTTTTGCATGTCTAAATGTATCTATCCGTTTCTCTGAGTGAAAGCGTTTGTTATATATTTGGGGTTGATTTCGTTACATAAGGGGAAGTGATCTTTGTTAATATTAATATTTAAAATGAAAAAAATCATATGAAACACCCCATTTTTATAATTTTATGTACAAGGTGAACTAAATATTATATAAATCGTTTTCCCATACATACAACAAATATAAATGCGAGTAGAAAGCCTACTGTTTTATGTCGTTTGACAGTTTTTTATAAATCTTGCTCGATAATTAAGTTATCAACACAAAATTTAATTAAACTTGTTTAATTTCTAAAGATGAAACAAATTTTATCAAACAAAATTTTTACATTTGCTGTAAGAGTAATCGAATAATTTAAAAGTTTTGGGATCATTAGGGTTAGGCAATTAATTGAACCGTTTTATGAAAAACGAACTAATTATGCATCTTGTATAGATGAGATTACTTTTTGTATTAAAATAATAATAAAAAATGACCAGATTGGGTGACATAAAACTGTCAAACATTGATTTTCATACTCACGTCATCTCAAAATAGTGACGTTTCTGTAGTGTTTTATTGTTTTTTTTTTCGTCATATCTCGCCGACATCGTTATAGATAGCTCCCCGACTATAAAACGTGAAAGCCTTATGGGATTTTTACAATGGAAAAACGTTTTAATAATTTTTTTGAAATATGAAAAACTTAGTAGACATAAAATTTTTAATACGTAAGAAACGTTATGACTTTTACATGAAATAAATAAGTTGTTACAGGTCCAAAAAACTTTTGTCTAAAGTTTTTTTTCATATTTTTTTATAGGTTCTGTGTATTTTGTAAAGGTCTTAATCTTTTCGTTTTACTTACACCAGCCAGAATTTTAGGATTGGCCAAACGTCATCCATTGATTTTCCTTGCGTCCATTTTTGACACTTCTCTTAAGCTTCGTATACACTTGCGCATTACACCGAGGAAAATAAACTGAATGACAAACAGAGAGCAAACGGTCTTTTCTTATTTTAAAAAACAACAAACCAACTCGTTTTCAGCAATTCATTCAACATAAAAATGCAGATTTATATTCGTAAAGTATTTAATAGGTGAATTAACGTTTCATAGTGAAAAAAGTTTGTTGCGAATGCCACCATACAATTAGAACTGTTTTTGTAAAATTTTATTGTTTTTACGAATTACTTTTGGTTACTTTGTTTGTTTCTCGACTTTTCCTAAATTTTGGAATTTACCGGCGAACTGGTCGTTACAGTAAGTATAACGTATTGACTGTTGTGACAAGTCTACTTTATCAAAAAATGTTAGTCACACTAGTGACAAGTATTACATATAAAATTATTATAAAGTGAAATGGGATACACTCTTGGCAAATTAAATCTGATGTTTTAGTAACATTGTCAAACTTTTGTAAATTTTAGAAATTTGCAAACACCTGAAATGAAATAGGTTTACCAAAAAGCATGAACCTGTCAAATTTTCGAACCAAACGTTTTTAGTCCATAAAAATTCTGAAACGTATTTTGAGTTTTCTTCTAACTTTTATACGAAAAAAATGCTGTACATCCATTTCTGTCTGTAATCTATTCGTATTAATAGTATAATAGTTAATTAAGTATATTAAATTTTTGCGTAGTCAGGTAGTTCCTATTAATGTTATGTTATATTAGAATAAATGAAAATAGCCTTCATAAAGTAAAAGAAAGAAGAGGAGACAGGCGAAACGTGATAGCGAATACGTATGGCCAGAACGAAAAGAAAAAAAAGAATTTGATATTTAGCACTAACTTATTTATTACAATTACAGTAATCGCTAAGCACTGTGTTAGAGTAATGTTATTTTATATGAGTTCCTCGTTATTAATTTCGCATCACAAGCATTCCGCACGAAATCGGACACGCTCCCAGTAATTCTTATCATTTGGTCGCCAATTATCGGCTATTTTTTGTATGATACGTTAACGGCATAGTAATTCTTGAATAATAACAGAGGTCGCCGTTTCATTTCCTAAACAATTTTGTTTTGCCTCGAAATGTGTGACGTATACGATATTTCTACGTACGTATTTTCCGTGCGGATATGTGATTTTTTTTTCGAAATACGTGTAATATTTCAGGCGCTGTCCTGACATAATCATTCGATATTTGGTACTGTTTTTGACCTTCAACTTTGTATAGTGACTTTGCATTTGAAATGGAGATTCGGTTGATACTTAAATGGCGTCGTCTGCTGCTAGAGAATTCAATTATTTTCCGTTCAAACAAGAAAATAAAAATAACTGTTGATATTTTTGGCATTGAAATTGGAAACTTGTCACGAATCTATGAAAAAGCCGGAATTGATTGTGAAATATAAGGGTTACGTCCATTCTAATAAATAAACAACGCACAGACAAATACGGTATAAAGGATCACATTAATCACCATATTTCTACATAAATGATTATTGACGGATGGTTTTCGTTTTTTAACCTTTAGCGCCGAAACGTTGGTGATTGATTTAATTATAGCTGTTCAAAATGACAATGCTTATTTTTGAAAGAAGAATTAAGTTCTTGGAAAAACCGCCCCTGGCAAAAAGAAAAGCAGTCCCTTAAACATGTTTTTAAATACACCTAATAAAAATAACAAATATTTGAAAGAAGTATCATAATAAACACTCACCCAACAGTTATTAGTATAGTAAACACTATATTTATTATCAATATTTTGTCACATTCAGACTTAAAATGCCGCCCCGGGCGCATAAAAAAATAAAGTGATGATGTTAGGATACAAACGATACAAAGGAATTTAATACCGCCATCTTGTAGAAGAGAAAAAATTGCTATGGCAATATGAAATTAATTGCAAGATATGTTAGAAACACGTGCACAGTGGGGCGGGGAGTCTTAAAATCATAAAGTTATGAAATTCGTGTGAGGCAATTAATATTTAGATGGTCAAGTGATATCCGAAGGTTGGTTTTTGAAAACGCCATGCTTTCGAACAAGATAATTTGTCGCTTATGTTGATACCAAAGAAAAAATATGTATAACAAAAGCTCATTCGTTAGATTAGATAGATTCGTCGAGTATTTTATCGTATCCGACCTTGGATTATATTACAAACAATTGAATAATTAGATCTTTCGTGGTTTCGCCCCTTATGAACTGTAACAACAAAATTGAGTCAAATTAGGAAACGAACTATGGTTACCAAAAACTTTTCATTCTGAACAAAATTGGAAACTTTGCTTGTTCGAATATCGTTCGTTTTTGTTAAATATGCTCCACTAGGTTTTGCTGGTAAAGTAAACAATTCAATTTTAATTTTTACAAATGTTTTCAAAAGTATGTATTACGTATTTGAAAGTACAAATGAGTCCTATAAATGTTTAAACCAAACTACAATAAAATAAAATAAAAAAACACTTCATAATTATTTCTAAACTTTCTAGGGAAGTGAGGCTTGAATAAACACAAGTATGATTCCAATTCTATTCCTATAGGTTAGTGATAAAGGCAACGATATTTTTACAAGGGCTTATGACTGGTTTCTAGGAAATAAATTGATATTAAACAAAGAGAAAACGAATTTAATTATGTTTAGAACTAAATTATGTAGAGTTAAAATACCATTAAGAATACGGATAGATATAGAAAATATTAGTATTGTAAATAGCACTAAATTCTTAGGTTTACAAATTGACGAATTTCTTGATTGGTCTGAACATATTGATTATCTGCAAAATAAATTAAATTCAATTTGTTATGGAATTCGAGTCGTTGCAAAAAGGAATAAGGAAACTTTAAAAATTATCTACTTTGCAAACTTTCAGTCGCGCATGAGGTATGGAATTATCTTTTGGGGGGGTAGTGGTCAACTACAGAAAATTTTCGTGGTTCAAAAGAGGACTCTTCGCACTGTCAAAAAAATGCAATTTACAGAGGGCTGTAGAGGGGTGCTTAAGACTGAAGGTATTTTTACTGTATATGCTTCATATATTTATGAAGCATTGATATTCTTTTTTAAAAATCGAAAGGACTTCGAACTACAGATATTTCATAGATATAATACCAGAACCCTAAATGTATATTACCCTATTCACCGTTTAACCTTTACTGAAAGGAGTCCTTATTACATGTGCCTGAGGTTGTATAATAAATTACCAAATGAGGTAAAAACAATTGCAAATCTAAAAATCTTTAAATACACAATAAAAAAGTTATTGATAGAGTTAGAACCTTACTCCATAGAAGATTTTTTCTGTAAAATTTAAATAATTATAAATACGATGTAATTGAAATTTGTAACAATATCTGGTGCTTTTTGCTTTTTTGACGCCGATTTCCTTTGTGTTTGGTGTATTACTTTTAGGTAATGTAATTATGACACAATGTGAAATAAAGTTGATTATTATTATTATTATATTTTTTCCTATATGAATGTTTGTCTGTGTGAAAAACTATTTTTATGGTCTTTTTAAGCAAAGTATTAAATGTGTAGTTGAATTGGGTATTAAAGTGGAGCTTATTAAAGTAATTTATGTCATCATCTATATTGATTTTTGATCTTTAAGAAATCATGGACACAGTGTTCACTTATTTATAATTTGTATCATATCGTATCTTCAAAAAACTCCCTAAAAATTCAGAATAGTAAAATTGCCATAAAATGACTGCCTATATAAAATCCCAATAGTTTAATCTGCTTATGAAAAATAAAATACAAAAATATAAAAAAACGTAGGGTTCAATAACTTATTGACCTGACCCTTTATAACCTGTTGGTTTTGAGAGCAGCACTGAATTTTACACGTGAAATTATGTAAAGAGCAATTGTTCGATTATTTATCAAATAGAACAGATATTGCACGTGAAAAACAGAAAAGAATAGAGAAACTCGATTTGAACCGTAGATCGTTTCAAATGTCGAAATTTGGAGTCGGGACAATGATAATGTTTCACAATTAAGATTCCTTTTCTTTTTTCGTTTTAATTGGGCACCAAAAAGTCTTGATAACTGGAGTTATTTCCGTTTACATCATGCGCCAAAAAACTGTTTTAATAACGGCTCATCCTGTTTTCATTGTTCACTTTTTGTATTTTCCTACGAAAAGCTCCTTTGATTTTATCCGGGAGAAATTTAGTATTTCGGTTGACTTGAACATTACGCTAGAACAAGCGCAAACTGTAGCAACAATTTAAACATTATATTGCAGAACGCGTTTTCAAGGTCGCCTGCGTGTAAATAAAATTATGCATTTTCGTTAGGGAAAGAAACGCATGTCGGTAGACGCTACGTCAATCGCGAAAATCGACCGAGTTATTTGGAATTTACCGTGAGACCAATATACCAAAAACCGAATCTAATTTCAGATAATTTCCTGACCGATTTTATGACATATTGGAGACAATTTGTAGCAAATTAACAACACAAGCAAGCGTAAGTATCGTTGAAACGTTTCTCGTATTAATTATTCGACGAGGCTACGATAATATTACAATTTTTATTGTTGCAACGTACAATTATGATAGTGCAGTTTCACTGTTCGCTTTTATTGACCTAATTTTAATGGCGAACTTTGACGAGGCCAATGTCAAATGTCAAAATTAAGTTGAAGTTGCACGTGCTCACTACCACGCAGTGGCAATCTAAGCTGGAATGACAACAGCGTGCTTCTTGTCTTCCTCTAGTTCATTTATATTATATAAATGGGAGATTGGGGTGTTCTCGTTGTTTAACTATGCTTAATTCGTATTGAAATTATTTATGTATTAGTTATTGGATGATCAAACAATATTTTCTTTAAATATTTGTAAAAAATAAAATTTATAGTATAAGTTGTTTAAAAGTCTCCGAAACAAGCGCATACAAATTTTGCCACTTAGAAATTTTAAATATTGAAGTCCTTTCTAACGTTTTTGAAAAAAAAAGTACTCAGAAAATAGCAGTATGTACGTTTTATAAATATTACTTAAAAAATAACTTAAAATACACACTTATTTAACTGAATAAGAACATACCAATATGTTTTATTTCTTGAAAAAGGATTTTTTTTTAAATACGCACAAATATTCATTCTCATGCCATACAAATGTTAAAATCAAGTTATCAGTTTTCGTTATTACATAAAAATACTTTATTCATATGATTATATTTATTTAACTAAACGAAAATCGTTAAATAATTATTTATTTATAAACACAAACAGGTCATATGCAATACAAGAAAATTTTAAAAAATACACCACAAGATTTATACCGTCGAAAATAGTCTGCTACCCAAAATTAATCACTTAGTCCAAATCGTTATAAATTAACACCAAAAACTCAAACAGGCATATAGAAAAATTGTGAAATAATAGAAACCACTCTATTATTACACTGCCATTAGTAACGTGTACCACAAACACAAAAAGAAAAGAATACCTGGTATGGTCTGTTCATAGATATAAGAAAGTGACCAATTGCTTTTGAAGGGGATTATCCAAGGGTGGTCATTAACATACAATGCAACAAGATTATTACCTAAAGTTTCGGAATTTAAATTCAGGTAAAATTGTGGTCCGAAATAGAAAATAATTTTATACCTACCTGTGTTTAATATTCTTTGGTTTGGTCTACTACTTAATTTAAGTTTATTAGTAATCATTCTTATTTCGTGTGTTGAATCGTGTGCGAATTATGCAAAATATGTGCGAGGCTAGTGTATCTCAGGAGATGCTCCCGCCCAAATGTAGAGAACACTATTCTATTGAGACTAAGGAAGTTTTATTTGACTCTCATTGAACGTGGTGCCAGCAAGCAAGCATCTTTAGAAGAAACGGCCACATTGACGAAAATTCCAGCATCAACTGTATGGAAAATTGTGAATAATCCCATTTCAGCGAGGAAAAACAGAAGTGATGCTGACATTTTCTCGAGTGTAGATGAAAGCGATTAAGATATAATACGGCGTAAAATTTACCAGTTATACGAAGAACAAAGCATGCCTACATTAGATATCTTAATTAGGAAGCTTGAAAAAGATGAAACCGGTGTTAAATGTGGCAGAACTACCTTATGGAAGTGTATACATGGGTTTTAGATTTAAAAAAAAAATGACAAAAGGCAAGTTTTAATGGAATCTTTTAGAATTCGGAAATGGCGACTGGAATATCTAGAAAAAATTAGGATTTATAGAGAACGACAAGGGCCAATTATTTACTTGGATGAAACCTGGTTCGACACTTATGATACCCCGGAAAAGGGTTGGGTTGACTCAACTGATAAGTTAAAACAAACGCGCCATCAAAAAGAGGTAAAAGAATAACTATTTTGCATGCTGGCTCTAAAGATGGTCGGATTCCAAATGGACTTTCTCTGTCTGCGAAAAATATTAAAGATTCTTCTCTGGATTACTATGAAGACACCACCGCTGATTTATTGGAAAGTTGGTTTAAAAACAAACTAGTTCCAAACATTCCTCCTAATAGCGTCATTGTAATGGACAATGCAAGTTATCACAGTAGACAGTTGACTAAAACCTCTTCCTCATGTGACACAAAAGCAACAATCCAAAACTACATGTATAATAACGACATTTATTTTCACGAAGATTATACCAAAAGGCAATTAATCAAGGTTCTACAAAGCTTGAACCTACAAAAGGAATACGTCTGTGTTAATTATGCAAAAAATCTAGGGCATACAGTTTTAAGGCTTCCACCTTACCACTGTATATTTAATCCCATTGAACATGTTTGGCACCAACTGAAATCTGCCATTCGTCGTAACAATGTTTTTCCCCGTGTTAACGCCAATGTCCTCGAACTTATAAAAACCGAAGTTTTTAACATCCATCCACAAAGTTGGGCAAATTCTGTTAAACATATAGAAAAAGCGGAACAATCGTATATCCAATGTGCAAATAATATAGAACAAATAATAATTAGAACAGGCGATGATAGCGACAATGATACTGATATATTATGTGAATAATTTTAAGTACTTTAAGTAGGTAATAAAAATAATTTGCAATTTTATTTTAGATTTAAACATAAATAAATATTGTTTAGTATCTTTCCTATCAAATCCCCAAATCATTAAATTCTAAGCAAAGTACGGACTTGTTCGGCCATATTTCATTCTTACAGCTTGCCCGGGTCTTTCCTTAATTCGTATCGGTTAGTCACTTTCTAATATCTATGAACAGACTTTACTATCCCACTCCCCCTAAATATAGCACTGTTGTAGGTTCTTCCTTGATTATTGCTTCTATAAAACTAATAAATTATTGTGTTCTTCCATATAGCTATAAGATAACATACTGGCACTACTACAGTAATAATTGATGCGCCGCAGGTGGCTATGATAGAGAAGGTATGGATCTTGATTAATTGCAAAATTAAGTTTTATAATAAGTAATTACTATTGTCACAGACCAGGGCCCTGTGCCATTGTTGTTTTCATTTTTGGTGTCAATATCTCCGTACTGTATTCACAAACTTGTATAATTTGTGCTTTCAATGCTTTGTTCTTTTACGAAATTACAGCAAATGTGGCAAAAATAGGATAATAAGATCTTAGAAAAACAGTGATGCCTATATATTTGACATTTAACAAACTGGCAAATATAGAATAATAGGATCTTAGAGAAACAGAGATACCTATATATTTGACATTTAACAAACTGGAAAATAGACTTACACAAATATTTACATGTGAATTTACTAAACAGAATTCCCTACATTTTTAGGTACACTTAAATAGCCTCGAAGAATTTTTGGGTAATATATTTTCGTGTACAAGAATTAAAGTAAATATAAGAAAACAATTAAGCTACAAGTTGAATTTTTACTAAAACAAGCATAGGAAATACCCATCGTAACTACTGTCTATAAGAGGTGCTTGTTGAACATTTTTTCCATTAAGGATGTTTCTTGTGCGATATCTAGCATCAAAAGCAGTTAAACCTATGAGTTTATGAAAACTAACGCTTTGCGTCGATTTACAAATAACAAAACTCGGAAAAAATAGATTACATGAAAAAATACATGTAATAATTTCATCCTATCTACAGGGCTCAAAGAACAAAAACGCAAAATTAATTACAGATTGATATTGACGCCGGGTGCTGCAATTCTGCACTGTTTTTCCACATCTTAACTGCTTTTTTGCCTGAAAGTTTAATAGGATTTCGACATATTTTTAGAAAATACTGCCGTAAAACTGTCGTATCCAAACATGGACGATCTGTCAGCGGCCGTGTTGTTTGTGGAAACCGCAAAGTCTTATGGGTCCAACGTCAGAATTTGTCATTAAAGCAGCCATTGGTTAAAAACGAAATTTTAAATCTCGCTCATGCCCACGTTAAGTGGACCTTCTCAAAAAAATGTTACATAGTTGCTTCGTAAGTTCCTGTACTGCCAGCATAGGCAGGGCCTCTATGTGTTTAGTAGCTATATGGGTTTACCGTTTATTGTCACGAACCTTTCTTGAATAAAAATGTTTCTATTGGTCGGTGTTCTTATAATTTTTGGATTACATTTAGATTATTCGTTAGAATCTTTAATAATTAAGAAATCAGGTTCGGGATTCGTTTTTGACAGGTAAATAAAACATCAACAAAATTACGAGCTTAAGAAAAGTATTGGCCAAAATCACGTGCTTCGATTAAGACGCTTGAATTTTTATCTGCCACTTTTTGTTATAAATACAGAAATATACAGAATTTACTCTGTCAAGAAATTTTTAATTTTCCATTTGTGTTTTATTAATCATACGATTAAACAAAAAATATTTTCATTATTATCACAGAGAGAAACAAATAGTTGTCCCCAATATTGATCTTCACAGCCGGACATCCTATTTTGGAAATATGTTCAACTTGGTTCTATGACATGGAAAATATAGAAACGTGAAACATTGTAACAAGCCGATCGTATATCGTGTGTGCTTGCATTTCCAGAAAATTAAGATGTGCGATAAAAAAAAAGCTGAAACTACTACACTTTAACACGCTTGCAGAAGTAAAAAAAATGAAACGTGTTATGTCTTTGCAGATTAGCACGATGGACGAGGCATCAGCCGACGTACAGACTCAGCATATTCCGAGCGAAGAGTCACTTTTTAACACGTTCGATGTGGTCCTGTTGGCGGTCGTCATCGGTGCCCTTACCTGGTACCTGATGAAGAAGAATAACAGGAGCGCGGATATCGTCGCTAACGGAAAATCATATTCCATACAGTAAGTGACTTTTAACAGCTACACCGGGATGATCCATGTTGCTTTCATCACGGTGCCATTACGTGTCCATTGGAGGCGTTCATTGCAGCGGACATCAGCAAAAGCCCCGCGGAAATATACATTAATTTTCGGCTACAGAATATTGTTTTATTACGATTCTCACTAATACGTCTATTTATACCACAAAGTAACTTCTAAATTCTTTGATGGTGCTTGAGAAAGGCAATCTATAACCCGATGGTGGTATGCTACTAATCTTGATATTTTTGGTTTAGATTTTGTTAATTTTCAACGAAACAAATACATTTAAGCACAAATACTTTTTCGAGAACTGAAAAATTGCAAAAACAACACTCGAATGCTATAAAATGTCATGTGTGTATGAATCGCATGTTGAGTATAGAAGGGTTCTTCATGTTCTTCAGAACGTTGGTATTTTTTAATTTTTATTTTAACCTTTTTTGCATAATTGCATTATAGACATTGCTTCTCCTAAACATTGTAATGAGTAATAATGAGTAAAATTTGCCGAATGGAGAGTTCTACGCTTTTCCATTTTTAAAAGCCCAATTCTATTATTTTTTTCTGACACATGATCATATTTTCGAAGATTGCAAGTCAGCTCGTGACCGCTATTTTGAATTTTTTGAATTCGAATCCCAGACTCTAGATCTAGACGCGGGCCATAAAAGAAATCGTTCATAAAAAAATCGCAATCGTAGCTTTCGCATAGATTACCTTTTAGAGTTGCATTGACGAAATGTTTGCTTGAATATAAAAATTTTAAGTTAATAGCTTTTTGAAATGGTTTCTTAACATATTCGCCAAACCTAAGCTCCGTATTTAAGATGATTCCAAGATTTCTAGCGGAATCAACGACATTTAAGGGAATATTATTAATTTTCAAAGAAATTGTTGTTTAGCTACTAAAGAATAGTGCATTTAATTTAAGATTATGTTCCAATCATAATTTACACCAACTCTCTAATTCATTGTTAATCATTGTTTCCCTATTCTTAGTATTATTATTATTAATACTAATATAAAGATGTTCATCGTCAGCGTAGGCCTGAGCACTGCAGGCAACTACAGACTTTAAAATACTAGTTGTATAAATAAAAAAAGGTCCCAACGCTGCGCTGTGGAACCCCAGACGATATACTCATTCTCGATGAAGTTTTACCATTCTAATCTATATTCTGAGATCTGCCATGTAAATATGATTTAGATGCATTTACAGCTGAATAGTAAGTTTGACTAACATTATTGGTGTTAAACGCTTTTCAAAAATCTTAGACGAGTACCGTAATCTCACCTCTGTCATAGGCCTCAACTATGTCACTTACCACCGTGGCTAGGGCGGTTGCTGTGCTGTATCCCCTTCTAAACCCACATTGTGAGTCCGGTAAAATTCTGTTCACCATCATGTATCCATAAATGTGCTTATCACGCAGACGAGAAAATTGTTTCGTGTTAGGTTTTTTAGGCAGAGGTTTGCCAACAGCAACACACCACAGTTGAGGAAAATAATCCTACTCGATGCAAAAATCATGTTTCTAATGTAGGGATCAATAACAGGCATGCAATTTTTTAGCATTTGGGCAGAAATTTCGTTTACGTCGTAAGAATTAGGACGCAAATTACGCAAAATACAACTTAATAATCATACTTGTTTGCTATTTTCCTAATTAGAATGTTTATTCAATATGATATAATTTGTATGTTATATATAATCCAAAAAAATCTAAAGCTGCGAAAATGGGTGGTATTTTTATTTAAATCACAAGTTTTCGTAAGCCTAGTGTGTTAATACACTCAATCAACAATTAACTCCTCCTAAAATTATGTTTTATCAAAATTACGATTCGCTTCAAATTATTTGAAATCATTGACACCCACAAGCTGCTTTTATCCTTGGGTCGCTTGTTACAGTATTGCAATAATCTTCTTCTAAGTACTATACAGTATTTTTCAAATTTCCTGTACATTTCAGTAAATTGCGCATTTATATTAGATAATACTTCAAAATATGCAATTCTTAATATTTAAAAGTCGTTCGTGGCCCCCTCGCGCAGTGTTTTCGATCTTACGGACATCGAGTAGAAGTAATAGCACCTAGATCTTCGATGTTAATTTCTGAGCATTTCTTGAGAAATTTATAATTTTTTTTTCTTTTTATCAGCAAAAAGTTTTTTTTGATACTTCTGTTTTTAAACTGTTTCTGTAAAACATAATTTTTTTTTGTCTTTTGTATCAGACCCACATCGATGACGATACAGTCCACTGGTGAAAGCTCGTTCGTGAAGAAGCTCCAGTCTTCGGGTAGAAGCCTGGTGGTCTTCTACGGAAGCCAGACCGGGACCGCTGAAGAATTCGCCGGCCGTTTGGCTAAAGAGGGTGTGAGGTATCGACTTAAGGGTATGGTCGCGGATCCAGAAGAATGTGATATGGTAAGGCTTTGTTCTAATTCACAGTACGCACAGTGGTATAAAGATTTTTTTAATAGGTGATAAAAATGTAAAAAAGTGTTTTTTAGTCGAAATGCAATACGATGCGATACATCGAATACAATAAAACTCAATAAATAATCATAAGTGTCCAAAAACATTTATTTATTTGCTTTATAATTTCCAAGAAAAAACAATTAATATTTTATCTATTGTTTCTCGCTTGCTATCAAACGAAATAAAATACAATACAATACATCGAATACAATAAAGATAATTCGCAAAAAATAATGATAAATGTCCAAAACCAAAAACCATTTTTTTATTGGCTTTATAATTTCCATTTGTGGTTGTTTGCTTTGTGTATCAAGAAAGAAACTAGCGAAACTAGTGATGCTAAAGAATAGGTTCTCAAAAATAAAAATAATAACAAACGTTGATTCTAAAATTTTTGTGCTTCTTGGTTTAGTGTGGATAGTAATTTATTTTGACCCGCCTATCTAAGCTGGATAACATTTCTAGAAACTCTTGAAAAGACGCTATGGCTTAAGAACATTTTGCACTATAGTGCAACAGTCATACATGCTAATATTGCTAGAAATGTAAACAATTCCGATGATGTAATCTGCGACTTTCCTCGAAACGTTTTCATGGGTTTCAAGTGATACGTACTTAATTTATTACACGAAGCGCCCGTGTTAATTATGATAACATATTGTTAAATTTCGTTTAACGTAGCATTTATTTATCAGTTCTGGGCTGTACAAGGTCAAACTTATTATTTGAAAAAAAAAACACAAATGAAACGTTTATATTTTATTCTCACTAACATTCCCGCCTACAATTTGTTATCACCATTATCAAAATCACAAATAACATTCGTAGTTTCAATTTGTCAAAAAAAAAACTTTCGTATTTTCCAGTTCCTGTTATCAATGTTGCCGACGTGCGTATCCTCGAAATGTTGCAATTTTAATTAATTATTAATTTTTGCGTCTTATATTCAACTAACTGAAAAAAAAATCGATTAGATAACTATCACACTAAAATGGCGTTCAGAATTAATTGTTATCGATTTCGTTAAATAGAACCAATAACCTACAATGTTGCCCAATAAATGGACAAAATGCTCCAACTGGATGATCATTATCCGGTATATTCTTTAATGATATGCTGATATTTAACAATGTTTTTTGAGATATTTCAGTCGCATTTGTCCGACAAATATTGACTTAGTGTCGGATTGAAAAAGCCAAGCTAATATAAAATATATTCATTAAAACATTTTTCGCAAACAATTTAGCCACAGAACTTTTTGTACCGTTAACTTATCGAAATTCATTGACCGTTTTCTTTTTGTTCTTAGGAAGAATTAGTGAATTTGAAAAATATACCAAATTCGTTGGCCATATTTTGCATGGCGACATATGGCGAAGGCGATCCAACCGATAACGCCATGGAATTCTTCGAATGGCTTCAGAACGGCGATGCAGATCTTTCTGGATTGAATTACGCTGTGAGTAAAACGAGTGAAAAACAAATTGTCTAATTAAATTTCCAAAAAAATATAAGTTTTTTTATTTAATAGCATTAGTAACACCAGTATAATATTTGCAATAAAAGTTACCAGCGGGCGTTCCTGTGCACTATGTCCTGCATTTTTTGACATAAACTACTTATACCTAATACAGTTATTATCATAGCAGTTATGTGTTTTCAAAAACTTTACTCTATATCTAAAGAAACACACTAGCTTATGGACGTCCAATCAGAAAACACCTAATTCTATTAATCCTAACTTAAACAAGATCTTTAATTAATAAGCAATTATTAAAAAAAAAAACGGTCAAAACGTAATTTTATAAAATAGCTGGACCATATTTACCTTACGCTGTTAGTTTATAAGAGGGATTTTCAAATGTCCAGATCCTTTTTAGAGTTGTATCTCAATAAGGCCTTAGCTTTGCCCCTAATTTCACCTGTTTTTTACGAACCTAGATATACAAGGCATGTATTTCAATGTCCATACTTCCAAGACTTCTTAGCTTCTTAGGTTCTTAGCGCTCCAGTTATTCCAAATAGGGCTAAAAGCTTATAATTCGTGGTTTAGTATATGGTCGTCGTGTGCAGACAACTACGTAAACGAATTTGTATGCTATGCAAGGGAAATATTTTAAAGCCCGGAAAAAAAAACAGCACAAGGTTTTTGTTGCCATAAAATTCGCGTAGAAGCGCCCGGACCAGAATTTTTATTGCTTATATCAAGATGTAAAATCTTCTTTTATTGTACGCGTTTAAAAACAAAATTGTAAAATATTTCCTACAACAAATATAAAATTTGATTTCAGGTTTTCGGATTGGGAAACAAAACCTACGAGCACTACAACGAGGTTGCCATCTATATGGATAAACGTTTGGAAGAGTTGGGCGCTACTCGCGTCTTCGAATTGGGTCTCGGGGATGATGACGCTAAGTAGGTATTAATTTCAGTGACAAAAATTCAATATACCGTTTTTATGCAAATTCACTTTAGGATATAAAATTAAAATTACTACCTTTTAAATTTAATACTTTCTTCTTCAATATTATTGACATATTGTACTTAAAATTGGGATTACAACTATAAATTGTGGCGCATATTTAACATGTATGCAAAGTAGACTCCCTAAACAGTCAGTTCGTCAAAGTCGCTTTTAATTAATATAAATTTAGGATTTTGACTGCATATGCATGTTTTCTTTTTTTCATTTTTTTTTAAATTAAATACTTATAAAGTAGTTTATAAAATGGACTTTACTCATATTACTTTTTCGTCCATACGCTTTTTTTTATCATTTTTAATGATTTTTTTAAAAACATTTCAAATACAACAAAGAGGAAAATGTGGGAACTGAATTTCAATTACTCGGATTTTTGCGATGAAGCGGTGATATGGCAACAGTTAAATGATGTCATATAAATGTGAAATATGATCAAAAAATATCTAATTAATTGCAAATAAGCAACGGAAAAATTTTACAGTTCTAATTGTGGTGTTACTAAATAATGAATCGTTGAAAATCATTCTGACGGTTAACCGGTACATTTCGTGACCGAATTCAGTTTTGGATTTGTCCGCGAAAAACTCGCTCTACTAGCAATAACAAAAAAATCATAACCCCTTACTGGCAATTTTATTATCTCACAGCAGCTAGCTTTTTTTTTACTCTAGAAATAGAGAGTCGGCAGATGGATTAGAGTTAACACTAACCTTGGCTTATAGAATACCTGCCATCGGATTAACTTTTCCGCTCAGCGGCAACGCTAACTTATAAAACTTAGCAGCAGTTTTTATAGATTTTTTCATATTTGCCTTTTTGCAAATATATTGTTTTTCAAATAAACATATTAATTAAACGGGGTTTCTCTGGAAACCAGTAGATAGTTCGTGAAATAACCAATACACCAATACATTTGTTCTGTTCACAATATAAAATGATGTTCTATTGTCCAAAAGAGAAGTTGAGATACAAATGATGGGCAATATGAGTGCCGGTTTTGATAATTTCGTCAATAACTTGTCAGACCTGTTCTGGGCATGTCATGAATATTTGTCTGGGCAATATTATACTATAAGCATACGGAATCTATCCTATTTATCTAACGATGGTTGATTTTACATATTTAAGTTGAAGAATAACACCTTTTGCTATTCTAGAACAGCTGACCTAACATGTGTCAACAGAGTATTCAATAAAAAATATTATTCGCTGTAGCGATTCCCTAGAAGTTTCTGTGAATGGAACAAATTGAAGAATTCTGAATTTTATTATAACACAGGTTTCTAATAATCTACTTATTCTGGAATAGCATAAACTAAAAATAACAATTACGACTATTTTTGAAACTCCCATTTCAGCATCGAAGATGACTTCATTACCTGGAAGGACAAGTTCTGGCCAGCGGTCTGTGAACATTTCGGTATTGATTCCACCGCCGAAGACATCAACATTCGTCAATACAGGCTGGAGGAGTATGACGACGCTCCCGACAGAGTGTACACCGGAGAAATGGCCAGATTACATTCCCTTAAAAATCAACGACCGTACGTCACACCCTCTCGTGCCTCGGTGGCAAACGAATAAGATTTTTTTTTGCGTTTTAGACCTTACGACGCCAAGAACCCCTACCTGGCAAAGATCAACGTCAACCGGGAATTGTTCCAAAACAGCGACCGCAGTTGTATGCACATTGAGTTCGATATTGAAGATTCAAAAATGCGCTACGACTCCGGCGACCATTTGGCCGTATATCCAGTCAATAACACCGAGCTGGTTGAGAAAATCGGAAGGCTTTGCGAAAAGAATCTGGATACCATCTTTTCGCTCATTAATACTGACGAAGATTCCAGCAAAAGGCACCCTTTCCCATGTCCTTGTTCCTACCGAACCGCTCTCACTCATTATTTAGACATAACGCAAAATCCAAGAACCCACATATTAATGGAGTTGGCAGAGTATTGTTCCGAACCTGCTGAAAAAGAAAAATTCAAACTGATGGCTAGCAACACGACAGAAGGCAAAGCATTGTACAACAAATGGATCATCGAAGATAATAGAAATATCGTTCACATTTTGGAAGACATGCCATCGTGCAAGCCTGCTCTAGATCATCTTTGCGAATTGTTGCCGCGTCTGCAACCGCGTTACTACTCCATATCATCATCGGCGAAAGTGTATCCGAGCACCGTACATATCACGGCCGTAGTAGTGGAGTACACAACCCCGACCAATCGTCTCAATAAGGGCGTGGCGACCACCTGGTTAAGAGAAAAAATTCCTAAACCTGACGCGCCTCCCATTACGGTTCCCGTATTCATCCGTAAATCTCAATTCAGGCTGCCAACGAAGCCTCAGACTCCGATTGTGATGATCGGACCAGGAACGGGAGTGGCACCTTTCCGGGGCTTCGTTCAGGAGAGGAACTTCTCCAAACAAGAAGGCAAACAGGTGGGCCAGACGATCCTGTATTATGGATGTAGGCGCAAGACGGAAGATTACCTTTACCAAGAGGAATTCGAGGAGTACGAAAAGAACGGGTTGCTCACGTTAAGGGTCGCGTTTTCCAGAGATCAGGCGCACAAAGTGTACGTCACTCACTTGATAGAGCAAGACGCGGATCAGATTTGGAACGTTTTCGAAAACAACGGACATCTTTATATTTGCGGGTAAGTTGTATTGCATGTAAAAATGTTTGTCTTTTGTTTTTTCCGGCGTTCTAATTCTTGCTCCTTGCGAATGTGAGCATAATACCAACGCCCAATGAAACCAATGAAATGTCTCTTTGTGAGTGTACACCACCAACACAAACTTCTAGTAAAACTGATTTTGGTATATACTATTGATACATTGTTAAAAAATGTGTATAGGGAGATACTTGAAAGAAAAAAGTTTTTTAAGCTGATACAAAATTCACTGACTTTTTATCAAGTTAATGTTCCTTATAAAATGAACAAGGACTGTAATGCTAAATTTTATCTTATGGGAAAAATGTGCAAAAAAAAAAAACACGTTATTCAAACGAATTATTATGTAAAGCAATGCTTGCTTTTTAGTTTACCATTGTCAACTGTTTTGTGGGTTATTTCAGCATGAATTCTTAGAACTTTTTAATGGCTATTATTAAATCAGTTAAATCAGTAACCAACCATGGTATTATCCTAGAATATTAAAGTTTAAAACATTGTTAGTACATTTAAACTTGCTTTTTTTATTCGCATATGCGATTTTAAATATTTTAATTTATTGACTACAAAAAGGTTTGAACACTTTCTTAAAATCAAATAATAATAATTTGCGGTCCGAACTTTTGACTCAAAAATTTCAAATAATGAGTGATTATTTTATATTTATTAAAAGTAGAAATTAATATTTTTTCATTTTTTTCTTTTTCTGGACCTGTTTTAAAGATTGTGTTTTTGTTTCTCCTCATTGTATCTCGAAGTTTATATAGCAGTATAATATTCTCATCTGAACCTAAAATTTATAGTGAAAACTATGTCAAGACCACTGTAACTTTTTATGGCAATATAACCTTATAAACCATCAAGCCAAGATCTAATATCAGCAAATTTTAATAAAAAATCTGATAAATTATCTTTCATTTTATTTACTATCTACAATTTTTAATTTCAGCGACGCGAAATCAATGGCCAACGACGTACGCAACATACTGCAGAAAATCATCCAGAGTAAGGGCAACATGACTGAGCAACAGGCTCTTGCTTACACTAAGAAAATGGAGACTCAAAAACGTATTTCCATGGACGTTTGGAGTTAATGTGTACACACTCAAATTAGGCTGCCTTTAAAAATTGCATTTAAACTTGAGACACCGCGCCACTCGACAAGTATTTTGATGTAAACGTACGTGCCTTTATCAGACCTTTGCCTTTGCAATGCGCTCAGTTCCTGTACATAAATAAGAATTCTGGTTAACTTGATTAAATAGTCAGAGTTGTGACATTGCAAAGTCAACTGTAGTTGGATTTAACAAAATAATTTAAAGGGTCTTTATTTTAGATATTTTTATGTATACAATTTTTAAACAAGCTGACGAATGGTGCCTATATGTGTAAATATTAGCAAAGCAAAAAATATTACCACAGTTTTGCAGCTACTTTTACTTGAGATTTAGCCAGGTAGTTTTTGTTTACTTGGGAATTAAGTATAGTATCATCAGCACCTTTAGGGGGAATCAAAATGAAACTATATATTTGAAGATATTTGGAGAATTCTTAAATAATCACTAGATTGAAAATTACTGCTAACTTTCATAATTGAGACATCAAAATTATACTCTTAAGGTGCGTATAATAATATTGTTTCAACATTTATTAATGTTAATTTATATTTATTTAGGGTGTATGTTTATGTTGCTTTTATTTTAACAATTAAGTTTTAAAAAAGATTTTTTAATGAAATGTTTTAAAAGAATTCTTGGAGTGAGAAAGGTTGTAAATACTGTGCTGTGTGTCCGAGGAAGGGTTCTTTCTATACAAATATTTTTGTGCAATTTGCACGTATCTGTTTTAAATTATTGATGTTATTAAGTTGGAAAAATTTGGAAAAATATATTTTTCTAAGCGTTGTTCAATGTGTTTTATTTAAATCAAAATTTTCATTATCTCCAGCATTTTTAGTTTTTTTTTATTTCTTGAAACCCTCCAGAGCTCCATTCACTTAGCCAATAAATGCAAACATGAAGCAAAATTGCAATTATTGTGTTTCTTAAATAGGACGCCAGTACTTCAATTATGGGGTGATGGTGAATCAATCAAATAATCGCTTGAAAATACATAGTTTTATTAATATATTATTACGATGAAATCCAAAAATTTGTTATAGTACAAGAAACCTAAATATATACAAAAATTACTATGAAATCAAAATAGATATCAAGAATATTTTAACTGGCTATTAGGATGGGGTTGAGCGGTAGGAAATAAAAAGTGGTAACTTCTAATCAGCTCTGATTCCAACAAAAGCATCCAGATTCTGCACAGCAGAAAACGGAATATTAGATACAAAGCTGAACCTGTTGTCACTTCAGAGACAAGACACCCGATTTTGTTGGCCCTAGACATTTTTGACTATATTCTATGTTCTCAAAGAGTTTAATTAAATAAAAAGAAACGAAAGGAAATTTAAAATTTCTTTAAAAATATTAAAATGCAGGGCATTTATCCAAGCAAAATGGTTTTAATTACATTAAAAAATTGTCCCCTTAGTAGTACTTGTGATTATATTTCTTAATGAGAAATGAAAATAATCAATAGTCAAGTGTACTTTTGTTTTAAATGTTATTTATTTTTAGGCATTTGCAATATTTGTGTCCACTTAAGTAAAACTTTGTAAAAATTTTCCATAACAATTCAAATCCAAATACTATTTTGACTCCTTTTTAGTCCTTCAATACAAATACAAATACTGTACAAGCATGCGTGCATTAGTAAGTCCCTCCCGTTCTACCCTTTATTGACACCAAGTCGAATATTTGAGAATATGGCAAAACAAAATATTTGCAATTGTATTTTGTTAGGTTATTTTCTATGACAATATTCAAGCTAGCCCTGTGATGCCATCTCTGATATGATTATTTGTACGTGGTGACTCATGGTCACTACGTATAAATACAACGGTTGTTTAAAAAGGCGCCAGGGCCAGCTTATATGAATTAAAAAATAGTAATTTCAAAAAAGGAAATTTTTTGAAAACACCGTTTTTAAAATTCAAACCTCCACAGAGTAGTAGGCCGACAAAATGAAGCCTTACTAAAAATATGTCATCACATTTCCACAATTGATTCTCCAATGGTTCAAACAAATTAGGAAGAGGTTTACTGTGTAATCGAAGTCTTATCAACTAAAACAAAATTAACTGTAACTTCCACATGTTTCCAAATGTACATAAATTACCTTTGATGCATTCGTTCTGCAAATTTAAACACCCCTTTGGAATATTTACAAAGTTTCTTTGTCTTCTTGAAGAATCCATTTTTATATTTTCCATAGAAACAAAAGTGTACAAAGAACTGTGTCCCAAAAACATAGATTTAGTCGATATCCGAAAACGCAGGCAACGATAATCACTAGAAGCCTTTTTTCAAAGAAAACACGTGATTATCGCATTTGACTGATCTTTAGAGTTTGTGAGACACATTAAAGGGTCTTACTGCCTCAGATATTTTTCGAACCGCTCAACCAACTCCTCTTAACAATTCAAAGTGAAACCCTGAAAAGAGACCATATAATATGTCTAGGATATTAGGATATACTAGTAACATTTTTGTGCTAAGACAATAATAAGCAATACCAAAAAAAAGTATAATTTAATAATTAATAATATATACAAAAAAAAACAAAAAAAAAACAATTCACTAATTAGGGAGCTAAGCTTAAAACCTCCAAATTAAGGCTAAATGTGGATAAAACAAATTTTGTCATAAATACATAGTGATATTTTCGGTACTTATTTTCAATCTCAATCCATAAAAACCAATGTCCTCTTCTATTCTTTTCGCTAGATTTTCCATTATTAAAAATAATCATTACAGAATCGATTAATGAGTTTAATACAATACAGCCCAGCGATGAATGAAATTATCACAAATTAAAAAACAAAAGAAACAATGCAGTTAAAGTTGTTTACTTGTACGGGCAACAACCTTTTTTTCCGAGAGCACCTGAAGCATCATCCCTTAATTCTCCAATTAGTTGTTCTACCACGGTTTTGTTGCAGCATATTTTAGAAAAAACTAATCAAGATTTTTTAATGCTAATTGAATTCATGATTTTACCAAATTAGGTTATATTGGTGGTAGTTGGCATGAATAGGTTAACCTAATAGGAAGAGTACAGTCTGCAAAGTTATATAAAAATGTAAACATTTTTAGTACAGTTTTTCATTTATGGAGAAAATTAAAAGTGTAACGTTTTTTCAATTGCAACAAATAAGGCTTTGAAATTGCAGGACACGGCACTAAAACCCACAAAAGATGCTTACCCACCAAAATATTTTAACTTCCCAAAATAATAACAAAACAAAACCAGAAATTCCCAACTCTTAGTCGCCCGTACCTCTAATATACTTTTTATTAATCCACCACGGTTCAACTACATCAACATCAGTCGTTTTAACTCACTAGTCGTTTCCACTAAAAGTGCATCAAGAATAACAACGTAATGTACTAATCGTATATAATATAATAAAAACTCTTAAGTGCTAACTCAAAAACGTTAAGTTTCTAAAAATACTTAAAGGATCTAAATGTACAATCGAAAACGAAATGAAGCATCGTAAATTTGGAAGATAACTATTGAACGCGTCACACCCAAAACGGTCCGACACTCACCTGCGCGATTAACATAAATAAAAAAAAACATCGGAAAACAGAAAATTTGATTTACGCCGTAACGGTTGCTGTCGCGGGTTCAGCCTTAGACGAGTCCTCAAAGCTCACCCATTCTGCGAAGCCCTCGTCAACAAGCCTTTGGTTCAAAAAGACTACGTCCTAAAAAAAAAGGAACCATAGATACCTATTTTCACTTTAGAGCGAGTAAGACTTTTGCGAAGACCTATTAACTATGCTAAATTAACTATGTTTTGGCTTCATGTAATTGCTTAACTAACCAAAACAAACATTTTATGAACAGAAACAATAGCAGAATTGATTTGACTAGCGCAATAAACTACCAAACTCCTCAAATTCTGTGCTATCACTTTTATATTTTTAATTTTGATATTAAATTTGTATACTTAAGGAACCTAAATTCTTATTTTGTGATGTTGCTTTTGCATTTTTACAATGAGTGAGAGAATAATGTAGTAAAATAAACAACTACGAACCAGTTAGTTGCCTTCTATTGCTTTTACACAGAATGCGTTTCCAGGTCACTATGTGTAACATTAAACAGCCATTCTTGCATTGCATTCAATAACAAAAATAATTATTTGGCAAATCACTAAATCATCGTCAAATGCGACTCTAAATGTCAAAAACACCAACACAACACGAACTTGGTTACAAGAGAACTATAGATTAAAATCTGAAATCTGTTAGGTAAACAACCAAATCCGCATACGGATATTTTTTCAAGTTTTACAGTGATACATCTCGAGAAATATTTAAGTGCAGTTCAATTTATTGGCGAAATAATAAGCAAAAGCGAAAGGGCATGAAGAGGGAATACTTAGCCCTATGTAAGAAAATATTTTCAGAACTCCAAAGTATAAACTAATTAAATCTATAAATCAATTAAATTACATAATTGTAGCTATAACTGATTTTCAAATCGAAAATTTTGAAACATATTACTCATAAATGCTTTTGGTTGAATGCTTCCTTCATTCCCTCAGTTTCTTATTTGGGGAATAATATTTAACAAAAAAGTATTAACTGTAGAGGCAGTTAGTAATGAAGATCTTTTAAATTAGTAGTTGTGTTATTAAGAAAACTACAAAATAAAACATCAAAAATACTTATTCAAATAAACCACAAAAATAAAATCTCCAGATTTCCTATATAAGGATAATTTAAGATCACAGGAGTTGTTATGGGGGCTATACACCTGCAGGCAAGTCCGCGCGCAAATGTGTCCAGGTAAGCCCGCGAGCAAGTGCGAAACCAATTGCGGCCCCACACTATTCAGGTAAACCTCGAGGTTCACCAGTTGGTGGAGGGGGCCCGCACTTGCTCTAAAAATCAGACACAATCTGATTCGATTCGAGCCGCGCTTGGAACTGAACGCGCCGTGAGTTTTAACACATACACATTCGCACTTACCCGCGCGTCTCGACCTGTACATTCAAGTCTTCACGCTTGCCTGCATGTATCTGTATCTGCATGTATGTAGTCTGCTTTAGTTTCTGTTGCACATTTTTTCTGTATTGTACAGTAAGTTACGTCAAATTCGATAGATATATAGAGATAGAATTCTTTCAGAGATGGCGAGTATTGTTTTTATTCTCAATGATAATAATAATAATAACAATAATAATATCTTTATTATCCCACATAGAACAAAATCAGTGTAATATCGATTTTGTCAAACAGGTTAAAATTACGCACACAATATCGATCACATTAAAAATGTATATCATCAAAAATATGTGATAGAGCACAATACAGTGATAACAATCATTAACAAGCAAAATATTCCTTAAAATTATAAAAACAGTTTTGTAGCTAGTAGTTAGTTTGGATTTAAAAAGAGTTGGTGTTAGACCTGCTGTTTAGGCGTGCAAGCGCTGAATTTATTCGGTCCTCAAGAGTTTGATAACAGTGTGAGCAGATTAAACTTGAACAGTGGTCAATGAACTCTGGTAAATCCTAACTAAGCAGCTGAGCAGAAAATTCATTGAAAAAAAGGAAAAATAAAACTGGGCCAAGCACTGTACCTATCGACCAATTGAACTTGAGATTTTTTTAATTTGACACAAGTTGCCCTTTTCTGCCTATGACACTTAAAAGTTAAGAACGACTTAAACCAGTTCAGAGCTAAGCTTCCCTATTGTTTTGTTCCATCCTTTTCAAAAGAGTTTTGTGGTACATACATCAAACGTCCAGCTAAGATTGCAAAATATCCCTACAGCTCCCTAGCATGCCCCAGAAATGAATGAATCGCTGTTTGGGTTGATCTACCTGTTCTGAAGCGGTGCTGACAGTCAGCCAAAATTTTGTTTGTTTACTTAAATAATCGGCGTATTCAATTTTTTTAGCAAAGCATGACGTGATTTTTATTGTCTATTGTCCTCATTCAAATAATAAAAACTTAAAAGGTAATAAACAATATAAGTAAATATTGGCAATACAAAACTTACCCTGGGTCCGGAAACTACGTAACACAGCACTAAGGGGATCCCTTCTGGGGTGTAGTCCGCGATTTGCGTGTAAATAATGGAGCCTCTTGTAATGTCCGCGACCAAATCGTAGGCCTGAGGTGCCCACGTTCCATCCTCTGAAAAATAGGTCATACAATTTAACAACCAAAGATTAACACCAATTAGCAACCACTCACCACTTTTGGCTTTAACGTTGCTCAAAAAGCACTCAGACGCTTGGAAGGGTAGCAGCATAAAATCCTGCCTGATCTGCCGTAACTTGTCGTTTTCGACGCACGCGTAACCGCCGTAATCCAGAAATTTGACATAGGAGGTTTCCGACTCCTCATCCGATGATAGTATTATTGCCCTGCACCACGAGTCCACCGAATAGGCGGCGCATATCGTGTTTTCTGAAAACGAAATGTCTCTAGATAACGAATTAATCCAACCGAAATAATTTGACGTCTATAACCTGGTATAGGAGTGGGTAGCAAGGGCGAGTCGTTCTCTGTGTAACAGCCGTTCATGTAGCTCGCGAGGACGTTCAGGTTGGGGTACGAAGGGTGCGTCGGTTGTTGCATAAACAGATGGTTGGGCGTCACCATGCAGCTCAGTATTGTGTCATTGTTAATACCTTCTACTAGTTTCAACTACAACGAGAAAAATTATCGCCACCGTAAAGAGGCCGCGACGCAAATTAACTCACATATAAGTGATCCGGAATGAGAGGCACTGTAGGAACCAATGGACTTAAAGTAACTTGCTCGAATGTAACATCCGGGTATTTTTTTAAAGGAAATTTTTCACGGATCAGTTTGAGAGCTTCATCTATTTCAGACTGAAATCCTTCTACTGAACAGACCTGGAAAAAAAATGTAACATGCCCTTAGTTGAACATAAATTAGAACATAAACTGTACACTAGCAATATAAGCTGTTCAATGTCAAGCCTTTCATAATCTGAACGTTTCGATTTTCATTAATTGGAGAGCACGCAGGAAAAAACGATCTAAGTCGATTTGGGCAAGTTTGAAGATTTCAGCTTTGAAGTGACTGAAAGAAACTATATTTATATTTTCTAGACGATTTATTAATGTCATATGAGGATGACGTTTTTCTATTCTGATGAGTGTTGATCTTTATGATCAGTAAAAAACATCAAATTGATCATCACTACTACTGTTATGAATCTAACGGAGTTAGATCAGCAGTTCAACAGTTTAATAAATAAGGATGAAATAAAATGAGCATGCTGAAATACCATCCGGTTTTTCGATATTTTGGATCGCTTTTCCCGCGTGCCTTTCAATTATTATTAACCTTACTTTTTTAAAATTTGTATTTAAATATCATTCCTAAAGCAACTGCAAAAACTTTACAATTTTCTTTTCCTTCCTATTTTTTAATCATTTTTTTACACTAATATTTACGAACCCCCATCTTTTTAATAGGAGTGGAGTGCAAAAAGATCACAACAGGCTAGAACTAATTTAAACGGCAACAACTTAAAAATAATGACATTATATAATCCAAACCTTTAATTCGTCTAAAATAAGAGAAAATAGGTTACTAAACCTTCGGTTAACACTGAAAGATGGTACAAATTACCTTTAGTCTGTTATTGGTCGGATGCGGTTTAACCAAAATAAACGCGTTTGTCTTATCCTTGATATGCTGCACGAAACAGCCCTGCCTGCCAATCAGTTTCCCAACTAAGTTCTGTGGAATGGTAAACTCGTACACCAGACAAACATTCTCGACTAGTTGAATGGTATTGGGTGTCCTTGATGCGGGAGGGGTCGCCAAATCACTGCCACCCTTACCGCTGTCATTGGATCCTTCGCTATGATTATCGGATATACTGCTCAAGCTCGGACTGGCCATCATTACGTCCGACGGACTGTGATTGGCCGAATCGCGACCGGAATGCTGTCTACGCAATTCTTCGACACTCGTTCCGTTCTGGTAGTTTGATTCTTTTTTGCACGCATCTGGAAGCTGAAGAAAAAACAGCCTAATACTCTAAAAATAGCAGAGTAGAGAGCAATGATTGCTCACTAGATCCTAGAACAATACGAAGGGGCGACCAAAATTCATTACGAGATTAGATAAAATTATCACACGAGCTATGAAATTAAACGAAGATTCAAAATGTAGAAATACAAAAATAATATATTAATGACTTGACAAAAAATTGTAGCCAACCCAACTAGAAAGAAAGAAATGGTAACGTGCGAACTAGTAATTAAAAAACTTTTTAACAAATTATAACTGGTTGCAAAATAACTTACGTTGCAAACGGGCATTTCTTTGCCTGCAGCTTCTCTTTTATTGTGGACTGGGGAAACGTTGTTCGGAGCGATGTTTTGCTGCATTTTTCCACTGTTCTTGGCGTTTTTCTTCAATACCGCCTTGTTGCCCTTCTGTATGGCATTAGTTTGGCTAGTACTAAGAGGTTTCGCCGAATTCGAAACATTAACGGCACTAGTTGGAGTTTGGGATTTTTCCGTGGATCCGACGTTCCCCTGGGTCATATTTCTAATGTCGGTCGACTTTGCGGGTTCGGACACTGACCTCTTCAACGGACTAATCACTTTGGCCTCGAATATGATCGATTCGTTGAATTTGGGCACAGTTTTGGATAAGTTATCTTTATTTAACTGTCTTCCAGCAGATTTGAGAGGTGGAGTTCTAAGCGAGGCGGATATAATGCTCGGTGAACTGCATCCAGTTCCAATTGATTTGATCTGGAATAATACAATTTTTGAGTTGCAAGTTGGCGCATATTCATGTTAAAAAATAATTAATACCTGCTCTATATGGACGTCTAAATCTTCATCGGAAACCACAAACGACTGTTTCAATTCCGACGGATAAACAATATCGATGGGACTGGTTTCAACGCCGCTTAACGATCTGTCCAGCCTTTTCAATGGCGTTACAACTGGGCTCTGTTTTTCAATCTTTAAAACAACAACATTCTCTATAAGGGATTCAATCCGACTTTGGTGCAACTATTTCGAAAATATATCAAATTTGTAAACTTGCTTCGATCTGGCACTCAAAAAAAAATTACCGTAGAAAATAAATACCACTGTTCAAAGAAACTATCAACGTCTAAAGCACAATGCCGAGTGGGAATGCCGGTCAACCTGATTAATATCATTAATTAGATAAGGGAGAGCAAGCGTTAGAACGATTCATATGTCATTAGTTTTAATAATTGGAAAGAACTACTAAAAAATATTCCAAACCAGAAAAAGTTAAATTGAATTCACTCATAGAAATGTTTTAATAATTGTCTAATAAATGTACTCATACTTCAAATAAATTCAGTCTCCTTAGAAAAACAAAAAAAATAATATGAGGGGAACAAACAACTGCCAATAGTAAAAAAATAAATAAATAAAAATTATCGCATTTTAATCTAGTGATATCGGTAAAGCGATAAAACCAATTCGGTACTACCACTTTAAATTGTTTCACATTTCCTAATATGCAGTAAAACTCGAAGCGTGCTTATCATCCAGTAAGTGTTGAAAAACTGAGAATACTTCATTTCAACACGATTAAGAAAAAACACAACAACTTTTTTTAGACTTGCTAAATAGGCATAGGACTGCTTACATGTTCTTCTTTCAATTCTCTCTCGTCTTCCTTCACCGGCTCCAGCAACAGTTTATAAGCTGTCGATATTGCTTTATTATTATCTTCGATCGGTTTTGTACCCCCTGTGTCACTTCGATGCCCAATTCTCCTCTTTTTGTACCACAAATAGCTGAGCAGTATGGCAATAGATGGTAAACTGAACGCTAACAACTGACGTACAGGGGACGGGGCCATAGCTTGAACGATCCACGATTATTGAACAACTGAGAAACGTCACGATCCTGAAAATAAAAACACAAGTTAGATGAATTTACTTAAAGGGATAGTTAATAAAACAATAATTACTGGCAACCGCAATTATAATCGAGGCGTTTTTGATAAACAATTCATTCTTAAATTTAAATTTAAAGTGAAACATGGTGTTTGTATATAATATAGATTCGTATACAAATTTTCTCTTATTAGATAAGGATTGAAAAATTACGTCAATAACTAGTAAAGGAAATATCTACTCCATTAGGTTCAGATAACAATAATAAAGATAAACTGTGTTCAGTACAAAAACATCCCACTTCGACGAATAAATAAGCCCGAATAAACCAATCCAGAGTGCAAAAATATGACGCGAAAATTTTTAGGCACGTTGAACCAATTTCTGCCAGAAAGTGTATCTACGTAGTTTGTATACTGCGAACTCACGCCTACAAACTTATTTTTAATTTTCAATTTCACATTTCAACATTATTTATTTATTGATAGGCACTGGTTTCCGTTAGCTCAAACCTCTATCACTGACACAATCTCGAAACGATTACTTTTAAAACAAAAATATTCACCCAACAATCAGCCTTAATATATATATAGGAGGTTTCAAAAAACATGTCACAACGCTCAGCTGGGAATTCGCCATTCAAAAATAAAAAGAAAAAAGTTCATAGGTCCGGATATGTGAATATGTTAAATATTTTTTGACCTATTTTGTTGTAATTTGATTACGTCAATAAGACATTTTATTTACGAATATTAATTATTGTCACTGATTTTTTTTTGCAATTTTTTGTTATTTACATTGAATAAGGCACTAAAAATCCAACTATTTTGACTCGAGTTGTTTTCGTATCTAGTATTCGTTTTCGAGAAAAAATAAAATTCATGAAAATTGTCAAAATACAAACAATAATCCATCCATAATTCCAAGAGTAGAAATGAGAGAAACGAGGATGTTTATTTGAAGTGCTGAATAAAATCCAATATGTTACTGATTATGTATTCTCTAAAACCAATTTCTGCACAATTCTCTTTCATTTAGAGCTAATTTAAGTTGTAAGTAAAGTTCTTGTAAAACAAATTGTTTATTGACTTGCTCTATAAAAGCTTTTAATTTTCATTGTTATATTTCGCAATAACTACAGTTTTTTAAACAAATTGAGCGTTCTGGCTAAAGGAGGTTCTACAGTTGCCTCTTGAATATTTTTTCCACTTTTTCTGTGCGCTACCTCATAAAATTATTATTTAGACTTTTAAGAGCAATCTTTCGTGATTTCAAATTTATTGAGATTTTTCATAGAAGTGAATCCTATAGTTCATGAAAGCAAACGCTGGTAATTTTGGGCCACATTTCTTGCAGTTTGGCAGTGGACACGCAGAAATACATGTAGAAATTGTATCCTATGTAACGGGCTTAAAACAAAAATGTCTCTTTTAAAATTTGTTCTTAAATCATAATAATTAAATCTAATTAAATTCAAAATAATATATTTCTAATGCAATTTTCAGAAAGCTGAAAAAAATATTGCATTTACTTTAGTTTGTTACTTATGTGCAAATAACTTTGTCAAATATTAAAGTCTAAGATTACTCTCTACTCTTTGCAAATACAACGTAATATGAAATAACTAAACGCCTAGTTGTCAATAATTGCTTCAGCAAAAAAAAGTACATTCAAAAATATTATTCCTTAAAATGTTTTTTTTTTAAATTGCAGCATAAAATAATTGTTTTGAGAGTCTGGTCTTTTATTAACAATATTGAACATCCCGTATATTGGAAATTAAATTAATTAAGCGTTGGCACGTGTTTTTTGAAACGCGCTGTATATATTTATGTTCTGGTTCTGTAAGGATATCAGTACCAAGTATTTACGTATAAGTTAAATACTTTATTGACTTATCAATGCATAATTCATCAGGGCGGGATTATTAAATAATGCAGAAGTCTCGCGAGAACTAACATTGGTTTTCCTGAAGGGATCTTCCATAAATTATTAAACGGGGGGAAGAGGGAGTTAACAGAGTTAACCAACATTACACAATTTTAAAACTTTAAGTGTGTAACTGTATCTGTAAGTGAAGTAGGATGGTTTGTACCATTTAGGATTCGACACACAGGCGATGAAAATTTGGAATAAATTAAAAAATGTTATTCACATTTTTTGGTAGTGATTTTTTAGCGACGGCAGATTATTTCCTTTTGACAAGTTTTCGGTTACTTTTGATATTGAAGTTATTGTACTGGAGAAAAACGCGAAAAGGGGTAATAAAGTAAAAACAAAACCAAATATTTTTCGGTTTACAAAAATGAGCGCCTTAAATCCGAGCAGTCATTATGCATTAATGTTCATAAACCGTGACCGTATGAAAGTTTACAAAGTTCGGCTTGGTTTTGTAAACTGTTTCTGCTTAAGAAAAGCGAAAAACCGATAAAAATTGCTGAATTCGATGGCTGATACGCTCGTATACTCACGGGGATTGCGGTTTCCCACAACTGATGCAAAGTAATAGTTGTGTTTGCATGGGAAGAATATGGTACTGTCAAGCTACGAATGTACCAACAAAACAATCAATCAATCACATAAAAGTGTAAGTCGACTACGGGCAGCTTTTTTTTGATAACACGAAAAGTTCTTTATATAAACACATCGAAAAGGGTTTACTTCAAAAATCATCGAACCTTAATTTTTAACCCATCGTGACGGCAATTCGTGGAATGCTGATTATAAGATCAGTAAGAAAAACAATTTGTTCGTTTATTCGTTATTCATTGCACGGACAAAAAAACATTACAGGAATTAATTTTAAAAAAATACGTGTTTCTTAGAGGGTATATAAAAAATCTCACGGATAGGTCGGAGCACATATTGACGCATTGACATTTAAAAAAAAAATGATAGCTAGGTACAACAAAGCTAATGTCGAATACTTATAAACATAGGCAAACTAAACCAACAGGTAGGCGGTAGATATTCACAAGATGTTCGTTTGATGAAGCGTCATTACAGCGTGTAACAAGAAAAGGACGTTTTCATTTTAATATCTTAAAGATTCTTTTGCCGATTTTACTGAAATATTGTGGCCGATCGTGTTCATTAACAACAAGACCAATCAAATGATAATTATAAATTCCAGTGGAGTCCCGGCGGTACTTGACCACTATTTGTGTAAAAAAATCTATAACCAATTTTATATCCTTTTCGTACCAAGCGGCGTATGTATTTGGGTAGGTTATTTATTAATGCCTCAAATGGGTTAGCAGCATTAGCAGTATGGCAGTGTAGTTGAGCTTTCGAAGGTTACAATGCAAACAACAACATCAAAAATCAACAAACGTACGGAAAATTTCCTTCAAAACAAAAACTGATTTTTTTACGATTACGTATATCGAAGTAGCGACCCCTATTCATAGAGTCAACAAAAACAAACGTGTAAATAAAAAATAAATAAATAATCCTGAGTTACTGAACTATAGAGAACGCTACAACACAAAGTAAATATAGAAATGTTTCCATGGATCTTGGCTTACGCAACACGCGAATCAAGTCAACGACCTTCTCGTGTTATTATTATTACACCTGTCTAAGTCAGTAACAAAATTAACGAAGGTACCTACATATTCTTCCGCTTAGGTTTGCATGATTAGGTTAAAAGGGTAGGCAAACATTGACAAAAGTTTTATTTATAGATATATAATAATCATAATTCACTTTACAAAATATTTTTACAGCAATATCAGCTCAACCACTCTAATACAACTTTTTCCCTTCTGGCGCTACATGCATAGAAAAACCTATTGCACACTCAATTAATTCATGGATGCTGTTTAAGGTGTGATTTTTTATATCTTGTATTGCTTGTTCTCATTGGTAATTAATTAATAATCAGAGAGAACCTACATTACAATATCAGCTAAAGGTCAGTACCGTATCATGTCCACGCCTCAAATGTATCTATAAATTCTTTTTTTGTCCCAATAAATGATTTAAACTAATTACCGCATAAACTCTTATTTCTATGATCATACCAAAAAAATTGACACTTTTTAGGGATCAATATTTTAAGTAAACACTGAATTCCGATTTATAAACATTTGTCTTTAAAATTAAAATTGCAGCGCCATCATCTATCTTCAGATGTATAAAACGTCTAGTGAATCATGTTCAAGTGCGTGATCCGAGTACTGGTTACAAAGATGAGTAGATGAAATAGTGCGAGAGGTTTATATGATTTCAAACCTCAAATTTATTTTATATCAGTACCGTGGGTAAACGAGTCGTACTGTGGAACAGAAAATTTGACATTTGATTGACGTTCTGCCGGTCAGATTTTGCTACCGTTTTCCATATTCAACCCATTTGCCTCAGTGCTTTTTAAACATCGTTTAAATTTTTAACGATTGGCATGTTTCAATTTTCTGCTTTCTATGAGTAGTTTTTTAAATAATTAGTTACAACGATAATGTTTCTGAGTAGCAAAACGCTCAATAAATGGAAAATCGCGGAAACATTTAAATTTTACTTTGCAGGCTTATTATATCGATGGTACCATAATATACACTCTTAACTACATTTTCCACATTAGTCTGGCATTTTACCGCTTAACACAAATTAATTAGCACTCGGCGAATACAAAAATGTAAATAGTGACTCATTAATGCCGACAACATATTCGAAGGCAGTTATAACATTAATGTAGAGGTATGACTATACTAGTTTCAACAAAATTGGAAATCAATACTCATCACACATGGAATTAGTCGAACGAATGCGTATTAATAGTCTTGCTAATTTGGAATTCGGAAACACAATTCGATAATTGAAATGATTGTGAACTAGATAACCGATAGTTTTGTTAAAAATCAAAGGGAAATAGTACTTAAATGTATGTACGAATGTACGAAACAATTTCAAAACTTCATTGCAGACATTGTTCAAAACTACTTCTATCCGATCAATGCAGGAATGCTGACCTAGACGATTATTTATCGCGATTAATTGTGCTTCAATCGTTTTCTTTTCCGTTACAGTACGGTTTAATGCACGTACACAGATAGGAACACTATTTTAAGTACGAATGAAACCACCAACTTCCATGTAGGTTTAGTAAACAATTGGAACATGATAAGGGTTGTTCGGTTCTCCCGCCATCGAGTGACCGAATTTGTTTCGCTACTAGAAATTTAATTTTTTGAAATTAGACTAGGAAAAGTCATATCAAAGTAAATTTGCAATACTTAAATACAAGTAGTTATAGACGGAAAGAAAACTTTCAATACGTTAGTTCTCAGAACTGTCATATTGTCATTAAAAATAGTATATTATGCAACAAGTGCGGCAAACGGCATTTGACTAACGAGTTTATTTGACACGAGCGGAGCGAGTGTTTAATAAACGAGTGACTTAAAAAGTTAACCGAACGCGTTGCATACTATACTTTTTCTACGACTGTTACTTTTTGGGTACATTTTCGCCAAACAACACAAATACATTCGCTGACATGGCCGTCAGAATTAACAAACGTCAAATTCAAGGCGTGGAAAAATCTCCGAAATCATTCGATTGCTCCCAAACCCGTGCGGTAAAATTTCGGAAAGTTGCTCGGATCCGTGGGAAATAAAACTGACGTCGTAAAGTGGCGTTTCCAGATCGGTAGATAATTAGGTATTTTACAGGCGAGAGTAGAAATTTTTTTTGCCATGTTACTTATAAGTGATACTGGTAGATAAATACTGTCGATAATGCAAATATCTGACTTTTTTACGTCATTAAATAGTCAAATAAGGGCCCAAACATATCTTTATTCCAACCTAAAATGTAAATAATAGTATATTATGCAAAAGTGCGATAAACGGCATTTGACTCAGGAGTTTTTAATAAACGAGTGAGTTAAAAAGTTTACCGAACATGTTGGATACTATACTTTTTCTACGACCGTTAGTTTTTGGGTACATTTTCGCAAAACAACATAAATAGATTCACCGACATGACCGTCAGAATTGACAAAAGTCAAAATTCAAAACGTGGGAAATATCTCCGAAAATATCCGATTGCTCCCAAATCCGTGCGGTAAAATCCCGGAAATGTCCGAAGTGGCTCGGATTCATGGAAACGAAACTGGTAAAGTGACGCTTCCCGCACGCTAGATCGGTGCGTAGTTAGGTATTTTACAGACGGGAGTAGAAAAAAGAACATCACACTCAAAAAAAAAGTTCGGGCAGAATTTTCATTTTACGGACCGTTATTAATGTCTAATTATCTCAAATTTATCAAATAAAACGCAAATATTTTATTGAGGATATCAAATCATTTAAAATCAAAATAAAAAATTACTATTTAATTATATTACGTTCTTTTAAGTACCTTCACAGGGCACCAAATTATCCCGTAGCTTACTTTCCAGTGTAAAATCCTCTCAAAAATACTGATTATGTCAACATACATTTTACTAGTTAAATCATTCAATAATTCATAAATTGTTTAATCTTCAGTAACTTAGTTTTGTTTAGTTTATTAAACATAACTTCTAAAAAAAAGTAATAATAATAAATTTAAGCAATTTTGTGCGCTTAGAAATTATTGCAATTGCATTCTAAATAATACATTAGCATTTTATTTGGTAAATTCGGGATAAACGGATATTAATATCAAACCCGGAAATTCACAAAATTCTTTTTTTTTTGTTCTTTTATATATATTTTAGGATAAAATAGAGATATTGTAATGCGATTTTGTCTCCTTATTCAACTTTTGTGAAAAAAGAGTCATATCGTTGAATATATTTTTTTGCGATTGATACAAAACGCCACCTAGAGGCAAACTAAACAACTGCAATCGCGTCAGTCATAGCAAAATTGATAGTCCAGGAAAGGCCATTTTTAAAGTTTAAAGTTCATTGCTGCGTTAAAAAACAAAAATAATTTCCAACATATTCTTCTGGCCGATTTATTTGTTTTCAAACTTCTAGCATCGTCCGGTTTTAATACTTCATAATTTGGATAACGTCAAAAAACTGTTTCTTTCGTGCTGATAGCTCAAACGTAAGATACGAAGAATTTTTGCGAAAAATTAAAAAAGAATCATGACATTTAACTTTGGACAGTTCCATGGATTAGTGTGCGAATATAAATTATTGTCAATCAAACACACTCACCTGCCGGTAAAAAAAAAACACTTGCCGCTCGCGGTGTACCGAATAACCAATAACCAGTGAACGAAAAATCTATGATTTTTTCCTGAAACGTTTCGCGTGCAAATTTGAACCAATAAGAACGTCCGGCGAGCGGCGTCCGCAAAAAGGAAAACAATCTTGCCTAGGATTGTTTATTAACTGCCCATAAACACGGTGATTTATTCGAAAGAGGATATCCGTCAAGGAGAATCTAAACGAAGGTGGGATTTCATTCATAAAACGGGAGATCGTCAATTTCCTGTTCATATTGTTCATTGCAATTTTTTAAAATAAAAAATACATCGGGTACGCATTTTTGAAATATTAATAAAAACGTTATAATACTCCTTGGCAAATAATGGGCTTGTGTCGCAAATATATTTTTTCCTATGTGTAAATCAAACGTGCTTCAAAACAATTCTCAATATTTATATTTCAAACAAATAGAATATTCTATTTTCAATAGAGACGATACTACTCTCTCGCTTGCAGTGGAGCAGTGCATTTAACCTCTCTTTAGCAGACCTCTGCCTCTATCCAGAGAGAAACAAAAATAAAAACATAATAATGTAGGATTGTTTATCGTTAGTCTAAGGTTCTGAGGAAATAAACACAGCCCGACGTTCTGGCAAATTAAATAAGACTATATTTTCACTTATTTACACAGCGCACAACAACTTCTTTTACACTTGCCATGGACAACAATTCGTCTACTCGTCTTTCGTCTTATTAGAGAAAAAGAGTAAGCAGCGGCACGGCTTTCCTCGTTACCCGCCTCTTTTTAATTTAATCGTCTAATACATAATGCCACCGGTCAACTGTCGTGACCTGCTTTTAAACCCTTCGTCGGTACCCATCAGAAGTAGACCCGAACTTTCAGCAAAGCGGCTTGCTTTTTGTGATCGGCTCACGTCCGTTAAAAGAAATAATGTAAACATAACCCTTTGCATGCAGAAATAATAAATAAAGAAATACCGTGTTGGCGAAAACTAAACTAAAGGATATATTTTATCTAAAATAATTCTGATATACCGCTAATATTCTGCTCCGCTATATTAAGCGAAGTTTAAAAAATACCAAAAATTCATATAGATACCAAACTCCGATAGCCTCATTTAAAGCGTAATAATACAATCATCAAATTTCGAAAACATATATTATTAACAACAATTGTTTATCTATAAAACAGCAGAGAATGTACAGTTCCATAATTGGCACGATCATCTATCCTTAATTATATTTCATTCATCATTTCGAGGATTAAAAAAAAAAAAGTTTCCCTTGTAACCACTCCGGATTAGCGTACTGAGACCAATAAATAAATAAGAAAATTTTTAGACAAAAGCAGTTTAATACTTGAATTGAAAATTTCAAAGTAATGGCAAATTTTCCCATGTTTTGACGATCAAAAATTGATCGATAAACTTCAAACCCTGTTCCTGTTAAAATGTGTCGCGACTTCCACTTCTTCAAACATTTTTTTATCGTTTTTTTTTAATTTAATAGGGTGCTCCTAAACGGTGCCAATGCTTATTATGGGTGGTGTTGGGACTGGTCAATTGACCGTGGCCAAATCCGATCAAAATGTTTCAAATAACATCTTGCAGGTGTAGAGTGTTATCTATCAATATTTAATAATATGTATTTTATAATAAATTATTATGCATTATTATTGACAGACCTATTTTTTTGTCAATTGACCGTAATAATTTTAAAAATACGATGAAATTTATATTTATTTATATTGTGCGTTACGTGTCGCGTCGTTCTGAGAACCAAATGGAGGAATCGCTAAGTATGGTATTCGGATATTACTTAATAATTTTTTTTTAAACTATTTCGACACTTTTTTTTCACATTTTACCTTTCAAACTTTAAATTGAATTGTCCCGCGCGTTTTCCATGTTCATGACTGGACACAATCACTAGAGGCATTGAAACTCGTGTACGCTTTTTAACATTGCCACTAATGGAGCCTTCCCCTCTATCTTATACTCTTTGCGCATAATAATTAATCATAAAATACATATTATCATTAAATAATGATAGATAACACTCTAGAATTGCAAGATATTATTTAAAACATTTTTTGACCAGTCTCAACACTACCTATCACCGTCTTCAAGAAATACCCGAATACGGTACTTAGCGGAATTCCAATAAAAATATCGACTCCATTTAGTTCTCAGAACGATGCGACGGCGATATACCGCACAATAAAAATAAATAAATAAAAATTTAATTGTATTTTTTAAATTATTTCGGACAATTAACATAAAAAAAATTGACAGGCCAATTCCACAACCCCACTTAAGCAGATTAATCTTGGATTTATTTTAAGAAAAAATAAATTTTGACGGACATCCTAAACGTATATTAATGTCTAAGCCACAGGGTGTTGAGATTTAAGGAAAAAATCACACAACTTTTTTTTTGAGCACTGGCATCCGTTCGCGTTTTGGCTCTCGCATTTTTGAAGAAAAATATTTTTTTGGTAAATATTTTCTATGAATAATGTAGTCGATCTAATTTAGTTGCGTTTTCTTTGAATTAAGTTAAGTTCTGAAAACATTGTACCCACCTTGATAAATAGGTTGTATCCATTTTGGGAAAATAAATAGGCCATTCATAGATTTTTCGTTTCTTATGGTACTAAACTATTTATTTAAAAATGTATATATAAAAAATTATATACTGAATAAAAAAAATTAGTAACAATTTATTTTATGGAGCACATCACAACGCTCCATACACAAAAATCTAGAGAATCAATAACAAATTAAGAAACAAAATTAAACGAAGTAAAATTCAGCGTTGCTTAACCTTGACTCCACGCTTATTAGAGCTCATGCCCAAAATCGTAAGTATTTAAAAGCTGCTGAACAGACAAGATCGTCGTCTTTCAGCAACGGAATCATTTTATTATCTTTGCAGGTCTAGAGAATCATACGCCTCGGGTGAAAGGAAAGGACCGGTGAACGTTCGCAGACAACATAAATGATAAAACTGTCTTTTATTACGCCAGTACCGTGGCCTAGAAAGTTTCAAAGCAAAGTCGTCGGTAAATTGCAACTTGTTAAATTGTCAAATATTCGTTAACTAGAAGTGTAGAAGTGGTTTGCATTCAAACCAGCTATGATTTTTAACCTAGTCGAGTCAAGTAAAGACTTTAACAGTGTTTTTCCATCAACATACACCAAAACTCGGGCGATTCATAAAATAATATAAAGTCCAAAACAAAATCCTGCGGAATTGATGAATATTCATGGAATGCTTGGTACGCATATCGCAGAATGTCCGAACAAATACCACCAAACGACCTTCGTGTAATTATGGTTGAAACCTAATATTATATAATTTCGGTCGAATGTAACGAAATTGTCCACACCATAGATAGCAACATAGTTTTAAATTAACGCGGTTTTGGTGAACATGTTCCCAAACGTAGAAGACACTGAATATTTTGTATTTAAATTTTATTTTACCGATCGAACATAAATTTAAAATGCGTGAGTACAGTGCAAATCTTCTATTTTTGAAAAGTTTTTTGGTGAGCTGTTTCATTAAAACATTAGGGTGAAAAATTGAATTCTTTTTCCCACTGTATGAAATTTTTACTGATGACTAGAGAATTAGCCACTTTATGTAAAGAATAAGCCTTAACAGGATACGATATGATATATTGTTAGCAGTTAGTGGTTATACTTTTTCTACATAAAAAGCATAAGTACTTATGTAATTCCTACTTTTCCGGTACGTATATCTATCTATATACGACTTTTTAAACCAGTAACAAAACTGGTAACAAATGTTAAGTCACAAACTAGGAAAAGTCATCTCATTGATCACAAACCGCGAAATGGTTCGAATGTGAGACCGTTACTTACGTAACGGTGTTCGATAATACGAGAAAGAACAGGGGAAAGCAGAGGGAGAAGGTCGTCTAGTCCACCGGTAATTAAAATTGTTGGGTGTATGAAATTTCAGAGAACGATCAAATGACCCGCCTTTGGTGCTTAAAAAAAAATAAAATCACACTATCAATCGATTAGAAGGACGGTATCGAACATATTTGAAAGTTACTAAAATGATATTTAATGAGAAATGCAATAGATAGTTTTATTGCAGTTTAACAGTAAAAAATTTAATACTGCGGAGGGAAAAAAATTAGAAATTGCTCGCCAATCAGTCATAAATCCATTTTCGAATGTAGTTTTTAAATATTACCCACAGACGAATAATCATTAAATATATTCACGTTTAATGACACTTTATCAGGTTTTTATATAACTATCACACTAAAACGGACTGAGCTCCAAATAAATCGAAAACTGGAATTACTGTAAAAGTACGAAATTTTACTTACACACTGTGCTCTATTATTTACATGCCTAAATACATTATAAACCGTAAAGTCAAGAGAAAGTTTTTCCTATCCATTTCAATGTTTTCGTGTTTGTTTTGGTTGTTCAGAATATCTCCTCAAACTCAAATCAATCCAAAATTTTATACTTCAAAATTACATTTAATTGGACAAAGATCATTTTGAGGTCAATCTATTGCACGTGGACGCAAATTAACCACAAAATAGCACAAGAAAACCAATTACATAGGCATTATCACCAACTTATTCCAACATTATCTATAACTGTCAGTATATGCATAATTAATATTTTCAAGGATATGGTCTTTTCCAATAGAACGCAACAACAAACACTAGAGATATTCCGTAAAAAACATAAGAGTCCAGGTGTCTATTGCCCCTTAAATTATACACTGCCCGGTAATTCCAAGAAACACCAAAAATAAGCAATCCGACAAAATTAATAAATCTATTGATTTAGCGGATAAAAGCTGATAAGATGATAACAAACAATTCTGAATATGTAATTATTTAATGGCAATTGTAATGATAACAAATATCAGTCTACGAACACCGTAACGTCCGAGATCAGATCTTCCACATAAAATAAATCTGTATTAGTTTTGCACAGGGAATTTTTGGACTTTAATATACAACACCGACGTATTTAATGAGGGATTTTGTGTTGTGTTCCTTCTGTTATGGCTTCTAACAATATTTTGATTATAAATAAGAGGACAGTGTAATCACAGCTTTTGCCCACTTAAACTGAATTCAGTGCCGGATTACAAGATTCAGATGTCGTACAAAATTCGTCCCCAAACAATACAATAATGGTCAAAATGGCCAAAATGCACTTACGCGACAGTCAAAAAAATATTTTGTTGACGTCAAACCTTCATCCACATTTATTATTTTTGCGATAACACGCAAGTGATAGCAAAATAATGGCCCAAGCTAGAAGCAATTATTCGTGTCATTTTAAAAATCGACAATTTGTTTAAAGGTTCGTATCAGCGCGTATACATAAATATAACAACAAGTCAAACACGTAAATATGTAAAAAAGGAAGATATCGCGTCACTTGTTGGTTCCATAGCAAACACAAATACGTGTGTGTTGTCTAGGAAACAATGCCACTTCTATCGACACCACGAAATAGTTCCATGCCAAAACTGCCAAGCGTGTTTCAACTTACCATAACAATAAAAATGGTGCGGCACCAACAAAATTTACAAAAAAATAAAACGCAACAGCTGTTTTGACGAGCGGTATATATCTGCAACCTTCCAGGTACACTTGAACTTGGTATGGTAAAAGTAGCGAATCTGTTTATCGACGAAGCAAAAAGAAAAAAGATCGCCACCCCTCGCTTTAGAATACTGCGTTCTAGAATTCACGATTTATTACCGACGTTCTACAACCGGCACACAACATTCAACCACGTGGCGATTTGCCGCTGTTTGGCCAACTCGCTTCGCCCGCTGGAATTTCATGAAAGTTCTAAACGAGAGCGCAGGCGTAACGCCCGACAAGGATACGTCAGACGAAGCGTAAACGTGTATAGTTTGGAGGTTGCCGCGTTGTGACAAATACGCTAGGCGTGCGAGAAATAATACGAAGTACCCTGGGAGATGGTTTGAGTCAAAGTGTAACTAAACTGATACACTAATAACTAAGTAGTAAATAAATAAACAAACAAAACCGCTATATTTAATAGTTTGTATTAAGTAGATAGTACAAAAACAACCAAATGTGCATAAATAAAAAAAATATTACATATTATTGAAAAAATCATGTTCACATTACAAAAATGAGTGCTCAAAATGAACCTTATGGATTTGATAACGTTTTTGTAACTGGTTGACGCTTTTAAAATGATCAGATTAATTTCCTTGTTCCAAATTCTTTCTATAAAACGAAAGATACTACCCACTCCTGCTATGGTCATGCAGCTCCATACCATCAAGAAGCCATCACAAACCATCACCCCTGTGTTTCACTTTTACTGTTAGATTTTTCTCAATACGCCTAACTCGTTAGGTCCCCGCCAGACTGTTAGGTTAAACGTACCCTCATCAGAAAAAACTGTGTTCCAAAACCCAAAAGTGATACTCTTTTACAACATTCATTTTTTTATTTCTTTTTATTTCACTTAGGTTTTCTTCTAGCAGTTCTGTATTGATCGTTATCTTTTCGTAAAACTATTCCATTGATTTCTGAATTTACTGCTATTCCTAAAAAAATCTTGCAGTTCATATAGGATTTTACTTGCATTTTCGAAGAATCCATGTTTGGTCGTATTTATTAAATAGTTTGTGGGGGCTTTTTCTTTTTTGATTCAAAATCCTTTCTCCTTTTTTAAAACGATTTACTACACACTGAACCATGACGTCTATTTATCATTTTAACAAATATTACGCAGATATTTTTAGAAGGTTATACAATTTTTCAAAGAAACATCCAATTTCTACTGTAATACTTTTTACAAAACTTCTGGATTCCTCCTGCGTCGGTTTTTGCTGACGTTTCGCCAATCATCCTGTTGGCTAGTTTTGTAAAAGTGTTATACAATTTTGAATGAATAATTTTATAATTATTTTTATTTATGCGCATTTTATATATATAAGTACCTATGCTAAATAATAAATTAAAATAATTTTTTATTCTACATATTAAACATAAACCATCAATTATAAAGATTTGTCAAATTTATTTACGAGTGTTTGTGTCATTTTGACTCACTGTGGCTATTTGTGTGCAACCGTTAAACGTTTTTTATTAAAATTCAACTCAAAATAATGAGCACAGTTGAGTCACAGCGAAAGAGAGTAAATGATATTACCACAAAGAGGGAACAATGCGTAAACAATTGAAAGCATACTCAGAGAACTGAATTTATTCAGAGTAAATACAATATATTCATTAGTTTATTGAATTCAAATAATACACAGAAAGTTTTATATTCTTTATATCTTAAAAAAAATGCAAGAATTCATTTCCCTCGCCTGAGAAAAAGAGACATATGTACTTTCCCCATGAGTATAAAAAATATTCATCTGCTTGCTTGGTTTAGTTAAACATAACGTTTAGTTGTTTCTGCTAGTTTCTGTGTATTATATAGAAATAGAACGGTAAAAAATAACGGCAAAAGCCTATTACAAAAACAGATAAACCTTCATGTGAATTAAGGAATCTTATATCACCCTTCTAGGCCTTAGATAAACTTAATTTATAGTATTTAAGACAAAGAAAGTTTTATAAAATAGATCAGATCACCAAATTAAATTAGAACGAAGCAAGTGTTTAATAAATAAATGACTGAGTAAATTTATCAATCTATACTATATATTATTATATATACTATATTTTTCCTTCGACTATTTGCAAAATCTTTTTCAAACGTCGTAGGGCGTTTCTTGAAGCCCGTTGATAGTATTTAAAATAATTATTTGCGTATTACATAGTACCAAAATAAATAAGTAAACTAAATTCAAGGTTTTAAGAATAAGTAGTTTCAACCATTCAGCTGGTTCTTGATCAAACTACGAATTATAAAATGTTTACTTACTTTATTCAATAAAGATTTTTATTATTGAAATCCTAACTTGACATGAAATTGCAGCACTTGCCCTTAAGAAATATACAGTTGGTGAGTGTTAATTATTAAACTGAAAGCAGGAAGACGAAGTCCGACCCTATGTTATGAGACCAAGTACCTGCACGGTACTAGGATTTTACGTGGTCTCATTCTGATGTATCGTGCTGGCTTTTGCCTGCATTTATGGAAGTTACCTGGCGACGACAATAAAACTCGGGTCCGGTAGGTATTAAAGTACAGGCATTGGGGACGAACTCGCAAATGTTTTGGTAATATTTTTTTTGTTTATTTAGATGGGTATATTCTTATTAAATTACACCAAGAAAAAACAATACAATAAATTCATAGCTAGAAATATCTATACATAATTACATTTTTATTCTACATGTTTAAATCTACTTCTGTTTCATTGCTAATGAGATTAATTATATAATTATATAATACGATTTCTGTTGGTTTGTATAGAAATGTAAGAGTCCTCAATTTTTGTAATATACTGTACAGAATTTTTCCAGCTGTCAATTGAGATGTTATTAATTACATTTTTTATCAAATTTATAACACTGGCACTTAAAGCATGGAGTAATCTTTTCTGCTCTGACGTTTGATTTTACTCGGTTCCACAAGTGCTCTATGGGGTTAAATGTGCAATGATATGGAGGAAGACGTAACAAAGTATGCCAAGCCTGGTCAGCCAAGTTATCGCATACATGTTTTTAATTGCGCTTTTTTGTAACTGAATGCAAAATAAATATCACTTTCTAACAAATATTTCTGGATTTCAATTTTTGAACTTAATGAGGCTGGTGCTTTATGCGATGATGATAAAATCCGTCTTCTGACCCAGCGTGTACTATGGCTTTTCCTATATTTGAAGGTGCTTTCGTCTGACAGTTTTGAGTGGAATCAACCCAACCTTTGGATACAGTGTCATGTGTATCGTGTGTGTATTCATAGAAAGTAAAATATGGATCTGTTGTCTAATCTTTTAATTTCTTGAAAATAATTAAATCCCCATGAGTGTCACCTGTGTGATTCCATTACTACTAACCTTTTGTCTATTTTGCGGCACTTAAAACCCATTTTGCAAACAACTCTATGGAGGGTGGCACGGCTTATATTTATATTGGTTTCATCTTCTACTTTCTTTTTCAGTTTGATAAGGACAATATATTTTCCTTATTATTGGGTCCTCACTATTATCTATACGTTGAGTTTGAAAATCACTACGTTTATTCCTTTCCTACAATTCTCCACTACTAATAATATCCCTTACCTACGATATTGGCGTTTTTGTTAAGTGGACAGGTTTCTTTAAAGCTTCCTGCTCTACTGATTAAAGTTTCATACACATTGTTCACGTGTTTTGCATCAAGCGACAAATGATTTCGACGCGACACTGTTATATTCTCGTAAAACAACTTCTTCGAAACGCACAGTGAAAACACACCACAAATGGTCAACCCTTACGAAATATATGAAATATATCAGAAAGAAATATACTTGGCCCACCCCTGCCTTGTCACTCAACTAAGAATAATTTTTTTGTTAAAGTTTTATAGGGGAGGGTCCGTCGAAATCCAACACGATGAAGGTTGAGGCAGACTATACAAAAAAAAATCCTTGCCGCTCCCCAGTTGTTTCAAAAAGCTGTTTATTTCGCAAAACCGCTTGTGCAATTACGTTTATAACCCAAATCAGTCGAACAAATCAAATTCAATCATCCATTAGAAAACATGGCCCAAAGATTGCCCGATAGGCAGGAGAAAAATGTGAAAGTACTAATCATGCGACATTCGCCACCTCATCAGAGAGACCAGTTATCAAAACTATAATTATGTAAATGCTCCAGCAAAAACTAGATCATGACACTTCGATTACGTGTGCAATGAAAACCCAAAAAAAAAAGAAAACTGTTTCTTTAAAAAAAAGTTCTTAACTACTGTTTCCTACTATTGTGCCTTGACGTTTCAAATTATTTGCAAAACCGCTAAAAAGGCGCAGCATCGGCCGAGTTATCCTAATAATGAAATCATCGTTGGTAATTGGGCAATGTAAAGGTATGACTTATGATTTGATTTTAAATTTAACAAAAATTAATTTTGGCTTGATAGTATAAATACAAAGCATATGAATGGCGTCGATTGAATTAAACCACTATATCATTTTTATACTATCTACGTACTATTTTTAAGGCTTTGCTTTCTTTATACGGAGAACATTTTGTCGCAAAAGTCGCGTGAAGCTATCAAAAAATAGTTTTAAATGCAATTCCGAAATTCTTGGAGATTGGAGTTTCTCGGTGCCGAGCACACATTGGGTATAGCACTACCCGCTGAATTCTCCAACTAAATAAATATTACTCGTCCAAATCAGCTTGAGTTAGTTGAGATTAGCTCAAGTTCACGCGTCCTAAAGTAGATTTCTGGAAATGAACGGATAAGATAAAACAGATAAGCTAATCCATTGTTAATAATGGAAGTGTTTTTTTTGGATAAAATATATATTGTGCTTTTTAGTGTTCTTCAACTGTCATTCATTTTTTTCTGCATGGCCCACGAACTATCCTAGTGAAAACGTAACACTACCGTACCGCCTTCAGTGTTTATAACACTCTCAAATAAATTGACAAAACCACACATTTAGTTTTCCGACCAAATAAGGGCGGACGGTTGTAACATTGAACTTGCTGGGTAGGTACTTCCAAAAAACAAGATGCTGCACTTCAAACCCCATTTTAAACACGAATTTAATTTCATGAGAGAAGCGCGTATTTAATACTATAATTTTTCTACGAACATTAGTTTTTGCGGTAAATTTTTCCAAGCAACGCATTTTACCGAGTGATGTGTGATTTGATTGTCAGAATTTACAAACCTCAAAATAAACATCTGATAGCTTCCAAACCCGTGACTAAAGCACTGGAAATGACATTGAGTAACGAAGTGGGTGTGCATGTGCTTAAAGTGGTAAGGTTCGGAAGTAGAAAACAATTTTTTTTTCTACTTATTATGACAATTGATAGAGTTCTGATAATGCAATTTGAATAAGTTCTAAATTTCTACCTTTTTCTACCTCTTTGAGCTTTTTGATCTGATTTTGCTTTTCAAATAACTAATCGAGTTTATTATTTAAATAAAATTTATAAATCTAGTTCCCCCGGTATTTACATATAATAACGATTTCGCTTGATTTCTTGAAAAAGTTACATTTTAAACTTTCACATAAACATATTGGTTAAATGTTTATAAAAAATGTGTTAAGTATTTTTTGAAATAATAATAATGAACAAATACATGTTTCTGTTATTTGACCAATATATAATTTTTTTAAAACGCAAGAAAAAATTGAATTTGTGAGTCATCAATTTAGTATGCTTTTTATTGGATATTTTTTTATAAGTTAGATAATTATAAAGTTTATTTTTTGCAAATCCATAATTAAAATATTGTTTTATCACGAAGTCTTGAAATAATTTCAGTAATATGTCGGTAAATAAGGTAATCAAATAATGGAAACACCCCAATATTTCATTCATTCAAATCAGCAAGAGAACGACAATAACCCCGGGTCTAAATTTGATTATGCTTCTATAATTTGGTATCCTATTTACAGGGTGCATATTAATAAATTAGAAAGGGTAAAGCGAAAATTCGAAACAGCTATTGAACTGTTTAACTTTTCGTGCTTGGAGTCTGAGAGGGTGGGCGCCTCGGTAATATTTGTATATAAACTATGTAATGGTCTCATCGATTGTTCAGAGCTACTGCAGCAACGTAATTTTCGTGTATCTTCTTTCAATGCACCACACAATATTCGCTTCCTTCAACCAATGCTGGAACGAGGGCCCCACTTTATCAGGCGACGAGGAATGTCAATGAGCTGGAGAGCGAGACTGACGTAGATCTGTTCAACACCAGTCTGAGCTTATTTAAAAAGGACTGTTAATGAATTTTTATGCAAAACTTATGTGTCGAAAACATTGTCTTGCAATTGGACAGACAGACAATAAAGTCATTATTATTATTACTAGCAGCCGTCTTTCTCTATTGTAAAATTTGCTTTACTTTTCTAAAGCCGTTGGCCATCCAAGTTCGGATCGAGGTCACTGGTCCCACACGATAACTTTTTCCCTGTCTCTGTAGCCAGAAAATCACGATTTTCAATGTTAAGAAACGGATTTGTTGAGGGATTTGTTCTTCGCTCGAAAGCCACCGAGACCGTTAGAAGAAAACGCATTTTGAACGCTAGCAGAACTAAAAAAGTCTCAACCATTCCTACAATCGATGGCGCGAACCGAAGCCTGACTAATTTGACTTTTATAACATTTCTTTTTAATTGCCCGACTTCCGTTAATTAACAGGCGCTATACAGATTTTAGGAGCCGGTATTTGTTGCATGTGCAAATTAAACACAAATTGATTACAGACCGGATGCACAAAACTCTCGCACTCCAGGATTTCTCCAAAACTTTTCGATAACAAATAGAAAAAATACACGTATGTGTAACAAAAATTATTTTTGAAAATATTGAAAAATATTGGCAAATACATTTTCCATTCAAAACAAAACAAAATAATTATCGAAAAGTTCAATTTTTTTAAACTTTGGAACGGCAGCATCAGATATAAAAATGATACCATACACAGTAGTTGTTAACACATCATATTTTTAATAAAAATTAAAATGAAACAATACCAAAAATATTACTTTCTCCACTTTGTAGTAAGTGGAGGAAGTGCAAAACCTAACTGTATAGTGGAAATGGATATACACCTTTTCCCAGTTATTATACAAGTTCGTTGACTGCATGGACTATTTTTTATTTTTCTCTTTATAAAGTTCATTTAATCAAGCTAAAGGGCATTTTCCTCCTTAATGATAAATTTTGTAAAAATTTAATCTTGCAAAGTTGTTTTGAGTTAATACCGGAAAATCGCGATTCTTTCGACGTTAAGGCACTTGTTCTATAGTGGATAATGACGCCATTTAGTTGAAATTCTGGGGTTTAGTTGACAATAGTTACTTTGAATAAATCTATAAACCATCCGTTTTACTTTGATAATTTTTTTCACTCTGATAGTAAACTTTAAATTAAACATGTATATTATGCCGGGTGTCCGGTAAATTCTCCGCCACAGGGCAACAATAATTTATAACGACACTCATCGAAAAATGAGAAAAAGTAATTGCCATGGGAACATTCATGGCATATTTCGCGAAATGTCTGCTTTTCGCATAATGATAAGATGGAATATTCAAATGCGAATAGCTGACAAACAGTTTGAGATATACAGACATTGACCAAGTATGATGTAGTCAAACAATCTCGGCTCAATTACATTTGTGGAAAAAATAGCATTTTGATTTATACTACTAATTGTTGCTCAATGACGTATATTTTATGAGACCCCGTTTGACAGGCTTCAAATTTTGAGAAACCCTGCGTATGCATTGAGTCCGATTGTTTTCGGCTTTAATAAATATTTGCCTTGACCGAAACCGACGATTCGCGTAAATTATTATCATTCAACACTTTCACCAACGCCTCCGTTTCCGGTGATTTGGCCGGCGTGGCCGGTCGGTGCACCACCTCTCCTGCTTCCTTCGTCTCGCACCTGGCGTAGGACTCTCGTCCAACTTTTAAATACGACACGACACAACGGAATGTAGATTGTTGTGTAACGACAATTTTCCGTTGCCATTGACCCCCCGATCGACGGCGAATCGAATTTGGACGGAAAGGCGGCTGATCGGGATAACAAAAACGAAAATCGATCTATTTCAAAATTTACGAAAAGAAATTTTGATTTCAAGAGAACTCGAAAATTATAGGAACTCAAATAGTGCTCGCTTATTCAACCTTTCGAAGGAAGTCTACTTATATTACGACCGAATCCCAAGCGAATATCTGATTTAATAAAATTATTTTATTGTTAAAAGTATGATTTATATATTAAGTGATTGCAACGTTAACAATAATAACAACAAATAGTTTTTTATTTATTTACAAATAAGTGTATGTAGTGTTGGGTCACATGTCTGGTGGTCAATTGACCATTTTTTAATTGACCGGTCAAAAAATGTTTTAAATAACATATTGTAATTTTAGAGTATTATCAACCATTATTTGAAAATAATATGTATTTTATAATAAATTATTTAGCGATTGGGGGAATCCCAATAATAATATAGACTCCATATTGACACAATTGTAGGAATATGTATTGTTGGTTCTGGTCAATTGACCGCTTCTTTGACGAATTTAAAACCAATTTTTCTCATTTTTCAAAGGTCAACAATTTAACAACTACTACTGTTTATAACGTTTTATTGTAACTTGCGATTATAATTGAAAACATTTCCAATGTAGAATTTCTAAAATAAATAAGGGAGATTATTTTGTCACTGGAGCCACCTATGGGTTTATGAAAAGTTTACCAAATCTTGCTCATCCCAGTTCCATCCCACTGGTTCCGCTTTCTCACAATCACGATGTTAGTTGCTTTATTCGTCATACTCTTGACATTGGCCAATTCAATAAACAACATTATTGAAAAAAACGGGCAAAAACCAGAAGTCGGATTAAGACCACTCTATTGCTCACCCCTCCAACCAGCTATTTTTGACCACACGCCGTTTTTATATTGCAACAAAACTTTATTTTCTAAGCACTTCAACCTTCCATTCAATATCATACAACCGTAAATTTACTTTGACAGACAATCGATTCCACTGTCGCTCCACTAAACTCCTCGTGTAGGTGTTTATCGAGAGCAACGACTGGCCGATCGCTGCTCCCGTAATTTCGTAAATGATTTATGCACGCCTGGTACCAAAAACCAGTTTATTATGCCTTGGGATCAATTTTCTCGCGGTTTTATCATAATGGATGATCTATCGCCTCCTAGTACATGAAATGGCACAAGAATGTTTCTAAAAGGTCAACCTTGCGTGGCTGTCCGTTATCTTCAATTGGATGATGGTAATTAGAGACAAAGAAATCGTTCTGATGGTGATTAGAAAACGTCGTAGCTATTAGTTTATGTACTTCTTCTCGGATTGATCGATATCGAATGTTGAAATAAAAAAAAATAATGGGATGAGAGGTGCCAGCAAATTTAAGTCACAGTCCAGGGTTATTTTAATTCCTTAAAATATGTAGCGTGTGAGAATGAAGGAATATTGAGTTCAATTCTTTATAATAATTTAAATATAAAATAATTAAAAGAACATACAAGCAAATGGAGTGTCAGAATTATAGAGATCTTCACAAAACATTTTTATCCTGACATCTAAGAAAAATGTGACACTATATATCAATAAAAATATGAATGCATTATTAAATTTGGGGAAGTAGTAGTAGATTTATCAGCATTGATTGATTGCCTTTTCTTAAATTCTCCATATTTCTCAAGTACGATCGGACCCAACCTACCTATTATTTAATAAAATATAAAGGTACATCGGTCCGGTCCGGTACGAAATATTAAAAATGCATTATTTAAAAATTTAGGGATATTATATATATATATATATATATATATATATATATATATATATATATATATATATATATATATATATATATATATATATATATATATATATATATATATATATATAATTATTTAATAAAAAAAATTCTATGTGTGAGTCCGTTCAATAAGATAAAGTGTAAAATGTGCTATAATTGAATAATAATTTTACAATTCTTTTGACCTCATGGTAACTAAATTTCTTGATGTTATGCTTATTATTGGCCCGGTTCTCTTAAAAAGTCCACTAGAATTAAAAACTCAATAATTCTTAACGAGAAAACAAATATTTTGCATTTTTATTAAATTTTAAATATGAATTTCCCACCTCTACGTGTGATATGGATCTAGACTTAATCATAATATTAAAACAACGTAAACAAAACTAGTGAAAAAAAAACAACATTAATATAATAATCAAAAATTGATTCTCATTTCATAGAAATACTATTTATAGTCTCACGGAAATATATTTGTTATAGTTATCAACGAATACCACAAAAAACTAAATTGTTGGAAGATTTTATTATTTTGCGAATTATTATTTATATTATCTTCATGATGTAATTTTTTCATTTCCTGTGGGTACACATAAAAAATATGTCGAACTACTTTTTTCCGTTCCATAAACAATGCAATAGGTATTTTTTACCCAATAAAATCCGGATGCACGTGTTTAAATTGCTCCGGCGGTTGGATTGACAGTTCTTTCGGAGGTCGAGACATAGCTACTTTCCCAACAATATTTTATAATAAGTTAATAATTCTCTGAAACTCTGGCAACGACTATTTTTTATCAATTTAGTAGAAGTAGTAGATCTAATGTTACATATAACGGATATAGATTAATTTTCTTGGAATTGGCCCACTTTTATTTTCAATCGCATAGAGCTGTTTTCGCATTTTAATTGACCTGTTAAGTTTATGGGCTACTATGGTGGTTTTGGTTTCCTATGACTCAATTGTAATCAAATTCGTATAATCAGTAGTATAACTATTTAATCAAACATTTGAGAAATTTTCTTGGATCGTTTTCCTTAAGGAGCATTTAACTGGAATAAAAATATGGTGATTGACAATTAATAATGTAATAAGTAAGCATTAACCTCTTGGCCTTGAATGACACATAAAATAAAAAGGAATTACAAAACAACAACATCCTAAATATTTTACCAACAGTCCCACGGACAGCAAAAAAAAAAATGCTGTCTAGGAAAATTCCGAAAGAACGAAAACAGGTCAAACAAAACTAAAAATAATCGTAGTTCTGGGATGATGATTTACAAATTTGCAAAAACTGCGCATATAAAAATGTTTCACTGAGTACAGTTTACATTGCTTACTCATCTCTCTACTGTCTTTAGAAAGCGATGAACATGCCAACACGACTAAGAACTCAAGATTTGAATAAAAACAAATCGGAAATAGGAAATATTTGGGAGAGAACATTTCAAGCAACCAAGAAATCGAATAGTACTGGTCCGGATAAGGGCATGCCACACATTTTCGTCAAAAAGCATTACCCCAAAAACCGATGCAGTTAAGATGCCGGGCCATAATCGTTACCAGATTGCACATTTGTCAAAACAAAAATTAAATTTTAGCAGTACTTACGGTATGTTGCTTTAAGCTTTCTGGTTGAGCGGTACCAGTTATAATTCACTGTGTCCGTATCACACAAATTTCCAGTCAATTATTTTAACTTTTCGAGCAAATCTCAAAAATATCTACGCTTATTTTCCACGTGCTCAATGTTGACCGCACACACTTTACATCATGGCGTCGGTCCTGTCGGTAAATGCAGATTACAGTAGATGAACGCAAGCGTCGCTGCTGATTCAAATATGAAATAAGCCATTTCAAATGGGTAGCGACATCTTTGGGCTTATCTCTGTACTAGTTGCAGTGCTTTATTTTACATCCTAATTAAATTCTATAAATGTTATAAAGTTAATAGATTTATTTAGTTACTATATACTTTTTTACCACTATAAATTATAACGGCGTGAGCAGTCACCAATTTTTTGACTCATAACGCCATGTCAGTAGATAAAATCGCCGTTAGAGGGAGCTACTTTTAAACGAAGGAAATCAATTTAACAACCATTGTATGCAAATTCCAAATATATTTTCTGTCAGAAAATGCCATTCAAAATTAATTTGGAGCCTTGAAGATTGATTAACCTGCTTCCAAGCATTCTCAATTAGGTAAAAATAAACGTGGAGAAAGTTCGATATAAAAAATCGCCGTCAATTTTTTCATAAAAATAATTATTCGTTGGCCTTATTTTGCGGGTTGTTTTGATTTTAATAAAATTTAGTTGTTACTAAGTAGCTGACATTAACCTAGCAAATTCCATCATATTTTGAGTTTTTATTTTTGTTCTGTATATACGATATTGATCCAAAGATAAAGGAAGCGGATCTGGCCAAGGCTCTCCCCAATTATGGATGCCCCTCGATGAATGAGTGAATGAGTAAGTTTATCGTTTTCAATGCAATAATAAATTCGTAAAACTCGGTGGACACGATGCAATTCCTACATGAATGCATGCATTTTTTTTATGTATATTGCAATATGTCTACCACCAAGTTGCCAAAAATTTGGCAAATAAAATTACTAGCTATTTTTCCCCGAATTTGTGCCTAAAAATCAGCGCAAAGCGCTTGTTTTAACAAGCATATAGGTTTAGCCTCTATAAAAATGTAAATAAAGTTGAAATCATCAAGTTGAAAAATGTAAGTTGAAAAAAATGTCAATGAAGCAACTGCAGAACCTCATATAGCTCATTCCTTCATCGTAAGTCTAGTAATTCTAGATGAGTTTGGCCTTCCACATAATAAACAATTTGTTTAAAAAACTGCATTTCAATATGTTACCTAAATTATCCCTAAATGAAAACAAATTAATTTTTAAAAAACACAATTTTTTTTTGTATCAAAATTTAAAAAGCAACCTCTAAAAACAAAATTCCACCAATATAATCAAGATCACTTTGCACCAAAAAATTGCATCGTGTCTACCATAAAAAAATTGCAAGTTAAAAGTACATTTTTAGCAGCAATTTTTATCTTCTAAAAATCCATTTAAAAATACTGTAGAAATTGCATCGTATCCATCGGGCTTTAGATATTAATTAATTTGATGCTAACAAAACTGGCCGCTTCAAGTAATTCTTTTAAAAGGATTATTAATAAACTAAAATTGGTTTAGATATAATTGTTTATATGATTGCGATATATGCAAAATGGTAATGTAGGATTGTTTATCGTTGGACTAAGGTTCTGAGGAAATAAACACAGCCCGACGTTAAATAAGACTATATTTTCAATTATTTACACAGCGCACAACAACTTCTTCTACACTTGGCATGGACTACAACAATTCGTCTACCAGTCTTTCGTCTTATTAAAGAAAAAGAGTAAGCGGCACGGCTTTCCGCGTTACCCACGTTTTTTGCGTCTTCTTAGTTTAATCGTCTAATACATAATGCCTCCAGTCAACCGTCGTGACCTGCTTTTAAACCCTTCGTCGGTACGCATCAAAAGTAGACCCGAAATGTCAGGAAAACCGCAAAGCGGCTTGCTTGCTTTCGTGATCGGCTCACGTCCGTTAAAAGAAATAATTTAAACATAACCCTTTGTAATTGCATGCAGAAATAATAAATAAAGAAATACCGTGCTGGTGAAAACTAAACTAAAGGATATATTTTATCCACAGTAATTGTCACATTCTAAACAGTTTTAGCTTAGTAAATGTTTTCTTATTAATAGGTACTATTTACACAATAAGCTTATATTTTAGGTGTTTTAGATAAGGGTAAATATTATAAACTACATTGTCCAAAATTAAGACCATCTGTTTAATTATTGAAAATTGTCGCTGCCGAGTTTTAATTTTAGTTATTTTCAAATCTACTCTATTTATTGAAATAATGGTAAAAAATATTTTGAAATAATTAGCGAATCATGCAAAAAAAATTCCGATACCGGGAATCGAACCCGAGCCTCCTGGGTGAAAGCCAGGTATCCTAGCCACTAGACCATATCGGATATTAATAAAGTTGGAATTAAGTTCATGATCTTGGTGCAACAGCCGAGCATGTCCATATTGGTATAATAATAATAAACATGTCAGTTTACAAATATCGCCGTTGCACTGTTTTATTCATGTATTATATACATACGAAATTTCTTCATTTTCCCAAAATTTAAGAAATGCGGTGGCCTGGTTTTTGCACCAAAGTTTAGATGTTTTGGAAATTTGTTTTAATATTGAAGAATTTAGAGAAGAGAACTAGAGAGCTAGTGAGTAATTATTCACATTGAAACGAGGAATTTTTTTTGGCTATAAGTAATTGATATTCATTAAAAAAAAATTCCGATACCGGGAATCGAACCCGAGCCTCCTGGGTGAGAGCCAGGTATCCTAGCCACTAGACCATATCGGACTTTGTACTTTAAGAACTTCAACATAAACTACCAAAACCCGTAACCATTGTCTATATCCCAGATATTTTTTTAATTTCTTTACTCCTACCAATTACCAGTTCCCTTCTTTTAAAACTGATTTGGTTTTGCCAAAAATAGGGATTTTGTTCATGTTACAAAGCTGTGTAACGGTGTTCACGCCTATATTATATATTAATAAATGAGATAATTTTGGAAATTAGAGGCTATAGTAAAGAACTTATCGCGTGTTTTAGCACGAAGTTGGTTACTTTCATTCAACTTTATTGCAATGCCAGATCGAAATGGTTTATATAAACATGAACCTTGGAAACGACTAACACGAACTTTTTTCTATTCAGAAATATCTTTTATTTTAACCTTGAACTTGAACTTGTAATCATGAAGTCAACACACTAGCGAGGGATTTGATGGAATGAGTTGCTGTTTCAGCATAGGGAAAGCGTAATTTACATCAAGTCGATAAAGGATATAGGGGAGTTTAGTGTTTCCGACAAATTTTTAATTTAATCTAACAAGAGTTCTCAAATTTAGAATTTTAAAGATATTTTACCTATTTTTGTTATAAAACTTTAATAGCTAGTGAGGACCATAACCATTTGCTTTTGAGTTCGGATTCTCAATGTTTATGTACGTAACTAATTTATAATTACTTATTTTCTTAACATAAATATAAAAAAATGGTAGAATTGGTGAGTTGTTTTTTTAGAGAAAGAAAACTAATATAGTATTTGTCATAACTATTTATTATACCCTTGGCTTGACTAAATTTGAGATAATGCTATCTTTTCAGCTAATTAGTCAAGAATGAATTCGCATTAAACAGCAGTAGAAAAAATATACTCCTCACAAGATGGTGGATCCGCCAAGAGTTATATATTTTTTGTTTTACTTGTAATAAAACATCAATCTTTATCCGATTGAAAAATTTATCATAGACATCACATCAAAGATATGGTATTAGCAAGAAAAATAATATTATATAACTTTTTGAATAAGTTGCTTTTTTTCACGTTTGTTTGCTGCGTTAATGCAAAAAGTAAAAGCGTTTTTTCAATATAACAATACAGACTTCTAGAACTGAAATCCGATTTCAGGCAAACTAGTTTGTCCTAGGTCAAATCAATTTACAAGAACCTAGAAATTCAGCAAGTGCCTACCAAATCTAACCATAAAGGTTAGGCCTGAGTCAAACATGACAGGTTTGGTTAGCTTCCGGTAGTTTTTGCTCCTTGCTTTCTAACAGATAAACTACTACTAACTAAACGTTAAGAGATGCTATTGTTTGTTTTTGGTTGGAACATAGGTTTATACAATACTAAGTTTGTAACTTAATTTGAAACTAATAGAATCTGTTGCTGATGATGCTGAGCACTGCTGATGAGTAGCTGGTAGCTTCTGTCAGTTATAATGATAAGTTATAATCCACATCGTCGACCAATTGTCTTTATTTTTGCTTTTACATAAGGCAGATGTTAATTGACTTGTTAACTATATGCTAAAAGAGTTTTTTCCGTGAACTAATTACATATTATTATAAAAATCCAAGTTTCCTTGCCCTAATTATCCTCCATTGTAAGGACAGGTTCATTATTTTTGTAAAAAGTTTCTACATATAGTGACTCACACCTTAAATGATGCAGTCGCTATAAGAAAAACTTAAATTTGTCCTAGGACTACAATTCCTGAGATAAATTTAATTATTACTCATCACAGAAATGAATAATGCCAAAGAGGTATAGCCAAAATGGCAAATAAATGTCTGTCAGCTGTTCAGCATATCATTGAATCCTGCGAAAAAATAATTTACATGGTCGAACTGCCAGAAGTCTTTCATTAGCCGAAGAAATAGATGCGTGAGATTGGCATACGCTAGAGTGCATATCGATAAAGATTTGAATTGGAATTCAGTAATATTTGCCGATGAGACCAAAATAAACTTGAAAAAATATCAGTAAGGGAGAAAACTTAGGAAGAATTAAAATTGAAAAATTTAAAAGCTACGGTAAAGCATGGTGGAGGTGGAGTGATGTTATGGGGCTGTATGTCATGTGCAGGAGTAGGTAATATGCATTTCATTGAAGGAAATATGAACGAATATGTGTATGTGGATATAGACAGCATCTGGTTGCTAGTGTCCAAAAATTAAATATGGGTAACAATTGTCGGTTCTATCATGAGCAAAGCACACTTCATTTCGGGGCCGCAGTGTGGTTGACATTAAAAAACAAAGTCAATAGAAGACTACAAGCCGTTATCGATAATGAGGGAGACCCGACCAAATATTAGCAGGAGTATTTCAAGTTATGCAGTTGTTTTTCTCTATTGATTTGGTCATATTTTGTTTTGCATCATTTAAGCTGTGACGTTAATATCGCATATAATTTAATTAATTCTTCATTGTTAACTAAGTAAGGCATATTTAAGACAACAAGTAATTCACACTTTGTTAGAACGCTCTTTACTATCGTAATTTCAACAAGTTGTTTTCTTTCCAAATAAATAAAAGGACATTCAGACCAGTTAGTTTTTCTTATAGAGACTGCATCATTTAAGCTGTGAGTCACTCTCGATTATATGACTACATGTCAATGTCAATGTACAAAAGACGCATAAACAATCCTAGTCTTCGCTTTTTGGCCGTTCACCCTCAGACTCGGCCAAGGACGTCGCCGCCGACGCCGACGTCCTCATTCCACCATGCACCTATCATCCGCCCCCAAATGGATACGAGTCAACTGCTCTAAACGATAACATTAAGAGCAAAACTAAGAAGCAAACATTAACTAAATAAAATAATTACGACTCCACCTTCGTTTCATTTTATCGCTACTACATTTTCAATCCCAAATTTTCCGATATTAGTAAAAAAAAGTTTCTTTAGAGAAGGCAACTAGCATCAATGGTATTTCCGCCATGAAATAATATAAAATAACAAAAATGCCGTTTGCTATCCTGTTACTCAGGTATATTTTGCATTTCAAACACCCTGTATTGTAATGGAACTGATTAAAACAAAATCTTATAATTATTTTTACGTCAATTCGGGTGGGGTACTCAGATTTTTTGTAAAACGTAATTTTTAAAATAAAAGCTATGTGTTTTCAAAAATGTATAACTGCTTAAATATATTACTTGTTTTGACATTTGAGCAAAAAAATTTTGATATTATTTGCTGCTTTACTTTATTCCGCTTAATAATATTATTTAAAAAATATATGCATAGTGTTTCATTTAAAAACAGCTTGTATCTCAAAACTTACAATTAATGTGTTTTTTTATAGTATAATAATAATAATAATAATAATAATAATAATAATAAAAATAACAAGTTAACTGGAATAAAATTATGCTAAAAAACAAGTATATTTGCTAAAATGTCAAAATATATGTGTATTAAAAAAATATATATTTAGACAATTCTATATTTTTTAAATCTTCTGGATTCCTCCTGCGTTGGTTGTTGACGTTTCGCCAATCATTTTGTTGCCTTCTTCAGAGCTTAACTGAAACTGTTTCAGCAAACAGGTTGATTATAAATAGTAATACAGTAGCCAGTGGAAGTTTCTTTGAAAAAATTAAGATTTCAGTTGTCATAATCTCATTAGGATACAGCGTGTTTAAAATACAAATGTCAAATGTTTTGTTTCACCCTGTATCTCAAAAACAAAGCCAGCAAGGACTGTTTTAAAAACGGCATCTTTTGTTTCGCATTTGCGCGTGGTTTTACACACGTGCATTAAGGCGCGTCCATGTCGCGGGGGTGGGCGATACGGGCTAAGACCACACTGGTGAGGCCAGCGAAGAAGATCGACTTCGGAACGCGAACTCAGAACAAGTGGCAACTCTCCTTTTGGGGAAACTGCTGCCTTGTAGGTAGATGTTGGTTCATCAAAGGATAGAGGAAGACCACCTTGATCACAAACTACCTAGCCTTCTTGGTAGGGGGTTGGGGCATCGAGCTAACGCCCCGATACTCGGAAAAACCTTAATCTGCTAAAAAACCCAATCGGGAGCCTCAGAATGGACCGAAACACCTATAACGACCCAAGCTACGGAAAAGGATAACGAATTTTGGTACATAGAACGTACAAGGCATCTCCAACAACATAAATGAAATAATGTTTGAACTTCATAGACTGGAAATTCAACTGGCAGTTCTATAGTGGAGTGTCAAGATACAAGAAAGCACGCACAACAACGGGTAGCCAAAAAATTAGGAAGGTTTATAACTTCATGGAAACCAATTAGTGAATGAATCATTAAAATTGATATGACATGGTGTGGACGTAAACTGACCATATTCGGAGTGCAAGCATTCAACGACGATGCCCCAATTAACAAAAAGGACGAGTTCTTCGAACAGCTACAGCGAAAAATATCAATCATTGGCAGCTCAAGAGAGGTTAACGGGCTTAGAATACCCATGGGAAAGAAAATCAAGAAACCTACGATCTGTAATAGATTATACCCTATCTGACGGACGACATCTATGAAAGTTTTCGACGTCAGAGTACACAGAAGCGCAACATGTGGCAGCGATCATCATTTGATCAAAGCTAAGATTTTTCTACTATCAAACTCGGATAGAAACAAAGCCAAGGGTCCCGACAAGAACAAAGCGAATCTGCGGAAATAAGACAACCTAGATATAATCTAGAAAGCTTAGAATAGGAAAGCACTAAAGATCTACAAAAACAACAATTTAACAACAATACAGAGCACTACGAATTTATTAAGCAATATCTCAAGAAGGGTTGGGATACTGCGATGAGAGAAAATATTATAAACCCTATTGGTGGGACGAAGGAATCGAGTTGCATATTAAAGACAAAAAACAGAGATATCAAAGTTATCTGCCCAGTAAATCCAGCAATGAGAGGATTGCATTCAAACAATCAAAACTCCAAGTAAGAAGAAAGATAACCCAAAAGAAAAACGAGTCATGGGAACAAAAATGCACCAAATTAAATACCTACCTGAGAGAAACAAGAAGACAGAGCTAGTATCCTTCATCACCACAAGTAAATGAAAAACTGTTAAGAGAAGATCGAACACAATTCACTGAGAGCGACAATTTAAACACAGTGCAAGTCTTGGCATCACCGGTCAGTATACGGGACAATATTTAAAATAAGAATAGAGCACGAACACCCAGCGAAGCAGAAGAACAAGCGGGTTTCCAAGCAGGAAGATCTACTGTTGACCATCTCCTATTGAGAAAATGGCAGCCTTTGGCGAGAAAATACATCCCCTGTTTATGGATCGAACAAAGCTAAACGTCAGTCTAATAAAATCTGAAACTGTCATATTAAAGTTAAAGTCAACAATAAAATGTCCGATGGATTCGCACCGGATAGGGGACTTAAAGAAGGTGGCTGCTTGTCACCCACTTTGTTTAAGATATATCTCGAACGGGCACTAAAAATATTGAAGAAAAATTGCGAATATATGGGCATCCCACTGAACAACGCAAACCTGTATACCATGAATTCCACACACACGATCAGATTATAATGGCACAAGACTACGGTGATATGGGATATATAACTCGAAAGCTAATTGAAGAGTACAAGAAATGGGCTCTATAACTGAACATCTCAAAGACGAAGTATATGCGTATAGGCCGAATACAACAAGACCTTGCCCTAGAAGGGCATCAAATCGTACCAAAGCTACAAATACCTGGGAATTAATATATCAGACAGTGGAACCTTATAGACTGCGCAATTAGAGATCGGAATACTCAAGGCAGATTGCTATTGCTAAATAGCATCCTGTGGGATCAAAAAATCACAAGACGAAACAAGCATTTATTATGTAAATCCATTATAAAAAGTATAGTTACATATATTTGTGAAGTTTGGCAACTCAAAGAAAAGACCAAGAGGACAGTGGAGGCAACAGAGATGGATTTCTGGATGGAGGATCAGCGACTCCCTAGAATGTAGGGAGGAAGACCAAGAAGATGTTGGAGCAAGGTCATTGACAGCGAGATGAGAGAGAGAGAGAGAGAGAGAGAGAGAGGACTCGAGGAAGATCTGTGGAATTAAAAAATATGTTTTAGAAATATGTCTACCCAATCAAACAAAATTCATTCCTAATTTGTTTTCTCCATTAAACTGTTGTGAGGTATTATATTATATGTTATCATATGAAAACGTATTAAAACCTTGCCGGGATTGCATGTGATTCGACAAGTTATTACGTAGACCATTCTGACGTGCGGACGCGACGGTGAACCAGACGTCTGCATTGATTCTCCCGTACGTGGCAGTCGTCGACGACGACGCCGCCTCCAAATGCAGCAGCGAACGTCCCCATACTACCAGGTCATCGGCCGTCGCCGTAGGACCGTCACCTCGTCGTCTGAGGGCGTCGAACGGGCATTCGAGCTTGGATGGTCACGAACTCGCCCTTCCTGCTATCGACTCGACCCTCGACAACATTAAATAATAATTATGACCCAGTTAAATTGGGTTGTAAAGGAGAAAGGAACTATAACAATTTTCTCACTTCTTACTTCGCAGAAGAGAATTAAATTATAAAAAAAGTTCCATTGTTATCAAGGCACAGCATCTTATTCCAAGAATAAATTAGTCAGTATCCCAAAAATGGAAGTATGCTTGCGCGGACAAAGAGAAATGTTTAATTTAGTGTTCATTATTAATTCTTGTTAACAATAATATTCTTTATGAAAATTAATTTAATAACTTACTTATTTTATGTTAGTTATGAGGGTGTTGGATAGAGTTCCTAGTGCATTGGAAAATTAGATCCAGAAAAGTATTGAACTATTGTAGCTATTTACAAATGTGTATTATTATATTATTAAGATTATTACGTATATTATATATGTACCCATCGCATGTGCTATGTCACAAAAGAATACATTTATCATATAAACCTCAAATATTATCCAAATAAGATTATGAGGACTCGAATCAAGTATTCAATGATTTTTTTTCAGACTGTCTTTATATTTACCGACATAGAATGGCATGTATCCCTTAAAATTTTAAATTAAACCTTAAAACGAGAAAACTGGAATTAGATGAAAGGCGTTAACAATAACATTTTAAAACTCTATACGAAAATTTGGAAACAAACATATGAAACTTAAAACAACTCTATTCAAAAATTTGTAACAAAAATAACAGAGACAAAAGACACGATACATTTTTTGCTAACATTAGGGATCATTCAAAATTGTTTTTCAATAATTTTACGAAGATTAAAAACAAAACAAAAATAATTGAAGTTGTAATACATAATGTAAATTATGAATTTAAACATGTGGTCAAATTTTAATACGAATTGTTAAAATTGAAAATTTGCATCATAACCTCAGTCTGACGCTTAATATACGAAAAACTCATGTGGAATCAATCGTCCACTTTACAGTTCTATTTAAATGGACTAAACCGCTAAAATCTAAATCTTAAATAATCGGCGTTCATCTGCAGTTAATTTGTCCCTCGCGCCATCGCACTGCGCAAATGTACATCGTGTATAGGCAAGAAGTGGGATATTCTTGTTTTTTTTTTTTGGCGATGTAGCTATTTTCTAATGGTGAGCAGCGTGGAGCATTGGCACGGCGGTGTGCGGTCAAGGACATCTATTCGTAGGCCGATACGCCTGTCCGTCATCGAAGTATGTATATTAGATCAAGCCTTAGTTCTTTGATCTCCTCAAGATATTTGCACCAGCAGTTTGCTAAAAACGCTTTTTCCAATAGAACTTCATATAGGGCAGCAACAACAGTACAAGATTTTTTCAATATTGTTTCTTTTTAATCGACATAAATTGTTCGTGTTCGTCAAATGGGATGTCAAGCGGAAAACTTAACGGAGCTTAAAATAACAAAATAAATGACTATTTGCACACTACTACACACTGTACACAATAATAATAATTTATATGATGTCTATACATTTGTCGAGTATTAGCAGTTGCGCGCTCCGGCTTCTTTTTTCGACTGGATGCCAGCGGGAGCAGTGCTTCGCTTTTATAGAACTCAGCGCCAACTCGCGCTTCCGTTGTACGCCGGCAGAGGTGAATGTATTTTGTGTTTGTACAGGGTGACTTCATTCAACTCGAAAACCATAACATGTAGCTGTCAGTCAGTGACACCTAAAGCATCAATTCTGACTCCCTATGTAATAATATATCTCAATCTAGGTTCTTATGTGTGAGATTCCACAGCTTCGAGACACCATGTGACAGGATTCTTTTTCCATCCATTTCTTGATTTTGATCTTGCAACAGCTTTAGGGACCCCTTCAAAGGCCATTTTGTCTAAGCTTTCATTATGGCCTGGATAGGGATGAAAAATTTAATAGCGCATACCAAAGAGTTACCGGATATTGAACTTTTGCAACATGTAAATGTATTCGTGCTTCTTAAAAAAATTGACTACTGTAGAAAAAGTATGGTATATGCCACTTCTTCAGATAAGATTTTAATAAAACTTCGCTACATTGCGCTCCGCCCGTGTCAACTCTGACTAACGTGCCGTTTATAAAATTTGTTTCATAATATAATATTACCATTTTATGATGTGTTATTAAAAACAATTAGCATAGTGGTCAAAGTAACTCCTTTTGTGGACTCTACATCAAGGAAGAACCAGAACTTATTGGCGTTTGATGCTTCCACGGAGCTCGAACTGTGCCTATAGTATACAGAATATAATTTTCTAAGCTCAAGCAGCTGCCGTATCATAAAGAAAATATCCAAGGAATGTTTAAGATGTGCGAGTTTGATTGGTTGTTTATTTTTGCCTAGCTTTTTAAAACGAAGAAATAAACAGTCGTCTCGGTGAATGCGGGACGATTGTGCTGAAAATATTAGTCACCGTAACTGCCTTAATTTATGCTTATCGCCGCGTTAATCTGCGCGACAGTGTCTGTTTTGAAGCCCAGGGTTTGCCTATGTTCGCTGCTTGATGTCTTATTGGATTTATTTTACAAACGAAAGTGAAATGTCTAGGCCGGAAGATTTTTCTATATTGTATAGCATTATATTTTGCGTTCTTTAAATACAGGTTACCCAAAATAAACTTTTGGTTACTTCATCGAGCTAATTCCCAATTCGTCGTTCCGGTGAATTACTACCGATTTGAAAAATCATGCTATAAAAACAAAAAGTTTAATGGGGACTATGGGACGAGCATGACAATCGTTAACTCTTAAATTGGATAGACACATTTATGTTTCTCAGTTCTAACGAATCTTTTATTCTCATATTCTGATTAGGTATCTATTCATATGGTTTCTCGTTCCAAATAATAGAAAACTATCCTATTTTTTCATACACGAATTTTTCCGAGAGAAAATTTCCAATTATTATTATTAATGAAATTTAACCATTAGAAATATATCAACAAAAAGCAAGGGGGATATTATTTCTCAGTAATAATGTTAAATAATAGAAATATCGACAAAAATTAACTACAAAATATATTATGGAAAATCAACAAAATCGATTGTCGCATTGAACGGAGCACAAGGATGTTAATGATCGCTTGGAATAATTTACCATTTTATCAATTACCAAGTAGTATCTGCTTTCCTGTTGTTAGTTACAAAACAAGATGAAATTGATAATAAGCCTGTGGTTGCGTATTCTTCAATTTCGTTAGGTTTAAAATCTTCGCCCTGTATATGATGTTGTCGGTTGGCAATTATACTCTAACCTATCCTAGTGCAGGGGCAACGCACCCACATAGGAAAGCGCAAACGTTCCCGGATGGAAGCCCCCGCCGACGGGTCAACCACCTGCACATTCCCGGGCTAGTAACTTGGGGTCACCAGACGTCGTCGCCTGCGGAGAGAAGCAGCGCACCACAATTGTTCTATCCGAGCAGGGATATAAGCGCCGTTATGGTAATTTATTTAAAATCCATAGGAAGTCTGAAAAAGTGATAGGTAGAGCGTAACTTATCTTTAAAGACAGAAATTTGATACTATAAAAAATTTATTGAGGGATAACCAGAATCCGCACTGTGTGAAGTGAAGACAACCCCGTGTTTGATTATAAGATATTTCACGCAAATATTAATGGTTGAATAGAATAGAATATCAAGATTTTGGTATTGTTAAATAGTGTTAATTCTGGCAGGTCAACTGTCATCTAGTTTTAATTGATTCCTAACAAGCAACATTTTTTGGACTTATTCACTTTACCTACTTGGCAACCTTGCAGCTCTCACCATTGTCGCGATACAGCAATTGAGCCTCCTTATTATGTTTTCAATTATTGTTTGTGAGTTAAGATGATAATATGTGTAGATGTAGATGTATTGCTGTTTAGCAAATTTTTTAAAATATATTTTTTCTTAAATACTTCAGTCAAGTCAACGCGAAGTCAAGTGATAACTGTGGTAGTTGATATTTTAGTTTTTAGTTAATTTGTTTGCTAAATAGAATATTAATTTTTTTAATAAACAATGTTAAAAAAATGCCTCCTTGCTATTGCCAACTCCATATGGTTGGCTACAAATATTCAAATAGGGTTTAGATTTATATTAGGTTAGTTAATTAACTAGGTAATGTGTTGCCGAACAAAGACTTAGTCAGCGTTAAATTCGGCTATTTAAAGACGCCGCAACCAGACGACTAGCAACCATTGGCTCCAAGACTCTCCTGTGGTAACAACCACGAACGGCTTTACGTTCCGGTTTGCTGGTTTGGTGGCTTGTCCTAATGCGAGCTGTCACTGGCCCAAAGTCACGTGACCCCCGGATCGCCCATATACAGTCGGCTCGTCATTTGCTAATAAAATTCTAATATTTAACACAGGAGATTCGTTAAAAGGGCGGTGCCACTTATCTTGCCCCCACACAAAAGGTACTCTTATTTGTATTCAATTAGATTTGCATTTATTCGAGATTTTAGTGAGTAATACTGACTGAGTTAATGTACTATATTATACAAGAATTTTTATAATCAATTTAACTCGTAAAAAACCGAGATTGCGATTCATGATCCCCAGATTGCCAGCATACGTACACATATTGTCCAAGAAATTGGACAAAATGCTTCGTATGTCTAAGATTTCAAGCGAATCATCAATTAGTTTTGCACAGCGCCATCTATAAGAAATATATAACATATAAAACATAAAAAAGATATAATTAAAAACACATCATCGAACCAATAAATTTGATTTGATGATTTTTTCTTTTAGCGTGCTGCCGGTTACTCCCCTCCCCTTTTGCGCGAACCAAATAAATTCTTGTTATAACAGCGTCGGGCTCAACCCCTCGCATTTTTTTTTGGTGGAAAATGATAGCGATCACGACCCGCCAACCTTGAAAAAAAAAACTTACGATCCTCCAGGCTGACCCTTAACGTCTGGATTCCAGACGATGGCGGGTGAAAAATTTATGAATGCCTACTTTTTATTGGCTTATTCGGATTCGGTCGGGTTGATAATAAAACTGGTTGGGATAGTCCACGTTTTTAAATATATTGGACTTGGGAAAGTTTATTACCTTGTTTGCTCACTGAAAAATATTGTATTTTAATATTCAAGGATTAAGAGCATACACAAAACTGAATTAGAATGGATGGTGCATAAAAGTAAGCCACTACAGAATAAATACTGTTTCCTGTTTAATGAGCAGAGTCGATACAGTATTTAGTTCAACAACATATATATATATATATATATATATATATATATATATATATATATATATATATATGTATATATATATATATATATATATATATGTATATATATATATATATATATATATATATATATATATATATATATATATATATATATATATATATATATATATATATATATATATATATATATATATATATATATATATACAGGGTGCTTCAAAAAAATGTATACACACTTTAAACTATTGTAGTTTTCCCGCTCTACAAGGCTAATGTTATATTTCTTCGCCAGGTGCCAGCATAATCGTCCCTCTATGTTATATTATCAGTTGGAATTTGTAATATCAACATGGGGAACGTACGTTTGAGTTTTGAAGAACGTAAGCAGGTTATTAAGTGGTACTGGAAGTTTGAGAATGTAAATGAAGTTCAAAGACAGTGGAGAAGGGAGTATGATACAGAACCACCTTCAAGATTAACAATTACATGCATACGAGACAAATTCGAAGTTCATGGAACAGTGTGTGATGTGCATAAAGGTCATTCAGGTCGGCCTCGAACAGCTACAAGTGATGAGTCATCAACGGCAGTCTTGGAACTGTTTCAACGCTCTCCTAACCAATCTTCAAGGCAAGGGGCACGTGAAAGTGATGTAAGTGCTAGCAGCGTGCTACCCATTCTGAAGAGAGGCAAGTATCGTGTTTACATTCCAAGGCTGGTGCAACAGCTAAATGACGACGATCCAGATCGAAGGTTGCAATTTTGTGAATGGATTCAGGAGATGGTGATACGTGAACCGGGATTTATGGGTAGCATCATTTGGTCGGATGAAGCCCAATTCAAACTTATTGGAACTGTCAATAGGCACAATTGTGTTTACTGGGGTGAAGAAAATCCTCACATTACAATTGAAAAAGCTGTAAATTTGCCTGGTGTAAATGTGTGGTGCGGTTTGTCATTGGACCTTTTCGATTTGAAGGCACTGTAAGTGGTATTAATTACCTAACAATGCTTGCTGATTGCATATTTCCTGCCATTCGTGCATTATAAGGTAATGATGATTTTTATTTTCAACAAGATGGTGCTCCGCCGCACTATCACAGGGACGTACGAGCTTACCTGGATCAAAATTTGTCGGGCCGGTGGATAGGACGCAAGGGGCCAATCGAGTTTCCAGCACGCTCTCCAGACCTTACACCACTGGATTTCTTCTTGTGGGGCACAGTAAAAGATGAGGTGTACAAACGTAAACCACGTAACCTAGGCATTCTTTGGAATGAGATTCAAGCAATGTGTAGAGAAATCTCATTGGACCTTTTGATACGATGTACAGAATCAGTGGTGACTCGTACTCAGAATTGTATTGATGCTGCAGGTCACCAATTTGAACAGTATTAACATTTGTTATTTATGTTTCATTTACATTGGACTTTCAGCTTTCTATTTTCCTGAAATTTAACTTTGTAGAATGGTAAATAAATTTTCTATGGAAGTTCAAAGTGTGTATACATTTTTTTGAAGCACCCTATATATATATATATATATATATATATATATATATATATATATATATATATATATATATATATATATATATATATATATATATATATATATATATATATATTATTTTCTACGTAGAATATGCTGTTATAGTTTGAGGTACTAATTCCGGCACACACTGTATAAATTGAAGACTCATAACTATCAAAAAGCTACGGATTATTTTCTTTCGGTTAAAAAAGATTTTATTTCCATAATAAGTCAAACAACCAATATTCTAATATTCGATTTATTGTCAACTTGTCAAATGTGAATTTGTCATCCAAATTCTACCAAATTTAAAGTGTGTTCTCTAAAAAAAAATGAAGAGAAAGCACTCTAGCGCTAATAAAGGCAGTCAAAAAGATCTTCTAGATCAATTCAGTCCTCTAAATGTAGGCAAAATCATTCCTGTTCACAAAAGTCCTCCAGATGTAGTTAGGCCACCGAAAGCTACAAAACTCGACCAACAGATTTCAGAAACGTTCCTCAAGTTACAAAAAGGAGATTTCAAACTAAACTTGAAGGAAACTGTTGCCGTCTATAAGCCAACCAAACCTTGCAAACTCAAAACTAAAAGAAAAAAATTAGTCGGTCGCGGTCCTGCAGATTTGCAATTTGTGGACGAAATTTGGCGTGAGAAGCAAGCACAGTTACAAAATGAACTCCATCAACATTTCAACGAGAACGTTGGACAAATTCGGAGACTTAGAAACGAGGAAGGAAAACGGCATCACGCTATAGCGCAGAATGTGGTTGGTCCGGATTGGTTTATGGAACTAAACACAAACCAATTAAATGCAGTTGAACAGCTACAAAAAGCAATAAATGAAGATTTGGAGGTTAAGTCAATCGAAAGCACTATGGATGTATTGGCCAATTTAGGGTTAGTATTAAGGCCGAATAGGAAAAACGTACATTTTGCTCTTGATCGCAGTTGTGGATTGCCTGTGAAGTTTTTGTTGGTGCTTTATCAGATAACTAATCCTAATCGACGCAGTTACTCGACGAATGATAGGTTACTTCTTTCTGCTGTTGCTCACCTCACAATAACGGAAACTTTGAGAGAGCTTCATATTAGAATACCGTCTCCACCAAGGACACGTGAAGCGATTAAATCTATCACTACACAAAGGTTTAGACCGAAGTTGTACGAGTCCCCTTATTTACAACCTTTGAGTTATTTCCCTCCACCTCCAAAATATAGTGGTATTTACAAAAATAAGCACTTGCAATACCCACAAAGTCTCTATTTTTCCTATCTGCAAGGTTTAATTCTGGACAGGATGAATCAGCAGAACAAGCATCTACCAACTACTCTTGAGCAACAAAATTTTGTTGACTATATGAAGGCCAATGATTTCTACAGTAGACTTGACGGTGCTGAAACGTTACCGCATTTATTGCCGCCAACAACGATTTCTCGTTGCGCTAATGTCAATCAGGACTCACCCAAATTATCTAAACTGCCGGTGTTTGGTTACCAACACTGTCGTTGTGGCGATGGTAGAGAATCAAGGCCAAATAAGAAGCATTTCGGTCATGTCCAAAATGCATTGGATGATGTTTGCGTATGTAATAATTGTCTGGAGAAAAAGGAGTTGGATTTTACTGTGAGAATTATCGGCCGTTTAACTGAAGCTCACTCACAACCCGGAACGATGGTGCCATTAATTCAGGGCATTACTCTAGGAAGGGCGCGTAGTTACCTATTAACATATCGCAATAGAGTGTTAGCCTCAAAGGCGATCCGTAATTTATCGGAAAATTATAGCACTCATGTCGTTGGAGGTATCAGTTGGAGCCAGTTAGGTCCGGTATTTAATATACTATCTACATTAGGTGAAAAGGAGTGCCACTGTAGTGAAATTAGTGATAAAGTTAAACGGATAGCAGATCGTCAATACCCTCTTACTACAGGCAATGTTAAGTATGCCATAGGAGGTGTCAAAGAGACGGAACAAGGTCCAGTTTATATATTATCGACGGTGATCCTGAAACAACCTTGCAAATGTTTGGAGATATACAGAAACAAACTCATCCTGAAAGGAACTCAGAACCAGTTGGTGGATGGTGATACCAAATTCGTGATTGGCAGTTTGGTTGAAACACATTTAGGTCCAGTTTATCATGTCGCTGGGACTTTAGCACAAAGGCACTCAAATTTCAGCACCCATAAAGTCAGCTCAAAAATTTTTGCTTCTTGTGGGAATAAGTCGAATTCCGACACCGCGTTTCCTTCAATCGTCAGCAGTAGTAGTAGGCAGTCGTTTGTAACAAAAAGTTACTGCAAATTAAAGCTTGAAAATTTTATGAAGCACCAATGTGAATGCGAAAAATGTAGTAAGTCGCTGCAGAAATATGTTACTCCTGTCCTAGGAGGACTTACCGAAAATCAAACAAATATTGTCCAGGGGATTTATCAACCCATGTGCAGTTGCCTCGTAGATCATCTAAATAAAATTAAAAAAATGCAAGAATATAGACTCAGAATAAAGTTGAGACATAAAATGCGAATGGAAGGGACAATGTTTCAAATATCAGGAGTTAAGAATACAGTATATGGACCTGTTTACCTGATTTCTGGAATATCTCCTCCCGAGCAATGTCAATGTGCCAACAACAACTTAAAAGGGGGAGGGATGGAAGAGGAAACGCAGACACCAAGGGCAAAAATGCCACCTACAGGAAGGATTAAATACGAAATATCTGGAGTAAAAGTGGTGCCTGGTGAAAATGTTTATATTATATCTGGAGCCCTGCCGGTATCTGATTGCGAATGCATGCAATTGTTGAAAAGATTTGAAAGTTGCCATAAAGTATGCCTGGAAGAATACGATCTTTTCCTGAAAAAAATTAATGAGGAAACTCGTCTTTATGCAGAAGAAAGTAAATCTTCAACAAATAGCTTGAAAGATGCCGAAGCTATGGCTCCTAATTTGGAGTCAGATGCCGAAGCGTCAACAATAAAATCATTGAGCGACGTAAGTAAGGCTACTTCAGAATCTGAGAGCTTTAGATCCATGACACCTGTAGAGAATGACGAAGGTTTTTTGGTGAACCAGTCAGAAATTCATCCCATTAATTTACCAAAAGACACTCCGACGCCAGACTTTTTTCTTTCCAGACAATTTGCCATTTTCAAAGAATTTCCTATAAATCGAGAACTTCAACGAAAAGCGTTAAAATTCATTTTAAGTGGTATGGCCGCTGACGGATTTCCATTGGCTAAACTGCCAGAGTGTCATAAGTTGCCTATATTTCGCATATGGCTGAAAATGAGGTCAGGAGGTTACTGGACCCAAAGCGACATATTTAGGTACTGTCAAAGGAGTAAATGGCTTTGGAGGCATACAGATTTGTGCCATCGACAGCCTAGAATGGTTCGGATGCCTTTCGACGCGTCGCAAGCTGGTCTGATGACTTGGAAAGATGCAAATTTAATTAAGGGAATTGCCGCTGATCGCATCGAAACTTACTATAGACGCCTAAAAAAAACGACTATTAATACGGGAAGGGAATTCTTCGGAACTACATTTTCATATGAGTTTCCCAATCGCACATTCAGAAACTGCGCTTTCGCATACATACCAACCAAAGAGGAAGCGGTGTTTGGCTATAAAATAGTTCAACAGTTCGACAGTAGAATACCTCACAAAAAATTTCCTTGTTATTGTTAACAAAACTTCATCAATTGCTTCATTCGTAAGGAGGAGTCGCAAAAATTTGGTATATTTTAGATGGCGTCATTGGAGTTTTCTGAGTGTAAGTTTCGCAGTAGTTAGAAGGGATTCAGAATTTATCAAAAGTGTCAAAAGTAAAAAGATTTATGCGATTAAAATATTTTGTAATACAAAAAATTATTTTGATAATTTTTTAATTCAACTGCCTAATGTCAATTTAGTCCAAAAATCTCATAGAACTATTTTATTCACTTTGAATTTTATGAATTGATAAATTGCTTATTTTAACTTGAAAAAATCAAATTCGCATAGCAACATTTTTAACAGCTTAGCTTTTGCTGTGAACGTTATAAAAATCAAAATTTTCCCCAGCGCGTTCACCAAAACTTCATTTCTCAATTGAGTATTATTTTCAAATGCCAGTAACACTTCGGATACATTTTAAATACGTTGTTTATTGCTTAGTTAAATTAATTTTGAAGGAATTAAAGCGAACCAAAAGAGTATCACTTTTTTTCAACTTCTAAATTATTTATGCTATAATTTGGACCAAATAAACTTTGAATAATAACTGAGTAAGCTTGTCATTTTCTGGCGATTTCCGATCTACAAAGGTTCATTTTGTGAGGAAGCAGACTTAGGAGATCCTGAAAATATGCAATATTTTAATCTTTTTGGCATATTACGTAGATATCTCTTAAAATCGGTTACAATCACGGATATAAGGAAGTGGCCAAATGCAAAGAGGCAAATATAGAAGAAACGTCAATGAATGCAAAGTTTAGTTGATCCAGACTATTCGGTAATATTTTATTTTCTTCGTAGAAAATCGACTACAGTTTTATTACTCGGCTGAGCGGTTCCCAATAAAATATCTAAATTTGATTTCGAATTTTGTAGAAGGTTTGATAATAATAATAAACGCTTTTAATGTAGAGGAGGTATACCCAAAATGACACACCATTTCAATTTTTTGTGCCGTCAGCACTAAAATTGACTCTCTATTTGACAGTTCTTACCTATTTTCGCCTTTCTTTTTCTTAATTTCACTTTCCTAAGACTGTGCGATATACATATATTTTTTTAAATTTATTTTCGGAGGATAAGCTGATGCGGATTGGGTTGTAGATTATGGAAATGTGGAAACAGTGAAATCGTTCTCTGTCTTTGTTACGCAACTTCTTCTATTTAAACAACAGCGATAATGAGATAATTCATTGTTTTCCTTGGAGTATGCATATTATGTTCTTCAAATATGTGAGGATTTACGAAGAAAAGAAAAGTTAATATGAAAAAAATATCATCAGGGCACTACGCCAATTTGCCTCATTTGAAGGTACGTCGTTTAACTGTTTTATTTTTTTACCAATAGAACTATTTGTCCTTCAAGTTATTTTTTTAGAAATTAACGCGTTAGTACGTAATTTACAAATAGTTATTTTTGTTTTCGTTAAACGTGCACGTCGAAAACTTTTAATATTCAGACTTAGTTTATGAAAATTTTCGTATATTGCATCTTTCAGTACAGTAACAGCGGACGACTGACGTGTGCCGACTCGTAGATAATTAAATCTACAGCACCCTCACGCAAGTGTACACATTAATAACCGATCTAGATCATTTTACCAGTCCATGTCATTCTCAGCCGACCTCCACTAATTTTTACAATAAACAATCACAATATTCTAATTAAATTTTAATTAATTCATTCCAAACCAAAATTTTTCAAAATAATTTCAATCAACAACATAACAAAATTACCGAATTACACAAATCGTTTTTTAAAGATATAAACATTTTTTAGATGTCTCGTACTCTATAATTGCAGCGTACTGCATAGTACTGTATAATAGCATATTGATTATATCCAATTTCTTTTGGCGAATTGCTCAACTATGAATCGATACCTCCTTCTGTGTCTGACCGTATCCTCTCCGCTCATCTCCTTTAAATTTTTCATGTGGTTATATTCTTCCGTAGTAGTATCCTGTGCGTTCTTTTTCTCTGCACACATCACCACAGCGAAAAAGATACAATGCGGTAACTGACCGGCAGCCGCCACATTAAGTTCCTTCATGAATGCTTCACGATTGAAAATTTCTGTATCCACTTTTAATTGCCTAAGATTTCTAATAAATTCTTCATAGTAAGTATCAATCAGGTTGCCCAAATGTTGTTCAGCTACCGAAATTTCCACTGAAGTCATCAGAAAGAACACCAAATCTGTAGCAAAAGATCCATACACGGTGGTCTGCAAATCTATTATGGCCGACTTGGGGGGATCGCCAGGTTTGACCATAATGTTGTTCATCCAAAAGTCGTGGTGTAGCGTGGTCGCCCATGGTTCTCTGACATCGCTGATCACAAACGCGTTAACTGCCATTCCTTTCTTAACTCTGGGAATTAAATGAGCTAATTCGGTAATCTCCTCCATTACTCTCAAAGGTGCTTCGAAAATTTGCTTAACTTCAGGTTCTACTTGTCCTACGTTTTCGAATCCATACAAAAATTTCTTGATGTTGGTTTCGAATAGCTCAAGATTTCTTAATTTAATGGCGATGGGAATGGAGTGGAAGGCGGCGAGATTCTTGATGATGGATTGTGATGTCGACAGGTCAAAACCTACGTAACGATTTTCGTTCCTGTAACCTAGAAAGCAAGATCCGTCTAATATTTCTAATATTAAGATAACAAATATTGCGATCCATTTCACATGACTGCTTTCCTCAAGAGATTTCTCTCACTATCATTTTGGCATATTGTAGGTATAGTTACTTGAATAAATTTAAACAACATTAACAACACAATATATTTTTTTAGACTTAAGAATGTTAAATATTAGACAAATGTTTGCAATCAAATATTTTACAATTACATATATTTCTGAAGAATTTATCAGCAAAAAACTTATTTGCTATGATTTTCTTTGAAAAGAAAGCTATTATTATATTTACTTTGCAGGTTTCCGCTGCTCTCTTATAGCTTAAACAAGAAGTCTGTGTCTACTCCAAATTTGAATAATGAATATTTATTTTATTTAGTGTATCTTATTTTTATTATTTGTACTTGTCCATAAAATCAAAGATTACCCAGGCATTACACTTCTAATTACGATATATATTTGTAGAGAATTTATAACCCAAATTTATAACATGATGGATACATGTGCACTTCTTATAGACCATTTATTAATTTATGTTTTGTCCATGCATTTTTTTTTCATAGGTGCTTTTAATTTTATTTTACAAATTTACTAATTTTTATTTTTAAATAAGCAAAAATTATTATTTTTGAGAAATGTGTTCCCTAAGCTGCAAAATATTACTTTATAATCTACTCAAATTTTCTTAAAACAACAAGAAAAATTTTCTAGATCAGTTATCTATCCCGGCAGTATGATTTGCTAAAACAGAGAAGAAATCCTACAGAAGTTGCAGCTAGAAATCTTTTCTACACTAAACTTATTAAAATACCAAGACATTCTCATTAAAATGTAGCTTGGCTACTGCGGCGGAGGGAACGCAGAAAAGCCCTTTGGTGTCACCTAATGCAAATGGAGTGTGATTGCCAAAATTTTCTCTCAATGTATAGAGAACTTCCACAGAATATTAAACAAATAAAACATTCGTGAAAAAACTAACAGACTGACAGAATATAAAGCTTAAGCCCTTGTCAGATTTGTTTTACAGATAATGGTACTAACCAGTTTCCGCCAGATTTTCTAGCAGAATCAAACCATGTTCGTCAATAGTCTCTTCAGGGTCTAAACTAGTTCTGGCCCCGTAAAACTTAGGAAAACAATCGATTACATCCTCCACCCCGTTATCCCTCTGGAACTTTATCATCGTAGGTATAATCGTAGTGTACCATGCTATTTCGTTAGGGAACGTAGCTTTGGTGTTGAATATCTCCCGGATGGACTTATTGGGAGGAACACATTTAGCAACAGCGTGGATTTCTTCTTCTTTATCGCCGTCGCGCACTTTAATGTCCAATTTTAATAAAACACTACCATAATTTTCACCCGGTGCAGTCAAACGGACCGTTTGCTGGCTCAACACGGTTCCGCGTACATAGTCTCGAACAACATCCTGCAATTTTTCTATCTTCACGACCGACATTACTGAGAAAAATTCACATCAGCGGAGACGAACATTAATGACTGAGTATTTCAAGGCTGGTACTAACGCTTATCGCCTAGAGTGAATATTTATTCGAAAGTAGAAAGTACAGAGACGGAATGAATATTTTTTATCGTTTTTGACGTGTGGGCGAAAGAATAAAGTCCGCATTACATGTTAATATGCATTAATTAATAATTATTAAGCAACATCCAATAACAAACTGATATGACGCAGCATTCTGAGCATGGTATCTCTATATATGAGTGGAATAGAGAAGGTAACTTTTGAGTTTTTAATACGTTGTATCGATTTTTAGGATTCAGTAAAATTTTCCATGCCTATTTTTCCCTTTTTTTATTTGTCTTCACATTTTTATTTGTGTGTTAAAGTTGCATTAAATCAGGTGACAGTAAATCATTTCATTCATCATTATAGTTTTGAAATTCAAAGAAAAATATCTTTCATCGTTAGATAAAATATTCATATTAATATACATATTATTATTATTATTATTATTTTGCAACTCCCTCTATGGAGCGCTTTTATAGCCATGCACTCGAATATATTTTGCAAAATGTCAATTGTTTTTATTTGGAGTATTAGGCAAGCCCAAGTGTTACTAATGAGAGTTCGACATTTTACTGAATTCGTTTTATTACTTAATATCGTTTTATTTAAAGTACATTCGAACTTCGATAAGTCAAACTGCGATTTGACACATGAAAATTTCGAGTTATCAAGACTTCGAGTTATCAAGAAAAACTACAAATGCATGTACTTTTTTGTGAATTCATTCATTTTTTAAAATGGGTTATACGTTACAACATCCCTAATATCTGTGATTTTTGAACAAAAAACGAAAATTATGAAATAGTAGTACATATATGTATGTAAATATTAAAGTTTACTCTTTCACTGGAAAAAAGTCAGTTATTTGTGACTGACGACCGGATTTCTTATTTTGTTTTCAACAAAAGCTTCAATTTTATTTAAACAATTATAGAGGGAAACAGTTGTGTATTCACAGGTTTTCAAATAGAAACGCAATACAATCAACGAATTTTGAACCAATTCATTTGAAGGTGGTTGCTGAGAATCATCTTCCAATTCCTCCTCCATCGTGTCACTTTCGTAGTCATCTTCGATGTTTAACTGTACCGGTTCGGATCTGCAGGACTCGATAATATCTTCATCAGTAGGAAGCTCTGAAGTAACAATATCCTCATCCACATGTATAAAATCATTAATGGTGCTACCTTCTGCTATACCTCTTATGTTTGTCCAAGCTTTAAATTTGATTTCTATTTGGATTTCGTCTTTACTCTTTTCTTTTAGGCGTTCACTTAGGAAAATCAAGGGAATCTCATCTTCTTCTTACAATTCAAAATACTGACCAAAACCGGCTTTTTTAAAACAATTGGCAATTGTTTCAGGCTTAACGTCGATATTCCATGCGGTAGTTACGTTGTCAATACAATCCATTAGTGTAATGTTATTATTTTTGTTTTCTTCGAAACGTTCCATTGCGGTGATGACTGAATGTTTATTTTTCAAAATTGTAGACACTGTACTTGCCGAAATCCTATACTTCACAGCTACATCTTTATTTTTTGAGCCACTTTCCACTTCTTTTAAAACCTTGAATTTTTGATCAACAGACAAAGCTTTTAAAGTCCGTTTTGATGACATATCAACAAATGCAAAAATCCAAAAATGTCTTTAACATAATGTGTAAATTGAATAGGGACAGTATTTTTCACTTAGTATTAACTAGTAAGTCATACAAGTGAATTAGGGGGTTCCCCAAGAAAATTCGACTTATCGAAGTTGGCACCAAATGTTTCGTTCGAGTTATCAAGATATTCGAGTAATTCAAGTTCGAGTAATCAAGACAAACTAACACGCATTTCCTGCTTTTGACGCTATTGCTAACCAATTTGGTTCGACTTATCAAAAATTCGAGTTATCGAAGTTCGACTGTATTTGGAAATGGGTAGGAATGCTTCTTATTCTGCCTACCACTCAGATCAATATATAAAAACGTCGATTGACCATCGTTTTCGGTAAATACCAACGGCTTCAACACCATAAGTCCTTTCTCAAACCCAAAATAAAAAACACTGTTATCAATTTGACGTTTTACTACTTTTGGTTAGTTTTGATTCGAAAGGTTCTTAAATCAAAATCAATCTATACTTTAAATAATCATCTGGAAAACCAATCTAAAACATTATTTTTGAACAAATATCAGAATCAGTTTTTTCTGGTAAGACTGCAAAATCATTATTTTACATAACGTGGGACATCATTCTTCAGGAATTAATACCGTTTAGAAGTCAAGCAAATGAAGTAGCTGGAAATAAATAAGAAATAATTCATATGTTTTTTGTAAGTGATGGCCATAACTGCTGCGGTCGAATAAACTAAAATTTAGAAATTAATTCTCGATATATGGATTTACTCTCCGCCACTGGAAGTATAAGGGAAAAAAAACTACTGCTTCTTGTCTCCTGTTGCGTCATTTCCATTGCAATGAAACTAAAGAACCACCCCTAGCTATTCGAAACGAACATCGAGGCTATCCTACCTCTAAACTACCATCTTCGCTTTGTTTGTTTCAGATTTGGTGTCCTTTTTGACAATCAACATTTGGACAACATGACTGATACGTATTAAGAAGAATTTATCAGAAATCTTTGAAAACTTGTGGAGCAACTAATCATATTATTTTAGTATTTTTTTCGCTGTGGTGATATGCGCATTTCAACGATTCAGAGCACAGAAGAAGGTACGAATTTATTGTTGAGCATTTCGTGGAAAGAAAGAAAAAATCCGTAAAACTAGGAAATACAATCGACTCCGTTATCCCTCTGGAAATTTTGTATCGCAGTAATTATTGTAGTGTATCGGGAACTTGGCTTTGGTGTTGAATATCTCTTTCTTTGTTGCCGTTGGTGCTTTAATATCAATTTTAACAAGATGCATCTATAATTTTCTTCAAACAAAGTCAAATAGACCGTTTGGTTGTCCAACACAGTTCTGGGTAAAGATATCGTCTATAATCACATGGTGCAATATTCTACTCTCGGAATTGATATAATTGCCAAGCATTCACAGCCGCGGCTCGAGAATTTTATCAATATACAATACCATAACAACATAAAACACTTAATTACTTGACACGTAAAAGTATAATCTTAGAGTTATTTTTCCAATTTTGTCAATTATTGTGATTAAAATACTAAAAATACTGGATAACGAACCCTTTTAAAGATTGTATTTTTAAAATTTCCTTAAGATTTCTACACAGGTTAAGCTTTAGGAAGCTTCGTTTAAAAATTAATTTCCACTTTTAGCCGGGTATACTTAATTTACACATAACGTATTCATATTTATTAAACACAGAACTTTAGAATTGAATTTCAAGATATTGCCAACATTATGCAAACAACCTACGATCATGCGGTACAGGGTATCTCATGTTTCTCACTTTTTCGAGGTACGTCACTTATTTTTTATAGTTAAAAAGATACGATGTGTAGTGACAGTAGTGACAGCCTACTATAATGTAAAAGATTCTTTGTGCAGTCAGTTTTATTGTGAGAATATTTTAATATTACCAACAATCTTATAAACATGCCGTAAGAGAATGTATCCATCTACATTTCAAGTCCTTTAGAAAAATATTGTTACTATCGTGACCCAATTCCTGACTTCGGACGTATTGTGTTGCAACTACAACCAGCGATTTATGCGAAATGTTTCTCACGATTGTCATTTTAGATATAAAAATAATTATTCAGAGAAGCTAGAAAATAAATAGGGATTTACTAACCAACTGGCTGCTACAATGCTATTATCATCTAACAATAACGTCTTTTTAGGTTTCTAGACTTTAAGAAGAAAACACACATTTTATTTTTTTATTCGTTTTTTTTATGGTTATAATATTTTATACAAAGGAGTATTAATTCAAAAATATTTACATTTTTAATGTTACGCCAAGTGTTTTTGTTTAATTATAATTTATTTTTGTAAAAATTTCGAAGAATGGATTCAATTCATTGGTTAAACTCGAGTTCTATGCTTTGCAAGCACGTTATACAAAGACTGCCTATGTTTTCACACAAAATTTCTTCACTAAATCCAATTTCTCTTGGTGAACTCCTCCACTAAAAACCTATATTTCTCCTTATGCCTCGGGCTAACTTGACGACTGAATTTAATCACCTGGTCCATAAACTCGTGCCCAGCGTCGGCCAAATCATCCATTTTTTGAGCAGACATCACCATAGCAAAGAATAAAGCATGGGCGAATTGAGCATACGCTTCCATCTTCAATTCTGCCATAAAACGGTCGTGGGAGAATTCACTCGTATCGGCATGTAGCGCAGTCAGGTTGCTAATAAACTCGTCGTAATACAACGCTATGAGTTCATCCAAGTGTTTTCTAGCTAAAGGAATCTCCACGGAAGTCATCAGAAAGAAAATTAAATCGCACACTGCCGACTTGTACTTGGTAGTCTGTAAGTCGACCAAAGCCACTTTTGGCTCTTCCGGGTTTACCATGATATTGTTCATCCACAAGTCTGTGTGAACGGGCGAGGCCCAGGGCTCCCTGCAACCCTCGCGCCCAAAAGGATTCACTTTTAATGCCTCTTTTACTTTCGGGAACACGCTCGCCAAGTCCGTCATTTCCTCAATGACTTCCAAGGGTGTTTCGAATATGACGGAACCCATTTCCATTTGAACGTGACCGAACAGATACTTTTTGATGTTAGTCTCGAAGATATGTGGCTTCTGAAGTTTAAGGGCGATTGCGGTGGAGTGCAGCGTTGCAATGCTTTTGATTATTGCCTTGGACGTAGGGAGATCGAAACCTCTCAATCTGTCTTCGCATTGAAAACCTAAAATTGGTCACATAAATTATTACATCAATTATTATTAAAAGTTGTTGTTAAGAAAATGAATTTACCGTTTATAAGATACGTTGAGATACAGATTAACTATATACAGACTGTTTTAAGACATATAGATATTGAAATTGGCACCAAATCGCATATGGGTGCCTAGACAATTATTATTCCTTTGAAAAATTGTCTTTATAACAAAGTTTTCACATGGTTTATAACATATAAAATTTGATTGCTTCATTTATTGTGACGTTCAAAAAAAAACTGTTCCATTAATGAAGAAAAACGAGTTATGGACAAATTTCTACTTCGAAAGATGCGATCGACGTTTGTTCAGCTTACGTGAAAATTTCGTTAAAAATGAATTAAAATTACAATTTTTAGAAAAGAAGAAGCTTTTGTTTGAGTGAAAATTATGAACAAATTGCCCCTATTTTTTGATAATAAATATTTTCTACCTAAAATTTTATTTCACGTCTTGGAGAACATATTCTTCCTATCCAAATATATCTGCAATATAGTTTTCCAAATTCTAAACCAACCATGGTATGACAGTTCTTATTTTTAGGAGTACAAAAATAACTTATGATACATAGTTAAATAGGAAATAAAAAATAAGACTTTAAAAATCGAATGGGCTATTCATAAGAACAAACAATTTTGATGTTGTTAGCTTTGCTAACTTTTGTGTTACTCCGGATGGAAAAAAATTCGATTTCAGCATAACATAAAAATTTACAAATAGTATATCTAGTCTTATTCTATTATAAGATAAACTCACAAAAAACATATTGTATATGAATATGTTTCAAAAATTACTAATAACAAAATAAATATAGCGCAAATAAATATTTAAGCTTTGGTTTAGTTAGGTAAGGTTCGAACTATTCAGTGGCGAATTAATCGCATAAAAAAAATGCTTTTCGAAAGATAAATTTGGAAAATTCGACGAAACAAATTTAATGCAAAACCGAGAAGAAGACGTAACGAAAATGTTACTTTTAAGACACTTACTTAAAAAAAAACCCTAAAACACTATAAGAGTCTTAAAAACGTGTCAATTATTAAATATTACTCAAAATTGAATAAATACAGATGAACATTTATATTGAACTTAGATCTTTTGTAGCTTTTAGCAAATTTTATGCGGCATAAAGTCATGAAATACCGATAAATTATTCTTCTAATTTTTTAGATTAAAACATTTAAAAATTTTAGCGCTTTGCAATTTCCATCAAAGAATAATATATGTGTCTTTCACCAAATTGGCATGATACATACGTAAACTGATAAATAATTTAAAACCAAAATAATCAGACTCTATGTAAAACAGATGTCAAGCACATGAAAAAAGTTATTTGAAGAGAAATTAGGCACTGATACCTATATATATCAACACAACCTTGATTACATATAATATAAGGGATTACTAGTAATGGTTTGTACCTTTATGCAATCAGTGATATCAAAGTTAGTTAATCAAAACAAATATGTAAATATTTTTATCGTACTTTTATTTACATTATTTTGCACACATTTGACGTTATATCGCAAGTTTATCTTTGTGATGGTGAAGTCCTTTTTATTTCAATCTTGTTGTCATTCTCTGAAACTCCTGATTATATAAAAAATACGATAAGGTTATATTCTAAATTTTTTTTTTTATTATTTTACTGAGATTTTTCTATGACAGAACTTTAATACTAACATTAATCCACCGATACAAAAATTACTGTTAGAAAAATAGTGCAATCTTTACCTTAAACAATCACGAAGTATTACGTAACTGGAAATACCTGGCGTGGGTGCGATTCATAAGCGTAAAGTTATAAAATCATTAAGTTAAATAAATAACCGAACGCTTCCAATTTACTACAACTATGTGATAAATTTAAAGCACATCTGATGGGTTACTGAATGAATATTTGTAAAAATATTCTGCGATTCAGTATCGCAATTGAGGAAAAAAAAATTCTTGGGTAAAATGCGTAACGAATGGTATACCGCGAATGTTGTTACAAGCTAATTTTTGGTTATGTATAACAAGTCAACAATCGTGGTTACGATCTAACAGAATTAATAAGTTGAACAGATTTTAATGACTTCAAACATCTGGTTAAAAGAAATTAACTCAAACGGTTTTAATATCAATTTTGAACAAAATGCCTTACTGATAAAAAGAAAAAAAAAGAATAAGGGCTGCTTTTTACAAAACTTCTGGATTCCTTCTGCGTCCGTTTTTGGTCAGTTGAACTTGCTAACGTTTCGTCAATCCTGTTGGCTTCTTCAGAGCTTCAATGAAACTGACTCGCATTTTACTCTGTACCTGCTTATATATTGTTTGAGGGAGCCGGAGCTAAATGAAGGGCATAAATACTGTCCCGGATGACTGATTCCCGTATTGGTCACAGGTAGAGACCTGAGGCTATGATTGTTGGGTTGCTTAAAGATTTCTATAGACTCTCGGATTTTTCGTTGGTAGAACAATTGATTACATGCACGAATTTTAGTTTTAGCTCTGAAGAAGCCAACAGGATGATTGTCAAAACGTTAGCATGTTCGACTCAACAAAAACCGACCCAGGAGGAATTCAGAAGTTTTGTAGAAATTATTACCTTGTGGAAGTTTCTTTGAAAAAAAAATGAATGGGACCTTGTCAAAAGATATATAAGGAGCAATTGAAAATAATAAAATAATACTTCTTGTAAAAGCACTAATTTAAAAAAAAAACAAAGCAATGCTTATATGAGTTATGATTAGCAATTGATTTAACACTTTTACTGGTTTTTACATTGATTCCGAGAGAAAATAATTTTACCTGCGGCCACCAAATTTTCCACCAGAAGAACACCGTCCTCGTCGAAATCTTCACTGTCCGGATCCAGGCTTACCCTTCCGCCGTAATACTTGGCGAAAAAGTCCATAACATTACTAATTCCCTTCTCCCTCTGGAAATCCTGCAATGTCGGTATAATCGTGGAGTACCACGCGATTTCGTTTCTAAAAGTCTCTTTGGTGTTGAAACTCTCCTGGACCGTTTTGTTGGGAGGCACGCACTTAGCCACCAAATGGTAGGTTTTCACTCCATCACCGTTTCGCACTTTCAAATCAACTTTTAGCATCAAACTCCCGTAATTTTCACCTGGAGCGGTCAGTCTCGTGACATTTTCTTCGATCACAACGCCACTAATATAATTTTTAATTAGCTCTTCGATATTTGCTATTTTTATGTCGGCCATCGCGATCGGACTTGGTATCAAACGAGCTAGTTTAAAATTTCTCACCGTTTGACTGAATCCGGCTTGTTTTCGCTTTATAACATTCAAACTTATCTTTGAAATGTATGCTGCGTGCTGCTATTGTTTTCGTGGTAATGGTTAATACTCGCTGCTGGTAGGGAAACAGGACCGTACATTAACACGGTCTGCGAAAAATGAACGCGAGTTGCGAAACTAAAAGTGATATTTGAAAAATCCCCGATTTGTAATTTGCCACTTATCGTTGCTAATGAAGGTAAAAAAGTTATAAGGATAATGAACCTCAGGTTTTTTTAAATATATGAAATTTATATACCAGATTAGTTAAAAGTACCGACAAGCTTAAATATCTCCAAATCTGCCAACGTTGGAACAATTAAAATCAATACCTTTGTTATTTTAAATGGAATGCCCCATTTATTTTGGTGAATTCGCATAATTTCAAAATTTCGATTTTATTAAATACTGAGTTAAGGCAACACTGCTTTAAATATCTGCAAAACCGACAAAACTGGAACGATAAAATTCAATACCTGCTGCTTTCTGAACTTGCAGAATTCAAAAATTCTAACAGCACTTTTGTCAGATTTACCACCTTGACACGTCATAATTTTTAATGAAATGCCGTATTTATTTTTGTTGCAATGAATCTGGTAATATTGTATAATTTCAAAATTTTGATTCTATTAATTACTGAGCTACGACAACATCACTTTTTCTGTAAAACGTACCGGAACGCCTAAATATCTCCAAAACTGAAAACGCTGCAAGGATAAAATTTAATACCCGGGGTTTTGAACATACAGAATTCTAAAATGCTAACACCAGTGTTGTCAAATTTATCACTTTTACGATACACATCGTAATTTGGTCATTTTAAATAAAACGCACCATTTATTTTTGTGATTTATTATCTATTAATTACATAGCTACCTGGGGTTTTTGAACATACATAATTCAAAAATACGAACGGCAGTGGCACTTTTACGTTACATGTCATAATTCTGTTATTTTAAATGGTATGCGCCATTTATTTTGGTTCTAATGAATTGCGTATATAGAATTTAGTAAGTAATTTCAAAAATTTTTGTTTTATTAATTACTTAGTTAAGGAAACACCGCATTAAATATCTCCAAAACTACCAAAGCTGAAACGATAAAATTCAATACCTGCTGGTTTCTGAATATGCAAAATTCAAAAATGCTAACAGTGTTCTCAGATTTACCACCTTGACACGTCACAATTTTGTTATTTTAACAGAAAAGAGCTGTTTATTTTTGTGAATCTTTTAAGATTTCATAATTTCAAAATTTTGATTGTATTAATTACTAAGCGGCAACACCGCTTTTTCAGTAAAACGTACCGGAACTCTTATTAAATATCTCCAAAACTGAAACCGCTATAAGGATCACATTTAATACCTGGAGAGTTTTGAACATACAGAATTCTAAAATTCACCAGTGTTGTCAGATTTATCACTTATATACACATCGTAATTTGGTAATTTTAAATCAAATGCACTATTTATTTTTGTGATTTAGTGTGGTCTTATAATTTCAAAATTTTGTTTCTATTAATTACTTGGCTCCCTGGGGTTTTCGAACGGCAGTGTTTCAAGATTTATCACTTTTACGTTATATGTCATAATTTTAAATGGAATGCCCTATTTATTTTTGCGTGCATTGAATTTTATCATTCTAGCTTTGCCAATTTTGGAGATATTTAAGTGTTCGGCACTTTTTACTAGCCCGATATACAAGGTGAATAGATATTCTACCACCAACGCTTGACAGGTAATAGGCACTTTGGTGCATCGATGTGAATATCAAAAAAATCGATCATTTAAGCTTTTTTTTACATGAAAAAGTCTTTGAAGTATCTGAAGGTAACAGCAAATGGAATTTGCTTGCCAGTTTTGAAATAATTGTTATGGACATTTAACGAATTTCTTTTAGACGAGTATTTTGAAATTTAATAATATTATATATAATAATATATAATATTGTTATATTATCTTATCTTATCCTTATCCGTGTGAGAAATGCTGACAATTGCTTCCTGCAACTTCTTGCAATTAATTTCTTCCCGTTCGAAATTTCAATAGTTTCTTCTCAAAAACGTTATATTTAGGGATTAATACAAAATACACCTTTTTTTGGTAAAAAAATTATATAAGAAATTGGAAAAAAAGGTATTTTAAGTAAGTTCGATGAGCAGTCATGACAAAACCGTGAATTAATGAGAAATAATTGACAATTTCATAATAATAATAACTGAGGCTGAATATGCAGCAATCTCAATATTTTATGAGCATATTCTGACACCTTGTGTAAAATATACTGATTGTTATTTAAAGATAGAAGTTGGCTTAATGCTAATCAGCTTGAGATTAGGTCAATATTAAAGTATGGAGGTTCTTAGTGGTTTTTAGCTATGATTTTTATATAAAATTATTTACACCGATTGCATTTTAACTAAGGAATGTAATTTTAATAGCTGACTTAGACAGGGAGAAACTGAAGCTTGAGCAATTTTAGAACCTCATTTAGAAAATGTTTGAACCTAAATTTCAGTTAAATTTTCTCTTACAACTGGAAATTTAGGTTTTCCCGCCATAATTCCAGTACCAAAGACAATTTTTTAGTGGTGTATTATATGGCTCATCGTTTCGTGGTTTAAGCTGTATCTTTTACAATTTCTGAGATCCTAGTGCAATAATGAGAGGATTTCAATCTCTCGGAAATAATAACCTGCAACAGAAAATTTTTGAGCTCTCTGGTAGTGAAGAAATTATTGCAATAGTGGAAAATGCCAAAATTTGCAACGCAAAATAATTTTGAGACCATATTTAGATCAAATAGTGACAAAATACCGTTGGCTTCAATATTACGTCCTAAATTGTTGACCGTTTATAACTTAAATTATTACCAATAATGTTTCACCTATATGTAAACCGAAAATCGTATTAAATTTTTGTGGGGAGAAATTAGCTATAAATATTAATAAGTGGCAATAAATTTCTATTTTGCAACCAAGCTTGACATTTTGGATTAAGGTTTTCTATTTGCTTACAACGACTAGGATTCTTGCCGACAGAACCGGACACTATATGTAGGTATAAATCGCTACTTTAAAAGCATATTTTTATATATAAAGTATATATTTACATCTATCTGTTTTATTTTTTTAAAATGTTTATATATATATATATATATATATATATATATATATATATATATATATATATATATATATATATATATATATATATATATATATATATATATATATGTACAAGCAATAAATGTTTCATCAAAAACCAAAACCTAAATTTAAAGTAAATTGTACTAAATAATATTTGATCATACATTATAAATTCTTCCACGGTGCATCTGCTACTGATTTCTGAGCATTTTCGTAGAATACAATTCTTATACTGAATTTTAGTGGTTTTAGAGAAATGTAAATTACTTTCTATATTTGTGTGTGCTGGTGTTCACCCGGGTGTTTTTCCGTTCGTTGTCGGCTAAGTTTCGCTAGAATTTCTTCTGTCATCTTCAGAAGCTGCTAAACACAAAAATGGTGAAAAGTACAAAGAAAAACAATTAATTCTACTTACCTAATTACAATTATCAATTTGCATTTGGCGCAATGCCATGTGCCCTATTGATGTATATCTGGAGGTTAGCATCCATGGAGATTACCAAAGGATGGAAATACCACATATTCTACGTGAGCGGAATAATATATTTTCGGACAGTCGGACAGCCACTTTAGTGCTCCTTCAAAATGCAAGAAAGTGTAAAAAAAACCTAGTTAATCTATAGAATGGATCTTTCGGGCAATGTATAAAATTATTTTTTATTCAAATGCCTACTTACGCATTTCATGAAATACCTATTATGAATTTTTTAGAATGTCTATGTAATGATACGTGTGGGGTCAGCGTCGGCTTTGCAAGTAGATCGCTATTAATGTATGAAGTGCTTTGATACAAAAAAACGGAATTAGAACTAATGAAAATTGAGATCGTCTTTGCAGGTGAATATGTTACAAGTCAAATCCGATGTCCGAACAAACTAGTCTATTGTAACCCAAATAGGCTTAGATATTTCTTAAAGGAAGAGAACAAATACTAACCAAAACGAACCAAATATCTCTTCTTATCGTGTACCCATTTGTCCTCGACAAAAATAATTTTTGGTTAGTTTTGGTGAACATTTGCTGTATAAGATGTATTCTTGTCAATAAAATTAGCGAAAAAGTCTTAAGTTTGTTTTTCCTTTGCGTCAAGTCAAACATATAATGTTTTCATATGAAATACAGTGGAAGGAAAAATCGGAGTATCAAAATTCGGATAATTTTGTTTGCCTATCCGTTTGCGTATTTGACCTAAAGTCGACCCTGTTTTAGCATCGTCTAAATAAATTATATCAATTAATCGTAATCTCCAGTATAAAAAGTTCCTCGAAAAATTGTCGAGATGACTTGCATAGCGTGACGGTGCAATCGGCGGTTGACCTTTGGATTTCCTTACCGTTACATAATCGTTGTTTGGACAATGATTAAAACAATATTATATATTTTCATCGTCATTTCCATGTTCAACACTAGAGTTAGAACAAGGCATGCGCTCTCAAAATTTTTCTGGACTTCATTCAAATATAAGGTTGTTCGGAAAGTTATTTCGTTTTTTCCCGTCAGAGGACTTAATTACGTTTTTTCGAAACCAACTTCACACTTAAGCCGCATAACCATTATATGTCTTGAGAGCTGATATTGCAAGGCTTGTGTGTGAAAAAGTTCTATTAATTCTGCGCAGTAGTTTTTGGTTGGTGCCCCTTTAAATATGGAGAGCAATAAGCAGCATTTTCGTCATATTTTACTTTTTTACTTCAGAAACGGTAAAAATGCTGTCCAAGCGAGAAAAAAATTGACGGATGTGTATGGAGAAGGCGTGTTAATAGTACGCCAGTGCCAGAACTGGTTTGCAAAATTTCGATCCGGCAATTTTGATGTCGAAGATGCACCACGGTCTGGAAGGCCGGTCGAAGCTGACAAAGATGCGATAAAGGCATTAGTTGATGCAAATCGGCGAATAACCATACGAGAGATCGGTGAGAGATTAAATTTGTCGAATTCGACTGTTTATGGCCATTTGAAAGGCATGGGCTTAACCTCGAAGCTCGATGTGTGGGTGCCCCATGTCCTTACGGAGCGAAATTTGTGTCGTCGCGTTGACGTGTGTGATTCGCTTCTCAAACGTCAAGAAAATGATCCATTTTTGAAGCGGATTATTACTGGGGACGAAAAATGGGTTGTATACAATAATGTTAAACGCAAGAGGTCATGGAGCAGAAAAAATGAACCGGCTCAAAGCGTGTCAAAAGCCAACATTTACCAAAAAAAGGTGATGCTCTCCGTTTGGTGGGATGTCAAAGGAATCGTTTTTTTTGAGCTTTTGCCGGACAATACAACGATTAATTCAGAAGTCTATTGTCATCAACTGGACAAATTGAATGATTCACTTAAAGAGAAGAGGCCCGAATTAATCAACAGGAAGGGTGTAGTGTTCCACCAGGATAATGCGAGACCTCACACAAGTTTGGTCACTCGCCAAAAACTTTTACAGCTTGAATGGGACGTACTGCAACATCCACCATATTCTCCAGATCTGGCGCCTTCCGACTACTATTTGTTCCGGTCCCTGCAAAATTTTTTGGATGGCAAAACCTTTACCTCAAATGAAGATGTCATAAACCACCTGAACCAGTTTTTTGCCAGCAAGGACCAAAACTTTTAAGAGAGGGGAATTATGTTACTGCCAGAAAGATGGCAAAAGGTGTTGGACCAGAATGGCCAATATATAATTTAATAAAATATTTATTCATTATACGAAAACTGTCTTTCATGTTCCCCAAAAAAAAAACGAAATGACTTTCCGAACAACCCAATAGATTATGTTCTCTACAAATAATAAAATTAAATAATATATGCAAAAAGAGAGATAATCGTTCGACTATATTTTAATAAATTTAAAATAGAAATTAATTTTTAATATATTCGATTAGTTCATAAATATTTATGAAACCAAGTGTAAAAAACAATTTATGCAAAGATCAAAGAAAAAAAAAGCAAAAAATAAAAGAAGTCTTCTAATTGCATCTTTCATTAGAAAAAACATTAAAAAAAATTTTTAATCCCACCTTTCATTCAAGTTCTATATATTTCAATATTTTTGTTGATTTTACTACTCCTGCAGACAAGAAAAGAAAAGGAGGGAGCGTTCAACCAGGCGCTATTTTCAGGCTTCTGAAGAGCTAGCTGATATAGCTTCATCAATGGATTCCTTGGAATAATTTAAAATTCGTTCAAAACTAGCGTGGGATAATATCTGGTTCCTATTAATATCAATTTTATTGAAATTTGACAAAGCGCCTAATATAAGCCGTAAAATCTCATTCGTATATTTCATTTTAATAATGCTGTAGTAACAACATACGGTTGAATCAAAAAGTAGTTAGAAAAGCTAGCACATAAGTACCTAAGACATGGTACTGAATGTTTTGTCTTCTTTTCTAGTACCAGGAAAATTTCAAATTCAAAAACACTAAGTCCTCACCAATAAGCAGAAGATTACATTTTAAAAGTTTGGGAATGTCTGTCTTGTATTTCTCTGGTAATGGTTCAAGTTACCGGACTCATTTGTCATTTTTACTCAACATTTATGGTTCAATATGAAGGAATCCCATATAAGAAGACTTAAATTATGTTTTTCCAAATCGGCAATCAAGAGACACGGTTTAATTAACAAAGAAACTAAAAATTATGAATTAAGAACTAACAACTACCAACTGGGAAGTAATAACTGCCAACTAAGAACTTACGGCATTAGTTAATTTTTGGTATAAGAACTCATAACACGTACATACTAGGTGTCCCACGACATGACTGCCAAAGCTTTTCAAGTTAAAAATGTCAAATGAACCCGAAACGCTTTTCTAACTGAGCTACAAGCATTTGACATTTTCAAGACTATTTAAAAAGAAACCGCTTTATTGAATTAGTTGCTCCAGTATTATTAAAAAGTCTAGTTGGATGTGAATCTTATGTGTTGCGACAGTAACGGTCAATTAAATTAATTTGGCGTGTTTATTTTCGCGTGTTGCATTAAAATTGTCTTCAATGTACAATGTTTACTTTTTCGAATGAAGAATACGCCTACATTCACTGTCTTTCTGGAACGTAGGCCGGATGAGAGTAGCGAGAACTTTACACAATTTCGGTTTGTATCCGTACCACATCTTATCTTACAGGCTTTAAAACCTGCCGACTACGCTTCAAGACTTGAATTTAGTCGCTGGATATTAAGAAATCAAAGGGTAATAATATTTAGTTATGAAGTCTCGTTCACCCGAAGCGGTAACAATAACACCAGGAATTCACATTGTTGGGCACTTGAAAAGTAAATATTTGGTGTAGCATTATTGAAAATGATCTTCCAATCTGGACGATGTGGATTCAGCGCAATTGCGTACCAATTCACATTGGTCAATAAGTAACATAATTTCATAATCAAAATTATAGAAACCGGTGGATGGGAGAAATTCAGCAATTCCTTGGCCAGCAAGGTCAACTGACCTTCCGTTAGATTACTTTAAAGAAAGTATTGAAAACAGAGAACAACTGGTAGCTAGAATTACGGATGGCTCAGAAACTATTCCTGCTGTTCCTGAGACGATTAGCAGAGCTACCATTTCAACTCTAAGAAGAGCTACACTATGAATACAGCAACTGGGTGGACATTTCAAACAACTAATTCAATAAAATGAAATATAAATATAAAAAAATAATAAAATTATAAATAAAGGGGTTCCTTTTAAATGGTCTTTAAAATTCTTGTAACCCTAGCAACACGCTCCCAAGCTATGGCAATCATATCGTGGGACACCCTGTATATGACTTCGACATTTAACATTAACGGTATTTTCTATGATCTCACTGCTAATCTGGAAAGTCGCTGTTTATTATATGTCGAAATTGGCTTGTTTTCGCGGTTAGCGATCACAATTTTCTTAAATTCTTAAATTAAATATAAGTATCTAAGTAAATTCGCTCCAAGTCTGATATAGCGTTTATCGTTATACTTTGAAACATTGTATCAAATGTAACAAACAAAATATTTAAGTGCACGAGGGGAATATAGTAGCTAAACAATATTTTAACAAACTAGTAAAACTTTAGTACAAATTAGAAAAAAATTAAAATACGTGGATTTGTTTTGTTTATTGGGAAATTGATTCCCATTTTTTTTTATTCATAGAGATCAATGAACATAACTAATGTTTATTTCACCCGTTTACATGGAAGGAAGCATCTTATTCAATTTTTTCTTGATATTGGTGGATGCCTTACAATTTGATTTTTCTGTTTGGTATATCGGTGAGTATTGTTAGTTCTTCTAGACAATTTATAAAATATTCAATTTTTTAGTGAACTGAAATGTTATTTTTGCTTCGTGGATTGCAATTTTCGTTTTCTTTTCTTCATTGGTTTTTATATTTAATTTAAAAATATCATTCTAAATGTGAGATAGTTAATTTATAAACTTATGCAAATGTTCGTTGAATTGAACTGAGGTGGCTTTTACTTCATGGAAATCCATTTATCAAAATAAATAAGAACTAAAAGTTCAGATTTTCACGAAATTATTTATTATGACATGACAATTCTTTCGACAACACCGTGTCTTTATCAAATGTTTGACGTTTCATAAAGACACGGTCTTGTCGAAACAATTATCATGTCATAATATATAATTTCGTGAAAATTTGAACTTTTAGTTCTTATTTATTTTGACAAATGTTCGTTGCCGGTTTTACTCTTTATATATTTGATTTATATATTGCAACCTATTCATAAGATTTAACTGAAAGACTAACTAGACTGAACTGAAAGATTAAACATTCAAAAAAATAAAACAATTTTTAACTTTTTTTCAACTTCTACGCATCCGAAAGCATTTTATATACATTTGCAAATGAAATCGGTAATTTTTGTTTAACAATATACAAACTAGATCCTCATTATTACGAAGTTCAAGGCATTTCGTTACGATGTAAACAGCTCCCATGTACAAGTACGTATACACTTCCTTATCTGTAAAACATTTTTTACCCAGTAACACAAAGAACAACGAGGTCCACGACTTGTTCAAGTCAGTAGCGGCACGAGTTGTCTACTGAAACTTATCTACAAAATAATAAACGATATGCTTTCTTAAAAAAAATATTTCGCAATTTTTCGGAATTTCTGCACGTTTCGTTTAACTTTGATTCTAACGATTTGACATATTTTGCACTGTTTCCAGAAATTTTTCAATTTTCATTTCATTTCTCGCAACTTTTTGGAATTACAACCTTGTAATATATTTATTTTTCATAATGTCGAAGTCAAAGCAAATACGCCAACATTATTGAATTTCTGGATAAAGACTCTGATTAATTTGATGTTTTGATGGACAATTTACTTACTACACCCGGAAAATGTTCTATTTTAATTTAATAACTTAATTAAAATAGAATTTATAATAATTTAACACTTAAAGAAGTGGAACGAAATGAAACAAATAATTTTAAGTCTTAATTCTAAAATCTTGTAATAAAATTACAAGATCAGGTAATTTTTTGTTTTTGAATAAAAACTTATTTATTTGGAAAAAAATATATTAAAAACAGAGCTTTAAGAACGATTTTTTTTTAAATTTCCTGACAATGGAAGGACTATTGGTGTGCACCGTACATAAAAAATCGTATTTAAAGAAATTGATAGAGTTGCTCAGAACAGAAATTAATTTAGATGTTCTTCATAAATTTGTCTCTGTATGTCAGAAATCGAAATTTGAAAACCCTGCTTAATAATTATAACAAACTGCGACTATTCTGTAGCCTAACCAAAGTCTGTTTCTGTTTCGGTCAAGTAGCACAAGAAAATGTCTGTCATTGACTTTTACTGTCCATGCATATTTCTTTACGTAAGTTTTACGCAGATTGCAGAAATTTTTCAAAACTTCCGCTGTTCAACTTGTACGTAACCTTGCAGAAAAAGTGTACCTACAACGAGTAAAAATTATTCTTTCCGTAATTCCTTCGTCTTCAGCATGGGCGCAAACATTTTCGTTTTGGCGGAAACGCCGGGTCCACAACCATTAATTCGTATACTTATTAAATAATATAGTATCCCTACTGCGATAAAAAGTGATGCGTCTCAGGTGAATGTGACTAACCTGCACTTAACCTATTTTGTCCTATAGATTTAATCGGATCTGAACATATTTTGAGAAATTACTGCCGCATCCAAACTTATTCACGATCTGTCAGCGGCCGTGTTGCTTGTTGCATGCCGCAAGGTCATTGGTTAAAAACGAGATTTTCAATTTCACGCGTGCGCATGTTGATTGGACTTTATCAAAAAAATTTTCATAGTTGCTTCATAATTTCCTGTATTATCAAAATAGAAAGGGACTCTATATCTCTAATAGCTATTTGCATTAACTTCATAACTGTTTCCATAATTATAAAGGAATAAATAAACGTGCTTTTGCTACCCGCTTATGATCTATTAATATAAATATTTGTTCTTCAAGTGCATGGCTTGATAATGGTTTCAATGTCAGACGCCCTACGGTTACTGTCCCTCTGTTTACAAACTCCTTATCTTTTTTATATTATTTTCGTTCACAGCTCTGTAGTTTCCTACGCTACAATTTTCACACTCTTGCACCAAAATTTATTTCCATAAAGCACTGGTAAATATTTCGAATATGATTTTTGAAATGCATATGAAAAATTAGACCACAAAATAAGACAACAGCAAGGAGTATTTGTCAGAAACTGTCAGAAACTGCTACAAATGAAATAAAATTAACATGATTCTCGTCCAAATTAAGGAAGACATTTTTTTAAATAAATTATTTTAAAAAATAACGACTAAAGATTTGGGCTAATTTTTCCCAACACCAAACATCTCTTCGCTGGTTCCTTATAAAAAGAATATGATCTAATGCTGACCAAATTTTGGATATAAATAAAAAACTGTCACATTTTAAAATCCCCTATCTCGAAAACAAAGGAGTTATTGGACTTGGTTTATAAAATAAAAAGTTTCAAAAATGTCTTCAAGTGTATCAACTATTGATAGAAATTATTGCGCATACAGCGATATTTATTAAAATTATTTTGCAATAATCGAAATTCGTCGTAAAAAAATTGAACACATTCACTTAAAGGTAGCTGCATTTTGAAAGTATATTCCAACGCCTAAAAAATGTATCCCTATAACATATTATGAATAGTTTTTCAAATCGTTGCCATGCAAAAAAAACATTAGTACTTTGCCATCACCTTATACATGTAATATTAAGCTACCATATCATATTGTAATTGTTTGCACAAACTTGACGTCATTAAATTGTTGGAAAATGTAGAAACTGAGCGATTAATAAATGCTAGAATGGTTTGTTGTGCCTTTAAAGATTATTTGGGTTTTTATACTCATTTCTCGCATACAATGTTGTAACAAAAGTTATAAAGCGATTTTTATATCTTTTGGACTAACGATTAAGATTTTTTAAAAATCGAAAAAATATCATCAAGGATATCTCTCGTTTTTATTTCAAACACACACATACATACAGACAAAAACAAATTTTAAAATATTTTTTAAATTTGATAGGAGCGTATCCTAAAAACTGCGAAGAGAGAGTTTTTTCAGATCGTCATTGTAAAATAGTAACCGAATTACAAATGGAATTTCTCCTATAGGCGTATTGGTGGATAATAACTTCTATTCAAAATTAGCAATTGATGTTTATACATATTATTAATTCTCAACCAACCTAATTCACTTATTTTCGCTGATGCTTACGGAGCCCGTAAATAAATCTACAGCAAGAATTTTGAAGTTTTTGAAGTCTACACCTTGGGCGCAAGAGTTAACAAGACAAGACTCTCGCGCAGCTCCTCATTTATAATTATACGTGGTATTTTTATACAATGGGTTAAGAGCTAATATGTTTGATACCGTAGGAATAATTGTTAAAGTTTATATGAAGGGAGATAATGCAAGCATTAAGAAAGAAAACTGGACATTTTCTAAATTTCCCGCCGAGAAGATTTGCTACTCTTTGCTCTCAAGCGAACATATCCAGCTGAAAAATTGTCATTATAGTCATCTATATTTTGAAGGTTGGCTAGGATGGAAAAGTAAGTTATGATTATATTTTAAACCCGAAATTTGTACAGAAAGGTATATAGGGCAGGTTTTCTCTCTTAATAGCGACAACCACGGCATTACATAATTGTAGGCTTTCTTGTATCTGCTGTATAAGGCTTGTGTGTCGCAATCTATGGCCTTCAAATCGAGAAGAAACTAGCCGAAATTCATCAGCTTAAAATTCCTATAGCTCACTGATTTTATGACGTGAAGTAAGACGTTCAAACTAATATTGCAGAAAATTGCACAACATTCAGATTGGGAATGGAAAGATTATACTTATTAAAATAAATAACATCTAAGAAGAAAAAGTAAAACGAGTTGGCTCATCTACTAGTTGCACAAAATTATATGACTCAAAACAATGTTGAACATGACCTATAATAATAATACTGTCGAACTGCAAAATGATCTACCCATTTCGCAACATTTAATTTAGGTGGTTTTTAAACCAATCCAACCAAAAGCCTATCTCGACCAAACTCCACTGCTACAAATAAATATTCAAGTTCCCCTAGAAGAGTAAAATCTAGCAATACCAGATTTCGCTCACACACATACTATCAGCATTTGCCACTAAACTACAGAAGTGATCAAAACCGGTAGACAATCATCGTACATTATTGCATTAAACGCAATACCTACATCAGAAGGATATATTATTGGGTTGTTCGGAAAGTCATTTCGTTTTTTTTGGGGAACATGAAAGACAGTTTTCGTATAATGAATAAATATTTTATTAAATTATATATTGGCCATTCTGGTCCAACACCTTTTGCCATCTTTCTGGCAGTAACATAATTCCCCTCTCATAAAAGTTTTGGTCCTTGCTGGCAAAAAACTGGTTCAGGTGGTTTTTGACATCTTCATTTGAGGTAAAGGTTTTGCCATCCAAAAAATTTTGCAGGGACCGGAACAAATAGTAGTCGGAAGGCGCCAGATCTGGAGAATATGGTGGATGTTGCAGTACGTCCCATTCAAGCTGTAAAAGTTTTTGGCGAGTGACCAAACTTGTGTGAGGTCTCGCATTATCCTGGTGGAACACTACACCCTTCCTGTTGATTAATTCGGGCCTCTTCTCTTCAAGTGAATCATTCAATTTGTCCAGTTGATGACAATAGACTTCTGAATTAATCGTTGTATTGTCCGGCAAAAGCTAAAAAAAAAACGATTCCTTTGACATCCCACCAAACGGAGAGCATCACCTTTTTTTGGTGAATGTTGGCTTTTGACACGCTTTGAGCCGGTTCATCTTTTCTGCTCCATGACCTCTTGCGTTTAACATTGTTGTATACAACCCATTTTTCTCCCCAGTAATAATCCGCTTCAAAAATGGATCATTTTCTTGACGTTTGAGAAGCGAATCACACACGTCAACGCGACGACACAAATTTCGCTCCGTAAGGACATGGGGCACCCACACATCGAGCTTCGAGGTTAAGCCCATGCCTTTCAAATGGCCATAAACAGTCGAATTCGACAAATTTAATCTCTCACCGATCTCTCGTGTGGTTATTCGCCGATTTGCATCAACTAATGCCTTTATCGCATCTTTGTCAGCTTCGACCGGCCTTCCAGACCGTGGTGCATCTTCGACATCAAAATTGCCGGATCGAAATTTTGCAAACCAGTTCTGGCACTGGCTTACTGTTAACACGCCTTCTCCATACACATCCGTCAATTTTTTTCTCGCTTGGACAGCATTTTTACCTTTTCTGAAGTAAAAAAGTAAAATATGACGAAAATGCTGCTTATTGCTCTGCATATTTAAAAGGGCACCAACCAAAAACTACTGCGTAGAATTAATAGAACTTTTTCACACACAAGCATTGCAATATCAGCTCTCAAGACATATAATGGTTATGCGGCTTAAGTGTGAAGTTGGTTTCGAAAAAACGTAATTAAGTCCTCTGACGGGAAAAAACGAAATGACTTTCCGAACAACCTTATAATTTATTTTAATACTATTCAATTAACTCTAAATTAATAAAAAGTTACGCACTTTCAAGTGAAACTGAGGAACGAAATCCAAAACAGGCACATTTGTTTCACTTTCTCACAAGCAGCACACGCATAACCGACATCGAACGCCGAGGCGTTGACTGTGTCCTTGACCTTGCCATCACAATGTTGTTTTCATGAGCTGTTAATTTTTGACAAAAGGTCAGTCGTTAAATTCGGACGAACTCAATTAACTGCCTCTGGCATGTGTGTGTTCTGTCACTTCATCCGACAATAGTTATTAACAATATATCCGCGGCGGGAATTTAACGGTTTTAAAAATTTTCGATTTGGTTAGGAGTCAAAGTAGTTTAGTAGGGAAAATGTGATGAGAAACTTGAGGTTTAGTGGGGTAGAAATAAAAAGAGAGACAATAAGCGTTGATTGGAAGAGAATCCTGATTTTGCAGGAAAGTGAATTAGAGAGAATGTAACAGAAGAAGGGAAATACATAGAAGTTTTAGATGCAGGTGGGCAGGGCTGACACTTGGGATGGATGAAAGCAATGTGCAAGGGAATATAAGAACAGCTTGAACGAGAAGTAGGAAATAAAAAAGAGCACAAGAAAACAAATACTTTCGTGATCAGTGTTTTTGTATAATTATTATTATTATTGTTGCTTTAATTGCTTTGTAATATTATTTATAGGCTTGGTGTGCAAATTGGAATGTAAATCCCGTTGGGAAAATAAAATTTACTTAATATGAGTTAATAAAATAATGTAAAATATTTGATCCAAGCCCAGGAAATATGGAAACGCTCTCGAGAGTTTTAATTAATCAGTCAGAAAATCCGTTTCATTCATAGATTGCATTAAGTAAACCAACGGACCATGTGCCATCAGGTATTTAAGTAGATGGCTAAGTTTCTTACAACATCGTGGGCAAATAAAAAGGGTATAAAGAAGAAAAAACATTTTAGAAAACCAGTGTTAAGGTGGCTAAGTGTTGGAAGGAAGAAAAATATATTTGGATGTCTGATTTATTATTTTTCAGAAAGCCTTCTAAAGAATGTTATAATAAAAATAGTCTAAGTACAGGTGACTATATCTCTAAAATAAGTTTGAATACAAAAGTCGTTTCCAGTAAAATGATGTTTTAATTTTTTTGTATTAATTCAATTGTCACATTATATGCAGGGTGGTTAAATAAAGTTATATTTTTTTAAAGGAAACACTCTATATTTTAATACATTTTTAAATACCAATTTAGAAGGCAAATTTAAGGATACGTATGTAATTATCCATATATCGGTCCCAAATGCACCGTTATTAGCGAATATCTTAGAGATTCAGGTTGTGGAAAGTTGAAAATGTTTTTGTTACTTTTAAAACATTAGCGAATATCTTAGAGATTCAGGTTGTGGAAAGTTGAAAATGTTTTTGTTACTTTTAAAACATTTTTCTGCGTAACATATTTTAAAAAATAGTACTTTTTCGCAGACAATATTTAAAGTTGAAATATTTTTATCAAAAAAAATGTTTCGCGAAGTGTTACTTTTCTCAATTTTTTAAATCAAAACACATACAGTTTTTACATTTTCGGATAGCCCTTTAAAAGACGAATCCAATGATATATATATATATATATATATATATATATATATATATATATATATATATATATATATATATATATATATATATATATATATATATGAATATTGATCTGCGATGCACTGTTTTGAGTTTATTGACGATTTTTATCAATTCCCAGGCAATTTTACCGCAATAACCTTAATTCTGAAAGCATCTCTAATCTTTTTTGTATAAAATTGCTGTATCGATAATCATTTATTTAAAATCCTGTAAAAATTATACCGTTTTTCAAAAATAAAATTAATTATTAATTTTCCACATTGAATAATGCACATGATTTATAGCATTTAATTTTCAATTGGTCGCATTTCCCGAATTTGTGGTTGTAGTTTTAAAATGTCCACGTTATTATTTTTGTATACTATCTCTTTTAAAAGTGCCCGGAGTCCAGTATCGTTAAATCAGGGCTTCTTAGAAACGCTTTCGGAATGAAACCAGAATGGTAAGAAATTTAATTATTGAGGGAATTGATAAAAATCCGATATCCGATTCGTCTATTAAAGGAATATTGTCTAAGAAAAACTATGATTTTCTACGATTATTACGCAAAAAAATGTCTTAAAAATTAATATGCAACGTAACAAAAACCTTTCCAAGATAATCTGAATCCTGAAGATATTCACTAATAACGGTGCATTAGAGACCGATGAATAGAAGTTGTATACCTCCTTGAATTATAGAGTGTTCCCCTGTATGTAATATAGTGATAAGTGAAATGATACAAAAAAATTAAACATCATTTTACTAGAAACAACTTTTTTATTCAAACTTTTTTTTTAGTAACACTCATAGATTTCGTATAGGTATATGCCCCTCTTAAATCGGCCACCATCTACAATGTCATATGCTGCTTTTTACAAAACTTCTGGATTCCTCCTCAATCAAGTTTCAGTCAAGCTCTGAAGAAGCCAACATGATGATTGCCGAAACGTCAGCAATTTCGACTCAGCAAAAACCGACGCAGGAGGAATCCAGAAGTTTTGTAAGAAGCATTACAGTAGCCTGTGGAAGTTTCTTTGAAAAATTAATGTCATATGCCATTTCTTATACTAAAAAAATATTAAAATAAACTAATGAGTTAAAACCCATGGCTTATATAAGAGGCGTTTGCTGAAGATTCTTTATCTCTTTCAACTTCTTTTCTGTAACAGTATTTCACTTTTTTAGTTTAAATTCCAAATATAATGAAATTCAACCTTACCCCATTCACTTTCAAAAATTCTATATTAACTAAGCTATGACTTAACTAAAATAACTTTTATAGGTGCCGCAGTATCAACGTTTGATTTCAATCTTATATACGCAATTCAAAAAATCTGATTTTATATTTACTAATTTAAGAGTTGAAAAAATTGAGCCCAATGGATTGTGAGCTAGAGCTTTGGTAAACAACTGACCAAAAAGTTTTGGAATTTTTTTGCAAAAATGGATAATTTTTTTGTCGTACTTACCGTTTCATCTTGCATAGTTTTCCAGAATGTATATTTTTGACCCATATATTTTCCATTGATTATTTGTTTCTGTTGTATACCCATCCTTTTAGAAAAAGCAACAATTTTCATATATTTGGTGCAAATATGAAATTATCAGCTTCAGACCATTCGCATTCAAAGTTTATTGATTTAATCAGGAACTTAAAATTTATGAGTGACGTCAAGTGCGAATTTAACAATAAACTATATAAGTATGTTTACCTTGGTCGAAAACGTATTTGCATTAATGCTGATTTGATTTTGCGTCGAATCCAAATCAGAAAATTGCCTCACAAATTGTCGCGAAGGTTGAGACTAATTGATGATGCGAGTCTCTGGGTTCCTGAGTCACGTGCCAAGGCTTCCCGAATTGACGATTACTGATGATAGATAGGATGCGTAATACGATATAGCGACTTAAGACCGAGTTTCTTTGCTTAGTTGAATTCATTTCACTGAGATTTTTTAATTTGAATTTAAATAAAATTATGAAAAATAGTCTAAAAAACTTTGCAATATATGGAAAAAAAGATGATTCATAAAGTCAGTTGTGGTACGGCGGAAAAATTGAACAAGCGGATTGAAATCGTCAAAAATTTCAAATTCAATGACAAGGAATATTTAACGAATAAAACGTGTTTAGAATTTAATTTTAACTAGATACTCCGAATAGTGAGCTTAGTTTAGTTTATGTAAACACTTTACGAATGAAAACATCTGCATGTTGGTATATTACATATATTCTGAGATAGACCTTAATGAAAAGAAATGAACCATCATGAAGTATTTAAAGAATGTTTATTAATCTCGGAGAATATGCATTCCAAAAAAGTTTATACAAAATAAAAAATAATTTAAGATGCTTTCAGTCTTGAATCTTATTCTTAATCTTAGAGAACTATTTTTAAAATATTTCCTGTCGTCCTACTTCGTGTGTATACTTTTTAAACTAGTTAACAGTTCGAGTATAGTATATTATGCAACAAGTGCGGTAAACGCCACGCAGCGTAGCGATTGTTTAATAAATGAGTGACTTAAAAAGTTTACCGAACGTGTTGCATACTATACTTTTTCTACGACCGTTAGTTTTTGGGTACATTTTCACCAAACAACACGAATACATTCACTGACATGGCCGTCAGAATTGACAAACGTCAAATTCAAGGCGTGGGAAATATCTCTGAAATCATCCGATTGCTCCCAAATCCGTGCGGTAAAATTCGAGAAATGCCTGAAGTGGCTCGAATCCGTGGTAAAGTGACGTTTCCCGCACACTAGATCGGTAGGTAATTAGATATTTCACAGACGGGAGTAGAAAAAAAATATAATTATTTTGGAGGAATGAGCCCCACCAACCAAATATTCAAAATTTAATAATATTTATAATTAATATAAATTAATACAATATCTGTACGTTGGTTTAATTAGATCTTTGTTATCGTGAATCGACTTTCCAAGCAATTACCATCTGACCAATCTATACCAGACTTTAAATAGGGTCAATGACGAGTACTTTGTGTCAACATGTCGGACGGCTCCTGTTACCTCTCATTCTTCTTAGAGCTCCCAACAATCCACCTAGTTTGCAAGAGAGTTGATAAAATGTAGTTCACGACCAAATTCGAAATGTTCCCCTTTGGGAGTGGAAATAAGAAGCTCTAGAGATTTAAGCAGAGAAACCCGTATGCAGGCGAACAAAACATCCAGAATTGCAGGATACCGGAGAGATATAATTTAAAAGAACAAGTACATGGCCACTGAGAGCTAATATGCTGCAACAGTGCTAAACATGTACCGTAGAAACAAGGGCAGAAAACAAAGAGATCAGAAATGAGACCATAAGAACTCCAAGGAAGGATTAGATTACTATTTTGTCATGTAGATAAAATGAATGAGAACAGAAGGGGAAAATAGGTCAAAGACATTAAACCAAACGCAAAACACCTCGTGGCCGAGCTCTTAGATGGTCTGAAAGCTAGACTGGAAACTATGCAAGAAAGTAAAGAGATAGTAAACCAAATCATAAGAACCTGTTGATGTATGAATACAAATACATACATACAAAAGTTTACTGTTTTGCATGTTCCTGCTAGTTACCTCATCATCACTTCGAAAAACGCGAGGATACCTGAATGCACCACCGTCAAGACAAGATCATACGGTCACACATTTATTTTATATTAACGATCTGAAGCTTTAGGTCACAAGTCAGAGAGACGTCCAATAGTCTCTTACGGTAGTTCGAGAGTACACAACAGCAGTGGCCATGTTGAGGGGGAGGAGGAGGTGAACAACTTCCCATCGATATAATGATTTAGGGTATCACATTATTACTTAGGACGCTGCTGCAGCATAAACTAAACGCCACTTTTGCCGTTCGCTCGTAACGATGTTAAGCTGGCAAAATACACGCAGGTTTAAAGATTACCTGACTTAAACGTTTTGTGCCATTTCATTCGAAATCAGGTGACTTATGCCCACCCCGATATATTTTGGAATTCGTTTTTACCAACTAGGTAGCAAATACAGGTCGATGGGCCAAATATTGTATTACTATATAAGGGAGCCAACTCAATGTTCATCACATTGATCATATCCACATCCTCAGAATCTAACCATAAAAAGGATATTAGTGTTCTAGGAGGGTGATATACTGACTAAAGTGAGGAAGATTTTAGTATTCCAAAATTTACCCCACCAACTAGTAACAAAACCATCAGGACTAAACCAGTATAAGCAATTCATCACAACATGAAACTAAGGAAATTAAGGTCCTATTGTAACCAAATTTGCTTTACATGTTGCGAGCTATGCCATTTACAGTGTAGATAAAAATGTCACCGTGCAGGTGACAGGCCATATTTGGTGGAGAATGCAACAGCGGATTCGTTCTCACTTTTCTATATTAAAACAGTTTAAGAATTTATGTTTAATTTTTTCCAAAGTGCACGAATAATACGATGTACTTCCTAGAAAATGGCCGCGGTTTATCCAAACGAATCGCCCGCGGTTCCGCCAATGGAATTTCTTTAACTGCAGACACGGTTTATATGATAGGAGTCTCGTCGAACTCAACTATCGTTGGTAAACCTCGGTCGACCTTGTCGGTATTATTGTAAGGTCGCGTTAAAATGCTAAAAATTCGCATACGCGCCAGCGAAAGATCTCCCAAACAAAACGTATGTTTTCAGATGAGGTTGAACTTGAAAACAGCGAGTCGCCGTTTTTTGTTTTGTACTTGAAAAATGTGTATTTTTTCTCATTTATTTTTAGACGTTGATAATTTGACGCGGTTAATAAATTATCTCACATTTGGACATTTTTATCGATGATGCCGATACGATTAGGTGTAGTTACTTTGAGAACAGGTACCTGATCGAATGCTTGATTAGTTTTTGAGGAAAGTAAATAAAACAACTAAGTGGATTTTTTGGTGACAAAAAAATCGTCTAGTAAACTAACGTAAAGTCAAACTAAAGTTAGTGTAATATTAAAACACGTACGGCGCAAATGTAATGCAATTATGTAATATCTAATAATGCTGTTTGTTTTCGTTGATTTGCTGTTTCGGAATTTCCGTCGAGATGACAATATGCGAAATGAAGCGCTGATGATTATTGTTTCGTTAAAGCATTCTCGTGTCCTACCTCACACCACCATTACAGTCTTTAAAAAATCAAAAACCATAAAATATATGGGTTAAACTGTCCCAAACATAGAGCTACCAGATGTTTAATCGAAGAGATATATGGTCCCAAAGTTATGCCTACTCTTAGCACAAACTTTTACATTAACATTCATATGTTTTAAAGAATATTTGTATTTGTTGAACTTGTAAAAGCAACACAACAATTTATAATATATTTAAGTGGTTTTGATTATACCCGAAATCATGTTCTGTTCCCCACGAGAAGCTATACCTACTATAGATGCCTTTTATTTCGAAAAAATATTTGCTAGTCTAACCCCTATGACGCCTTAGATGATCAGGTTATATATAGCGTTGTTCCATTAAAAATTATATAATTTAATATAACGCACCACTAAAATTTGGATCAATTTCAAAGTTATTATTCTCGTGAACTGGTGACTCGCTTTGTGTATGTATATATCAATTTTTTAAATGGTAGCTTATATAGCTTTTCATTTCGGGAGAGAAAAAAAGAGAGAGAGACAGAGAGAGACAGAGGGAGAATATTATTTAAATTTAAGTTTTAGGCATGTACGGAGCATTTTATGGAAAACTAGTTTTCTGTGATAATTTCCGTCACAACACAACAATAGGTTTATTTTTTTAATATTTATGATTTTGTTTCAATTTTTGTTTTGTAATAAACTGTAATTGTTAGGTTTGTTATTGAATTCCGTATGTTATTTAATAAGTGAGATAAATACATGAATAAAAAACAAAAATTTTAGAAAAAAGGGTCTATGCATTTATTTAGACGAATTTTGCTGGGAATGTGGCAAATATTGAGTATTAAACCTCTCCTACCTAGTTAAGCGCTCAAAAATTTATCAAAACTTTCCAAGAAAGAGTCGTGCAGTTTTTCGAGAATTGCTGCTATTCTCGACTTTAAGAGTAGGATGTCATTGTTATAGGTTGTTAGGAGGTAGGTTCGATGCCAACTTCTTGAGTGCCAATCACACCAGATTGGTCTTCTTTAGATTTGCATTAGCGTACTCCGTTTATTCTTGCACTGTGTTTATATTTTAAGGTTCTGAAAATATGATGACTGAGTTATAGTTTTAAGTTCCCGAGGCAAATCGTAATTTGATTATGTTTTTCTTTTAAACACAGAATGATAATTATATTCCGTTATCAAAAGTAGAATTGATGGTAATTACACATTTACTTTACAGCATATTATTGAAAATGCAAAGAAAAACGTAGCTGTTACCATTTCATCTATGCTATGCATTCTGTCTTAGTCTGGCTCCTTTTTTGTATTTCCTTGACGCTCGACTGACTACAGCGGAGCAGAAAATATTTTTTATTAGCTATGTGTGCGACCACCTGTTAAGCCACATAATCGTTTCCTCTCGGCCATTTTTTATGGTAATTTTTGAACCTAAAAGGTTGCCGTGACGTTCTGTTATCTCGTGATATCTGACCTTCCCGGCTGAACGTTGGCAATAATCGAAACAAGTCGCAAAAATTTTTGCAAGGCTGCACGCGCAATTTTTAAACAGAGCTTAGTATCATCATATGATATCGTATTAACGAACTCACTTTAAACAACATTTATCTCAGCAATAAGGTTAATTTAGAATAGTTGCATAGGTGCGTGGCTAAGATATTTTGGGTGCTCAGTTGCATGGATTTTCTACTACTAAAAACAGTTACAAGTGATGTCAATGTTGATTGAGAGTGTATCGAGGTATGAAGATTGCAAACCAAAATTTTCTAGTCCCGGAGCCGATTATCGGGGTCCTAAACACTGCCCAAACATATTTCAAAACGGATTTAAAATATTTATTTAATTTAATTATTGTTGGTTGAAATGTGTTACCAGCGCGTATAATAATGCAGCTCCAGAAAATTTATCGACTTGTGCTTGCATTACGAAAGTGAAAAAGAGTCGCAAATACTTACGCAGGCACACGCATGCCGACGCAGCAGCAGGAGCAGCAGCATCAACGACCCCAACCAACGCAATCAAGAGTCTCCCGGTTTCATTCTTTCTCCGTTCCACGTTATCAATCGATACGCCCGGTCGTACTCGTGCGACGTTGCCGTCTCGATTGATTTAAAATATTCACAAACGAATTCTTCTTGTATCTGCACGCCGGATGACCGATGAATATGCCCATTGCTTATCAAAAAACTGGGAAAAGCAATAGCATTTTCTAAAGGTATCAACGAAATAAAAACTACAATCAAACTTTACCATTTGAGATATCGGTTAGTTCTCTGATAAATCGCTATGAATTTACTTCCTAAGACTCGATCGTTTTTCTAAAAACTCTGTTAGGCAAATGAGCAAATATAACACCGTACCCAAACATATTCATTTGAAAAAGGTTGATACATACTGGTTGGTCCTAAACGTGCGGTACATTTTATTTTTAAGGCAGATTGCAATTAAAAGTCTTCAATATCCACTTGGGTCAATAATGGATTGGACTATTAAAAATAAATACATATGCAAACTTTGCTGCGATGGTGGTTGACCAGCAGATCGAACGCGTTTAACAATTTCGTATTATTAAAAACGATGTGCCGAATTAACAACAGTCAGAACAAAATTTCATTTTCGTTTTTGGCTACTGAAAAATTTTGCTCTTTGCAGTTTCACTGCTATACCGGAGCAGCGAAATAATCTAAAGATAGCTTCTCTAAATGTTTTAACGGTTATAATTTGTTTTCATTTTTAATATTTAAAGAAAAAATAATATTATTATTTATAAAACTGCTAATGAAAAAAATGGAAGTTTTTGTTTCACTTAAAATCGACGAATTCAAATTGAAATTGTTTTCTTAGCGGAATGTTAGCTATGGTTAGTTTTGGTTAGTTTGATGGAGCCACATGGCAAATATGTTTAATATTTTCATTTTCAGTTATTTCTAGAAAGACCTTTTAAACATTAAAAATAATTTGAAAATTTTGAAATATTTTCTAAATTTTTTCTAAAATATGTTACTGTAGTGCTGCATAATTTGACTGAGGTAAGGGCGCGACTGTATAAACCTTTGACCTTGATCAAATATTTGCCTTTACTTGCTCCACATGAGTGATAAATACAAATGTTGAAATAACAGCGTTCTAAATTTTTGAATTTTGCATTCACATATCAAATAAGTTTGGTTGAATGATGGTTTAAGATGCAAATTTAAAAATATTTGTAGTGAATATTAATTACCAATAAACATTTACATTTAATTCACTTTCCTTGGCACGATCGTTATAAATGTGTAATAAATAACTAGTATATTTATTGTTTTATTATTTATTTATTCAAATTTGGCCATAACTACACAATGCAAAGAGTTTTAAATGACAAACACACAATTGTAAATCACAATTGCAATTATTTTAACAGAAAAATGACTCGCGTGTTTTAATACAAACAATCTGTAAATCCACGATCATTCGGAAATATCAAGGGGACTTGCTGAATAAATTTGACGAACCTTTTGCCAAGGACTGTAATATTATTTACTGGATGTTATAACCTGCCACTCCATAGATAAGTAAAATAAATTGTTAAGTATGTCGGAAACCATCAAGATTGTTTTTTTCTTCTAAAAACAACCACACTTCTTAATAGGATTTTTAATATTTTTTTCAGAAATTTTAGAAATATTCGACGGTATAAGTTGCGTACATTTCATTAAGATGGGGAATATCAATCCTATCTATAAATTCACACATTTAAGGGGTGTGTGGTGTGTCACATGTGACATGACCAATTCTTAAGTAAATTCAAAACTTCACTTCTAACAAAAACTTATTGGTTTGATTGAATAATATTTAAGCTCAAATTTTAAAAGGCAAAAAAACACCAGCGAAAAATTATTATTATGACCAGAGAGACAGTATAGTTCTCTCCATGTTGGAGTTGGAGGGGGGGTCAGATGGGACTGAAGCAGTTGAGGGTCCTGCGAGCCTCAGTACATGTCGGTTGTGTTGAGGAAGCTTCTATTCTTCCTCAATCAACTACCTACCATGAAGGTGCAGAAAATTAAGGGTACTAGGAGCTCAACTCCCCAAGAAAAAATATTTTGTATTAAAAAATCTTCCACAACACACATTAAATTAGAAGGACTAACAGATAAACAAGTAAATAAACAATCACAGAATAAATTAAGTTGTAAATTCAAAGAACTCGTCTACAGAATAAGCGTGTAGACATTTTGTTCATTGTTTTTTAAGTAAGTTATTTCCCCAATATTCAGCTGTGGGTCAACTAGGTTTGTAGACCATTGTTCTGTCAATTGACCGAAATAAATTTAGGATAGCCTTAACACTGTGCTGTGATACGCGCTTGTGTATAGGTAGCCGCAATTTTTTGCTAGAACTCGGCAAAGGTTGCAGGTCAATCGAATTAAGTAAAGCAACGACGAAGATGAATAATTCGCATACGCATCACGTAGCCCCAGCATCAGATAGTCCAAAAAAAATGGTGGTCGCGGCAACAGCGACTCTCTCCGAATCGGGTTCATGGGCCTCGTTCAAGGACAAGGCCAAGCACTCGACGCCCGAAGGAGGCGCGGCGACTCGCGCCGCATTCGAACGCGCGAACGCTAGGCGCGTGTTACGACGAACCGACATATCGAAACGAGACCGCATTCGGAGGGCACGCACCCCAACCCCCGACGCAGGGAGAGAGCGCAGCCGCCAACAACCCCAGCAGGCCGCGAAAACCCTAACCACGGATTTCACTTTCGTTTCAGCGGCCGCGGCGAATCGACGCATCACTGACCAAAGTGGTGCCTCAAGGCACGATCCTTGTGCCCGTGTTGTGCAGTTTCAGTGTCAGTCCATCCGAAGACGGTTTGGTAAACGATGATTGATGGGTTTTGGTGATGACTGGCCGTTTCACGCGGCTCGCCCCTTTTTAATGACTCTATTATCGTGGTGAACTTTCGGTGGCGCACCGAAGCGTAACTCTATTAGTGTCGTTAAGCGCAAAAAAGAAAAAAAGTTAGGTTAGAAGAACGACTGAAATTAATATTTCGTCAGCCCGTAACGAGTTTATTTTGTTATTATCCGGTGTCGGACTGTGATAAGAGCCGTGACCTTCTCACTAAAAGCTATCGCGCACTTGTTTTCGGTTCGAGTTCAGGTGCGTACCGGCCGGACTGAATTAAAATATATTTTGGGCGAGCGAAAACTTCGATTGTTCTTGTTCGACCCAAAGCAACCAGCTAATCACAATGCAAACCCCAACCATAGTGTTCAAAGGAGAAAATAAGGAGTTCCGTGTTCCTTCGGGAGCGGTCGTATCTTCGTCGACGTCGTCGCCCACGACGTCGATGAGGCCCCCGCCACCACCCCCGCCCCCGAAGGTGAAGATTGTCGACAAGTTGGAGGAGCCGTCCAGCTCCATTCCGGATTTAGGTAAGTTTTTTGGCATACGTTCTTAAACGTTTCCTGAGAAAACCGCAAACTCATTTTGTATTTTAGAGCTGGTCACCGTAAAAAAGTTGTTGGAGAAATGGGATGATCCCTAATAAATAACCTCCCTAATATATTTTAATCGGTGGATAATGTAAGCCAGTGATTTTCAACCTTTTTGTAACTGTGTCCCCCTTTAAAAAAAAATTGTTCACCCCCTTAATTTTTCTAACGATCTAATTTCATCATTAATGTTATAATTTATTTATTATATTTAAAATATGGATAAAAATAAATATTTATTATAAGAAAAAATATTTTTAAATGTATAAAAACCAAAATATTAAAACAAAATGATATTTTGGAAACATGTCCCCCTTGCAACAGTTTTGGAACAGATCGGAAACCACTGAATCTGAGCACTAAAATATAACATATGCTTTGATTTTGATCTAAATATCTCGAAATCTGCAAGAGCTATAAAGAAAAAGAGAGGAAAGTCTTACTTCAACTAAAATCTGAGTTTTGAAAACCATTTTGAGATTTATTGCATTATTTTAGCGGCCATTTCTAAAAATATTTTAATATTTTTAATGCGATCGTGGTTCGTTTTTCGGCAAATCAAGTATTCTAATCTAATTATTATGTATTAATCCCCAACGTGCCCTTCTCAGACAAATATTGAGGATCATGCTGAAATGTTCCTCAAGATGTAATTTCATTGTTATTTTTATATCGAGCAAGTTTTTTTCAAATAAAAAATATGATTGCATACTGAAGAAGAATGTTTGGTGTTCTAGCAAAGTTGATTTAACTCACTTTGAACGACTGTAATTAAATAGTTAGTTGCCACCACTAAATTCTGGTTTACTTATCAAAATATTAGGTTAATTCACATACAATTTTACTTATAATTTGTAAGAGACTTGCAATTTTTTCAATATCTTCCTTCATACTGACTTTTCATAGGATTAGGAAATGCCACTGCGGTATAAATGGGTAAAATTTCAATTAAATAAATAAATATTTGCATTATATATTTATTATATAGTACATATTTTTTCGCACAAGATATGATGAAATGAAAGCAATTAGAAATATATCTCTTTTATTTATTAATGTTCTGCAGAATTAAAATTGAAAATATATACTATAACTTTAAAAATATATATTTTTTTATGAATTGTAGTGTCTTACAAATGTAAAGCTTTAAAGCTTTTTTGAGTCTCAAGTGATGTAAAGCAAATTTGTAGGACGTAAAAAGAATGATAGTAGAAGTTTACATGTTGATTGTCGAAACTTAATGAATCTGGCAAGAAATTTTTCAATTAAAGACAACTGCAACCAGCCGATAATTTAATCCTCTTACAAGTACTTTAAATTGATTAAATAGTTTGTTTTTCCATGCAGTTCTTACATTCATTATCTTATTTTGGTTTAGATATGTTGTGTATCTATCTTCCTTAGTTTATGTTAATCTTTGTAGGGGTCCGTTTTTTTCAAATGTGGGGAAATATTTTGATATACTTTGACAAGCCCTTCACTATAAAGAATATGCGTTAATCCGCTTGTACCAGTTCCATTTGACTGGGTGTTTTGTAATGCAGTTTGCCCCAACAACCTTGCAAGGATTACTTGATTTTGTGTAGAGTTGTTTCCGTATTATTATAAGGTGAGTTTTTGCTAGTAAACACACACCTCGACACACACACACACGTGCATTTTTATGAATATGTGGCTTATGTTTTTGATTATCTAGACTTGAATATGCACAAATAAACTATACAGATAACGAAAAATGCCTATGAGCTTATAGGTCAAACATCCAGCGTAACAAAGACATGCCGATACTTCTAGAATCAACGAGAGGGACAATAAATAGTTCGCTTTTGTCATGTTGTTGTCGAAGATTTTCTCCTTGCGACATGCAGCAGCAAGCGTCTATGTCGGACGCAGTGGAATATTTAATTTAATTAAATATCTGTGTGCAACTTCGTCGCCTTAGTGAAATCTAAGGACAAATAGTATTATCCACAATAGTGTTTTTTAGGAGTGAATTATATAGATATAGTAATTTTCCACGATCAGCAGACGTTTGTTTTGTTCTCGAATCGTGTTTTAAGTTTAATGTGATGTTGAAAAATTCCTTAATTAATGTGTTTGATACTTAATATTGGGCCACTTATAAAAATTGATTTATTATATTTATATAAAACTAAATACTTATAATTTCAACTATAAACTGCTTGGCCTGCTATAAATATGTGAACTTAAGGATTAAAATTCTTGTATATTGTTTTTCATACATTGAAATATGAAGTCCAGTATGTATCACTATTGTTCGACGGGAACATTACATTATTAGTTTTTTAATAACAGCATTAAGTTAATCCGTCTTTCAGTTAATTCGCGTGGTAACTAAATTATTATACTGAATTACAGTATAACTGAAATGGGTAAGTTTTGGACACAACAGTAGCGTCCATCATACTAAATTTTTATAATATCTTCTAAAAGTTATTCAAGAACCGATTTTCAGTGGCGCAGAAGGTCTATAGATAGAAAGAAAATTTATGTTAATTTTGTGTTCTATATGTGTTCTACTACTGCTACTAATGTGTTTATTTTTCTGGGCACCTATGTTCAGTTGATACATTTTCAATTTACTCAGTTTTAATATCCATGAACTGATTGGTACACCACACCACAAAAAAATCTTGTGCCCGTTGACAGGGAATTAAAAAAAATGCCCCTAGTCCGCTGACCTCGCGTTTTATTATGGCGTTTTGTTGTTTCGCAAGTTTAAAATAACAATTACGGCCATTAAACTATCTTGGTATGATATAGTAAATGTCCGGCACATTATGTAAACAAGAACGCGACACTTTTGTCGAGGTTTTCCTGTCTATTTTGCATGTTAATGAAATAATAATGATACGCGTGCTTAAAAACCGATTTTTTTATTTCATGTTTTTTTCTCGCCTTTACATTAATATGGCCGGGTTTTGCTAGTTCTAGGGTTCAAGGCTTTCTTGATAACTTTTATTTGTAGGGTGTTTTACATTTATTACATTAAACTATTAGGGGTAGTAGGGTAATCAAAATGACTCCCAAAAACATTTATGTTCAATTTCGATACAGCTTGTGCTTCAGGAGCCGTTGGAAGGTGTGATCCGCAATGTGATGGCGTCTTACCGCACTTTTAGACTGATTCTTCGGGAGCGGTGGAAAACTGACTGTTTTGTAGCTAGTTGGTGACATCGGAAATAATTCCAGTACTCTTACATGGCTTTCCCAATATCGAAACAACAATTTGTTTTTTAAGCGCAAATCATAAGTTCAAGTTCGGGTTTGATTTTTTTCTGTAACTGATAGCACTGACTAGGTGCAAAACAGTAGCGTTTAAACTGTCCGTGTAAAATCAGAATCGGAATCAGTCTTAAAGAAACTTCCTGCGGTGTAGACTCAGCCTAAGTCGTAAGAACTCTAAAGAAATACAAATAACTAGACCGTGACTTTTAAAAGTGTGAATTTCTTCAAATATTGAACAGGAAGAACTTCAAGTCAACTCAATTCAAATCAATGTTAAGACACTTAAAACACGTAAAACTCGACAATAAAGAAGGCTAAGTCTAACAAAATCCGTTACTCATACTCAACCATGAAACTGTCTCCCAAATACACCATTGACGAAAAAAAAACGATTTGTTAAAAGAAAAGCACAAAATATGGAAAAAACTACAAGACCAATAGACCATTGGACTTAAGGTGCTTTTTTGTTTTAAAGCAGCTATTAAATATATTTTCTTATCCAACATATAAAGATTTAAATATAAAACTTATTATTAGTTGTTTCTGGCTTGCATTAAACCGATGTGATGCACACCTAACTGTAAATTATGATTTGATTTTTATTTATGTTGGTAAAGTTTATAGCACAAAACATCCCAGTGAAGTGTGCATCTATTTTCCATATTGATACATGATTTTGTGAAAAATATGATGTAATGTGGATTATCCAAATAACTATTGACAAGACGTATTTTTAATTTTCTGAATGTAAGTTTTAGTTATATAAACAAAGCGGTCATGGATAAAATCTTTAGTTTAATTTTATATTGAATAAATGCTTAACTATTACTTAAGGTCTTAAGTTTAAAGTATTCAATTGTGACTTATATTTTGTCTGAATCTCAAATCAGTGTCTACCATCGAGCAAAGCAGAATCAACCAAAATCAGAGGATTATTATCACAGCGTGGCAATTTTCTCTAACACTGGCTAATACAAATTCGAAATACATGTAAGATGAAATACTGACCGGAAGAATTTTCCAACTTAGAACCCGTTCATGTGACTACTATAAAGAAGATACTACAAAACTTCATTGAAAAATTTCGGAATACGTTCCGTCTCAAATCAAATTAAACTAAATTGAAAAACTTAACACTTCTAAGATATATTATTGTTATTTTAAAGTTGTCTTTGTTGTCTTTGTACATTTAAACTTCAGTTTACGCCCCGCTATATAGTTAGTGGCTACGCCCCTGCCCCCGGATATTCCATAAGATTTAAAAACAGAGTTGTTAAAAAAGGATCAGATTTGATTTTACCTAGAAAATAAAGAAAATATTATAATCGTACTTCAAATATAGAAAATATCAAAGTTAAGATGCACTTGACATGATAAATATTCGAATCAATGGCCTGGGACTATTCTTCGGCACATATTTACGAATTAATATGGACCACATTTCGAAAAATAAAATTTCATTCAATTTAACGTTTCATTTAAGCATATTCTGTTATCCAAGATGTTTCGAAAAATGTTTTTCCCAAGAGCAGTATAAAAAAAGCAGACCAAAATTCCGCTTAGCATCTTCAACGCAAAACATCGATCGGATATTTTTGGCCAGAGTCGCAACCTAGACCTTGAATTCGTGTTATTTGAAATCGCGATCAGCACGCGCATACGTCAGCGACGATATAAATGTTTTTAAAATTATTGTTTGCATCAGCTCGCCTTAATGATTAAATTTGGTGGTTTCCGATCAATTTCGGTGTGGATCTCCTCATTTTCACCTGGTTCCCTGAAATAATAGATTTGAGAAAATTACATTCAGGCCTGCCAACGATCACGTCTGACCTCGGAACCTGGTATCAGTGTAGAACAGAACAAGAATCCCTGCCTCTACGTTTCTTTTCTTCTGGCTCCGGAATAATATATTATCTGTCAAACGAAAAATCTCAATCACCAATTCTAAAGCCGCGTTTCCCAATTATAGGCACAAAACTACACCAGTGGTTTTATCGAAACATTTTTTATGCAATAAACATTATATCTGGCATTGAAACGGAGTCCGTTGATTGGGAACGTCGCAGCATGGTGACAAAATTTTTGCGGAATTTCGCGACGAAGGCCGACCAAGGCCGCCATTGCTTGTACGCTTATTGGTGGTTACGAATTATAGATTTCAAACATTTTATTGTGTCCGCAGTTTCGTTCAATTAAATGATCTTTAGCGGCAATTCAAAATCTGTTTGTCTAACTTTTTCGCAGATTCAAAAAGTACGAAAAATATACAAAAAAAAGCAATCACAGACGTTAGAGCACATTCTTCTTTATTATTAATTTAGTTTTATAGAATTGCACAGTAGTATATATCAGGTTATATTTTCGGTTAATGAAATCCCTAGAGTAAGTTCTGCAAACAGGACAAAATTTAAGATTTCTATTCACTAAAAATTTTCTATCAAGAAGGATTCTATATTGGCAAATTTGTCAAAAGCATTTTTACCAATATATTTGTATCGCACCCCCCATACATACATTATCTTATGATTTGGTATTTCATATATAAAAATAATAATAATAAATAGCCTCACTGCATTAATCATAAAAATAATAACAATAACAGTTATCAACTTATATTCTCAATAAAGTTTGGTCGCAAATGGCTAAGAAAATCAGAGCAGCCAGATACTGCTACAAACCAAAATTTAAGCAATAACTCTCAACAGATTCAAAAAGTAAATAAAATATACAAAAAGAAACTAAGGAATAACAAACGTAACAAACAGCACGTGATATCTTCTTTATTTCTCTCTCTCTCTCTCTCTCTCTCTCTCTCTCTCTCTCTCTCTCTCTCTCTCTCTCTCTCTCTCTCTCTCTCTTCCCTTTCTGCCATTATTTTTTTCCAGATCATTCACTTTTATGGAAGTCCAATTTTCGAATTGAAGTAAGGGTTAAAGACTCGATTAATCGGATCCCTGAATGAGTTGAGCCACGTTACTAAATAGTCAATAGGAACTCTTTTATCTATTTAGAAATTGTATAATCCAACCATTAAGTTTTCGATCTGCTAAAGTATTCGCTCGCACCACTGCTTATACACTGCTATTTCTGCGTTATCGTTGGTTCGGTATGCAATAGCTATCTACATTTCGTTGGAAAAACATGTTCAATGCCAGATCTAAAAATAATTGCAAATCTTATCTCGAACACAATGATTTCAGGCATATTCACCTATCGATATTGCACCGTCCTTTTACAAAAGCATTAATCTTTCTGCAGATATAGAGAGGCATGTTTGCGAAATTTAATATTTTTGTATAGGTATGTAGCAATATTATGAAATTTAATATTATTTGATACCGGCTGAGCACTAAAAAATCTTGATAACATAATAAAACGCATACAGGTCTCTTTTTACTGTAGCTACAACACGTAGACAACATGCCGTATCCAAAAAACAAAGTTCTGCAATTTTTAAAATAATCTTGATAAAATAATCAAGAACCTCTTTAGTCCGAACACCTTATTATCAGGCCCAATTCGGATTATATTATTCGGATTAACGAATATACAATAAAAAAGCATGTTTAAGTTTTTACATTTTTAATATGTATATTAAATTTTACACAATACATATGTAATGTATCCTATCAACAAACAAGACATGTACCTAATGTTATTTTAAAGAACAAAAGCAAACCTAAAAAATAAAATATTAATTGTAAAAAAAAATTGTAATTGTAAAAGAATTTTTGTTTGTATCGTATCTTTAATCTTGGGCATCTTGAGCTTGATTTCTTAATTCTTGCAAAACGAAATAAAAGAGGTTCATAATCAGACTTTCAAAAGGCGATTCTAAATAAATAATAATGGGTAATCTTAGCCCCAGAAGAAATCCCACGAAAATATTCTATTTCTATTTCGATTTTCTAAATTTAACTTAATTAAACCTGGATTAAAATTATTTTGCAAAGGCAACAAATGCTGGTCAATCCCAATTAATATATTTTGTAATCAGGCGTTAATGTTATATAAGGCGTCTATAAAGCAACATAAAACAACACATTCATTTAGTTTTGTTACTTTATACGCAGTAATGAAAAGTTGGGGTTACACATTTTTTATACTACTCCATAAATAGCCACATCGATTTTCTACTTCCTTCTGCAAAATACCTAATTATACACCGATCTAGCTTGCGGAGAGCTTCATTTTACCACGTGAGTTTCGTTTCCCACGGATCCAAGCCACTTCGGACATTTCCGGGATATTACCGCACGGGTTTGGGAACAATCGGATGTTTTCGGTGATTTTACCGCACGGCTTGAACTCCGACGTTTGTCAATTCTGACGATCATGTCTGGGAATGTATTCGTAATGTTTCGCAAAAATGTACGCATTTGGAGAACTTCTTAAGAAACTCGTTTGTTACACACTCGTTCCGCTGCACTCCGATCATGCCAAATGAACTCGTGACCCAAATGCTGCTTACCACACTTGTCATAATATATTTTTTTCTACTCCCGTCTGTAAAATTCCTAATTACCTACCGATCTAGCGTGCGGGAAGCGTCACTTTACCGCCTCAATTTTATTTCCCACGGATCCGAGCCACTTCGGACATTTCCGGGATTTTACCGCACGTGTTTGGGAGCAATCGGATGATTTCGGAGATATTTTCCACGCATTAAATTTGACGTTTGTCAATTCTGACGGCAATGTCAGTGAATGTATTCGTGTTGTTTGGCGAAAAAATACCCAAAAACTAACGGTCGTAGAAAAAGTATAGTATGCAACACGTTCGGTAAACTTTTTAACTCACTCGTTTATTAAAAACTTGCTCCGCTCGTGTCAAATAAACTCGTGAGTCAAATACTGTTTACCGCACTTGTTGCATATTATACTATTTTTCTACTCCCGCCTGTAAAATACCTAATTACGCACCGAACTAGCGTGCGAGAAGCGTCACTTTACCACGTCAGTTTCGTTTCCCATGAATCCGAGCCACTTCGGACATTTCCGGCATTTTACCGCACGGATTTGGAAACAATCGGATGTTTTCGGAGATATTTCCCACGCTTTGAATTTTGACCTTTGTCAATTCTGACAGTCATATCAGTGAACGTATTCGTGTTGTTTTGCAAAAATGTACCCAAAAACTAACGGTCGTAGAAAAAGTATAGTATGCAACACGTTCGGTAAATTTTTTAAATCAAATGCCGTTTACCGCACTTGTTGCATAATTTACTATTTATACTCTATATCTTTTTGGATAAGCCAAGGTAAAAAACTATATAGCTCATGTAATACTTAGAAAGGGTATTTTCACTTTTTTGGTAAAATTTATATACAGGGTGCTTAAAAAAAAATTTCCTTTGCTTGCATTGTGTCAAATGTTATTAAAAAATATGGTTCCAGGGACTTATCGGGATTCTCAAATTCAAAAAATACCTGACCAATTTGCATGTTTTTATGGTTCTTTTAGTAATACGGCATGGAAACTAATATAGTATGACAATGTTTTTTCAAAAGTTAAAAACAAATAAAAATTTTATCATAAAAAGATAAACAAAGTATATGCAAAAGCCATTACATTGGTTAACAGTAAATACTTTGCCAATTGTTTCCTTCTCTACACTACACAAATAACTAATTCGCGCGGCCAAAACTCCCACCTGTTAACCTGACTTTCTGTTTTTTATTCTGGTCCCATTGGCTATAATTCTGTATCAAATTTGGAAGATGTTTGACGTCGAATATATATATATATATATATATATATCTCGTAACGAACCTGACCCTGACAACTCCGCGTTTAACGGGCAAGGTCACGCCAATAAACTGCGTCTCATTTAAGCGATGTTGTCGAAAGGTATTTAATAAGAGATAATAATGTTGTTTGGTGTAAACACACATTTAACGTTTTATGTCTCGTTTAAAAGCTACGCTATTTTTATGCGAACCTGCTCGATTTAAGTCACCGGAAGCACTTAATTTAATTATTGATTAGGCAGCGTTCCCATTGCGCTATTGTGCAGTCACAGTAAACTAGTAAGGAGATTCAGTAGTAGTAGTAGGAATGGTGGTAGAAATAATAATCATATTAATCTTTATTGACGACATTTAGAGAAAGCAAGGAAAAATACGATTATTCAATGAAAACAATATATACATAAAGGGAAAAACTAAATAAATAAAATAGATATTAGCAGGTAACATGTCTAAAGTCATTTGCAATTAAGTAAGTTTTCACAAAAAAATTAAATTCATACTTAACAAAACATTGCATATATATTTCACAGAATGAAGAAGAAAAAGAATAAGAAGAAAATATTGTGTAGATTAAGATCTAGTTTAGAGGGCACTTTGCCAAATTTTTCTTACAGGAACTATAAAACTGCTTGTACATATATTGCATAAGGTTTGATGTGTCTCCTTGAAACCCTTAAGCGGGTAGACTCATCATGAGTCAGTGCCTCAGGAGAAGTACTATGTCATATTTAAGCTCCTCTTATATTCCAATCTTGTCCCATTAAATGAGCAAGTTACTTAGAGCGTCTTTAAATATTGTTTCGTAGTATTTGTAATTTGCAACAACTTTATATGCATCTTGCTCTATTAGATCGTTAACCAGGGGAACACCGCAGTATGTATGTTGTGCAATATGAGGGAATCCTTTTGGAACTAAAACCTGAGGAATTCGAAGTTATTCCGTTAGGAATTCCACGAGGAGTACACAATTTCTTCTTATCAATATTTGATAAGTTCCTCCGAGACCGACTAAATTCATAAAACCACTTTTGGACTAAAATAAAGATCTTGTCTTTTCAATCTTCTTTTTGCTATTCTTTACATAATTGATACTGTAAAATAAAAAGGTAGGTAAATGCTGCTGCTAATTATTATGTTGAACATAAAGTTTTTGATGTGTGCAATGTGTAATCAACTTATATTTTCGAAAAGTAGATGAACTTACATCGTTTCATAAGTTCAATTTGTTTTTTTTTTATAAGTATATTTTTTCTAATACCATTTCTGAGAATCTCTGCATTTAATTTTTAGATGAAAATGCTCATTCTCCTAAAAAAAATTAGTGTTGATGTTATATCCTTTTCTGCGACATTAATATTTTAAAATTTTTGAAGCTAGGGGAAGTCTGAGTAGAAAATTAAATATTTACTTTACTTTGAAACTGCTGCTAAAATCAACTATAACCAAGAACACCTTTTTTTAGGTAAAAAGTAAGATACCGTCTCTTCTAATTTTAATTTTTCAGAGCAAAAAAAATAACGGGCACGATTATAAAAGAAATATGAAAATTTATCGCCGTATCTTGGGACTAGGGTGAGTTCTTTTTGGAGACACGATAAACTCAAATATAATAAGAATAATATGCTAGTTATTAAATTAGTAAAATACTATACCGAAAAATCATTAATAATACAGCAAAATAAGTTCTCGCGGGGTAAAAGAGGTATTTACTTATTTATATCTTCCAATTTTTATTTATTTATATTGACTTTAATGTAGGCAAGTCGATGAAATTTCTTTTAGTCCTTTTTGCTTTCGCTTCTGGGGTTTCACTTTCTCGTTCGTAGTTCTCTAGGTAAGTGAAAGCAGATAAAAACGAACGAATTATTTCGCCTGATTAGTTATTTAGGCAAAAATTGCCTAGCGGTTTTTCGGTTGATTTATCTACATTACTAAGTGACTTTCTTCATTCAGTTATTTGCTTCGCCTATTTTCAAGCTTACCGCTTCGGGTTAGGAACAACGTTAGAGTATTTTGTTAAAAGGGATTTAGAAAGTCGAGTAATCTTTATTCACATCCAAAAATTAAGGTACTCGAAAATTGTAATATATAGAAAAAATGTAAAAAACCAAAGTTTTTCGAAATCATTTTTAAATTTCAATGATGGGGATCCCCATCTCAAAACAAATAGTAGTAGGTGTATTCTATTTTATTATAATTTAAAATAGGTTCAAACTTAAAAACTCAATTAATACCATTTAATAAAAGACTCTTTTTAACAAGCAACCATCATCAAGATTATACTAACGTAAATTACAGTTAAATAAATAATATTAAATAATGAAGCAGTTCGCATTATATATACTCCATGACTTCATTGCATTTTACTTCCTTGTCCTTTCGTAAACTTCTGAATTAACATGATTCAACCAGAGAAACATACTATTAGATAGTCTGTAATTAAAAATTAAAATAGATTCAAAGCTAAATTCGTTTTTTCTTTAACAGAGTTTATCTTTATTTATTATATTAATATTATATTTGTAAGAAATTTTGAGATTGATATTTTGACGTAAGAGTGTGATACACGATTGATATATATTGGAAGTAAATTTACAATCGAGAAGAATGGAATTATAATTACATCAGTTTAGCGAAAGACCGACAAACATTATTTCAGTTTGTTTTAAACGTGTTAGAGTATGAACTTAGATATTTTTTCACTTCAACATTTATCTAGCAAGTAGTAGCAATCAAAATAACTTTAAGAGCATGATAAATAATAATAAGAGGATACAAAAGTAATTTTTTTTTGTATATTTTATTTTCATAAATTTGTTTTTGTTAATTGTTTTTTTCTTCCTTTTTCGATTGATTTTTCATCTCAAACATCTAAAAAAACAAATAATCTGTGTCAACAATTTACACCCATCAATTTGTAAATTTAAAGATGTCTCTGACTACATCGAAAGTTTTTGCTCCGGGATAGAGATGAGCCTGCGATTCTAACCTTGTTGCCGCATTTTATCAAAACAGAGCGCGCGCCGGATAACCGTCGTGCCATCGACCTTGAGGCGACATTGCCAGCTCTCCCCCTTTCTCAAAGATATTTTGGATATTAATTGCTTCTAAGTTTTCAGGCCCATTACAGCGGCAAATTAGTAACTAGCGTTTTAAATAGATTTAATTTTTGCGTTCTCAATTTTATCATCGACCATTAAAATTATCAATGATTTTCTAGATCACAGTTATATAAAATACTTAGTGTCCCGAATTTTTCCACAACTTCAAGTCGTCTTTTCTTGATAGCAAACAAATTGTTCTTATAAAAAATGTCTATTGACTTTCATCCCAATATCCGATTTTCTACATGAGCCGTTCTTTTCGCAAGATATGGCAACGGTGGTCAACCTTGGCCCGGACCGGCCCGTGCAGCGACCCTCTATAGCTGCCTAAAATAACCATCCAGCCCCGGATCATTCCGGGCAATTCAAGGTCCCTTTTTGGTGGGAAGGGAGCGGAATCAAAGGGCACAGCATCGACGGTGGGCGTTTTCTTCCTTAGGCTCCAACTTGAATATATAAAATTTTAAACAGGTTGAAAGCTTGGAAGACCTTTGTTAAGCCTAGTGGATTTGTGATACTTATAGAGGTTATTTTTTACAATTTCTTTTTCATTTACATCGCAGATCGGTCGCGATACTTCAAAACTGGTACGAATACTCCTATTTTTTATAATTTCGATAGCCATATTTAAAATGTCAATGGAACTAGCACGCTATGTGCATTGAGCCTCCTGACGTGTCTACTTCGGGTGGAGTGAGGGGGAGAAAAGACCGATTAAGTATCCAAGTAATATTCAAGGTCCTGAAGTTGGGGGAGTACGAAATACGAATCATTGATTTTATGCGAAACGGGGATGACTGCATTGTATGAGAGTTCCGAAGAATATAATTTGAGCTAATCCCTTGAACTCTTAATTGAAAATTGAAATTGAAAATACTTACGTGTCGATTATTGTAAGTATTTTTGATGGATAATAATAATAACTTTTGATGATTTGATGTGTAAAGGGAGTATATTTTTTATCCATATTGAAATTATGATGGTCAGACTACAGCTTCGATAATAGTCCAATGTTGTAGCTCGTCTCCGATTTGGTTACGAGTAGACTGACAACGAGGCATATTTGTTTATCCCCTAAAGTGCGGTATTTAAACTGTTTTTGAAGCGCCTGCGTGTAGTTATTTTTATAAGGAGTTTATATGATTTGTAACACTTAAACATCGAAAATTTGCTGTTTACTTATTTCACAAATTTCAACAATAATTTCGCAAACGCCCGTAACCTTTTATCTACTAAGTGAACACGATTCTCCCCCAATATTTTCCAAAGAATTTCCGGAAAGTTTCCCCTTCGTGAAGGTTAAGGTTATAATCTATATTTCCCATTAAACTTTCATCAAAGCGTCGACGACGGTGGTGATTTTGCGAACCTTGATTTTCCTTTATCCAATTTTTTTCGGTCTCTACCTTAGGGCACTTCTAATATGAGTCGTGTGTACTGGACCCTTTCCAATGAAAATCGCGTGAGTTTTTATCTACGCGAAGTCGCAATCGATTTCCGACTGGGGAGCAAAGGACGCTCATGTGGGAGTAAATAGAAATTTATTTTCGTTGCGGGGTTAATATCGGTCGACAACCGGTTTTACGAATACGTCGTCTTGTGGGGTGTTTTTACGAAACGAGATATTGATTCTATTCTGCTTATGGGAGTTTTATTTGGAATAAGCATTTAGATGATATGAGGTAAATTTTAGAATCTAGCAAAATGAAATTGACATTGATGACAGAAGTTTTACATTCTAAAGTTTAGTGTAAATATGCTAAACTATAATACCTGTTGTTGTAATATAAGTAATATAGTAAAAATAAATGGGAAGGCGAAGTATTGGGCACAATTATAAGTATTGGAATAAATTGTAACCAAAACCAATTGCAATTGTTGAAAAAATTTGACTAGTCATTAGTTATATTTTCTTACATGTTGAAAATTTTCGAAATTTGGGTGCATTAGGTATATGAACTTGTATGTGTTTTTTTATATTAAATTAAATAGACTTTTATAATAAATAAATCACTTTGATTTTTAATGTTAATTGGGATGTACTATTATTAACGTCAGAGGTGGATATTAATAATATAAACTTTCTAATTAGATCAATTCTTAATTTTATTCGATTGCTAATTGCAACATTTTATGCACATCTAGATGCAGTTCTAGGACGATAATTGGAACACAACATTTTTTATGACCGTGATATATTAATTATTCATTAATTTACCTGTCCAGCTTGGCTGTCGTGCTGAACTATAATAACTTCGAAGCTCGATCAGCAACTTTCCACATAGATGAAAAAAAATTCCTTTTCAACCTAAACAAACACTAAATATCATGATTTTTGTCTTTATCAATTGTGATAAGAGTCAAGGAAAAAATATACCATCACCTTATACTTAGTCTTATGATCTGGCTAAAACCCGTTCATAACTATTTATGTGGCTGTAGGTGTCAACGCATTTTCTGATTAACTTGTTTTGTTTTCTTTCAACCAAAACGTTGAGAACACTGAAGACTTTGAATCAGTATAAGAAGTACATTGAAAGATAAACTAAATATTTTATGTGCTCTACTGAAAATTAAAGATTATCCACTCGGTCTCTCTACAAAACTTACACTTAAAATTATTTTCAGTGCAAGAATTGCGCATTGTCGATTGACTCTAGAGTTGAAAATCACTTTTAAATATTCAATACTGTTTATAGTAAATTATGTTGAATATCTTAAATTCTAAATATTGTTGCCTTATATAAATTAATGATTTTGTTAAAAATTAAGGTCGGTAGACTTATTTATTGTATTACTTATGTACCTGCATAAAAAAAACCTTAATTTTTGGTCAAAATTTTCCGCGATAAAAAACAGGAAATGGTCTTATACTAATTAATCAGTGTTCTTGTGTGTACCACTTAATAAAATAGTTTTTTTGCTAAGTTTCATTATCATACAGCAAAGAGCGATTATTAATTATTTATTATAGCGGTTTAAAACATATTTCGGGCAAACGGAGAATTTCAATGCAGTATAGCAAGAGAAAGATGAATGTTAGTTCAGCAATAAGAACGAGCAATACATGGTAAATTGTTTCACTTTAATTCTTCCGAAGCGTAGTTCAATATTTTTCACAGTCGTTACCCATTTTCATTAATATTTTGTAAAGTTTTCAAAAAAATAAACATTACCATTGACACTCGCCCTTTTTTTTAAAATAATTAATTATTATTTCTTTCTTTCTTCTCTTATGGGTTGTTACAATGGACCCTAAACAATGGCAATACCCGAAAAATTACCTACCATTAAAATTCACGGCCCGTCGGTCAATGCGATGCATGTGCCCACGAATGTGCGTTACTTTTTCGAAATATGACAAGTGTTCGGGACAATGACGGTCGTGTCAACGGGGCCGTGGTGAGGGGGAAATTCCGAATAAAGACATTCCATTGGAAAAAATAATCACGCGTCCATCGACGGTCTGTCCTCTGTCGAAAAGACACGTTGACGGTTCAGCGACAGTTCGTCGACCGTCGTCTTTGGCACATCATCTTCGTCGTCTTGTTGCATGGTTGAAGGTCGCGAAAAGCCAATGCCCTAAACTGCCCTCCAGAACGCGAAGCATAGGCCTACCTGCCACCGCTCCGAGGAAAAACTGGAAAACTTGTCGCGGTCAGTCCGCACAAGCTCAGGGTTGGCTTTTTGAATGCGATACATTTTAAACGAATGGAATATTTTATTGTACGAAGTACGATGGAAAATTGTTTATTTATTTAAAATTGACAAACATTTTCGGAGTGAATCGATGAAAATAAACACACACTGAATCATCATAATTTTGAAAAAGTAATAGTTATTGTACAGATTGTCGATGTTGATGCACTCGTATGATATATTAGTATAAACATTTTCACATGTACTATATTAGTGGATCCTAACAAACCGATTTGGATATTTTACACTGTTTAACAGAATTGGTAGTTATTTATCAGAGGTGGACTATTCTTGCTTTGTAAATATTAGGATTAACATATTTTAAGATTAATCTGCCAATGCCTTCAAATACTAATAGTTTCCATAATTATCTAAACTTATTATTTGAGGGTATCATAGTAAGAGGGTTTCTTGTATCATTTCTATTTATAAACTTACAAAACAATAATTGAATTCAATAACATCACGATGTCTCTTAAATGGCCTGCATCCCTGATAAACTTATATGGTAAGTCGGTAACTACTCATCACTAATATAACGTATTAGGAGATATAACCACAGAACGATTTAAAACTTAAAGCTTTTGGTTAGAAAAAAAGAAAATCGAACACTATATATGTCGACACAACCATTATTATAATACAACAAAATTATAAGAAAAAAATCACAGCTCCGGTCCTCTCATATTTTGCAGCAAATATGGAGTGTTCTCGGTTTTCTTTTTTTTTCTCTACTTGAGTCCATCCTGTTGCATAGACTGTTTAGCTGCTCCCTGCCGTTTTTTATGAAAATAAATTTAAATTCAGGTCTTCCGTCAATATCACAAGAATTGTTTTTTTGTACTTAGTTCACTTTTTTTAATAGACTTGCCAATGACTAATTTTTTAATTCTAGACTATTTTTCTTGGTGTTACGCACTTTTTTTGTATACTATGATTTAACTCATAATTGTTTTTCACATTTCTGTGTTGTTGAATTTAAAATATTCCCAACTCCACTATTGACACTGTTAAAAGTTTTTTTTGCAATATGCATTTTGCTAAATGTTAAATTATTGTTTAATGTTGGCTTTGGCGAATCATTTCTGTACTAAAGAGAAAAAATATTTTTTTGAGTATAAAAACATATTGACTCCAATTACATAATAATATAGCTTAGTTTCAGCAGACTGTAATGGATTAGTTTATACTTATTTAAGAAGATTTAGTATTTTTGTTAGAGAAAATTGCTCTTCAGTTTGTGTTGGACGCAGACGTTAGTATTTGGAAATACCCCAGACACTCGTCTTCAAAAATTCCGTATCTTAACGAGGGTGGCCGAGTTCGAGGTATTACCCTACGGAGATTAGTCGCCCTATAGGGATTCTGGTCCCCATTTTAATTAAATTGCGCGTATCTGCACCATTCGGCCGCTCTTAGGGAAACAATGCAGATAAATCTAATAAATCAGCTTTCTGGCGTCGTTAAATATGGTAGCATTCACTTCGGTGTCTGGACCAGGCAGGCTTTGACAGAGATTATTTACCAATCTCTAGAGGTAATTAAAACTGTTTTAAAATTCGAAGCTATGATACATATGATTTATAGCATTATATTTGCCCGTAAAACGTTAGTCCGCACATTCGTTTAGGTACACGAAACAGCAGCAATAGTGCCTTCATTTATTTTAGAAATCGCCTAGAAAGGGAACTGTTTAAAATAGATCGTAGCTTAAAATAGACACAGGCAGACGTCCTAAAAGAGAGTATTGTAGCAAGATTTCTGGTATACACAGTAGAATATAATAGATTTGACTCGATAATAATCACATCAAGTAGAAAAATCCTTATACTTATTTAAATGTTTTCACGATTGGTAGCTAAGAAACTCCGATAGACAGTACTACAGAATTTTGTAAGGAGAAGTGTACTATTCGTTTGTTTAGATTTTGATCTATATTTTGAAACACCATAAAATGTATTCTTTCTGTTAAGGCTTTTAGCTTCTTTGTTAAACGTTTGTAAAGTCATAGAATATTTAGAAAACCTTAATTGCATCATATTGTTATTTTTATTGCATGCATGGAAAGAAAAATCTATCCTATTTTTAAAAAGTCGGTTTTACGCTAATAGCACAGCTATGTTTGTAATATTTAATAAAACTATTGAATGTATAAGGAAAATTGTAGATACTGCCGCATCAAACTATCAAAGAAAATTAATATTAAACAAAATGCTGCCCATATTTTGAATATTTTACGCATTACGGTAAATAAAAAAAAGTTCCACTTTTTAATTTTGCTAAGATATAAATATAAAAAGTACTCAATTTGCAGCTGTCGTCTTTAAAAGATATTTTGTATAATTTTACTCATTTAACCATTTCCATTTAACCATTAGTAAATAATAGTTTGTTAATTTCGCAGGGAACATTGTAATGCAGTATTTCCGTACTGAACACTGAAATCTTTTCGGCTTCCCTATTGACGTTTATTTCATAAAGTTGGTGGTTGAAAGAAAATAAAATAAACAGCTTTTAACTCAAATTAACGTAACGATTTTTTTTCTATTTTTATTAGTCACCCTGGCTGCGGCTCATTTGCTTTCAGAGTATCTGTCCATCTGTCCTTATACCAAATTTTCCTCGTGTAAGTGTAAAGCAGAAATACGAAGAAGAAAGTATACAATTTTTTCAATTAAACACATTATATATGATCTTAATTGACACATTATTTAAGGTTTTTCGAATACTACTTCTACTACTGAATCAGTTTTGTGGTAAACCGTATATATGTAAATAGATTCGATATACAGTGAGTGCTTAAGTACTAACTCTGTTTATTTGAGAATAGACACGGGCTGCAGGTTCTTATCCATTATTCCAGTGGTTTTCAACCTATTTGTACCTGCGCCCCTCTTAAAACAAAGTTGCGCCGCCTTAATCTTTCTAACAATCTAATTTTATAAATACTCAACTGATATTATAATTTATTTAATTAATTAATAATTTTATTTAATAGGTTACAAAATAATGTACAATTAAAAATTTTCGTCATTTTTAATCGATTTTCGAACTCCTCTTAACAACAGATTTACGCATCCAGTTAATCGACAGGAAAATGCCATTTTTTATATTTGCATTTGCATTTTTGTTAAAAACGCTCACAATATCGGCCAAAACCATATCGTTATCATATCTAAGTGACAATGACACTGTCAATGTTTTATCTCATAAATCTTTTGGAAATTTCAACCCCCTCGTAAAACATCGTTGCGAACCGCGCATAAATAAATCAAATTTTTCTCCGAAATACAGCCCTCAATATTACAGGCTTTTTTCCGTGCCGTCGTCACTTAAGCACCCTTTATTAAGACACGGGGGTGTGATGCCGTCGGGGTTGCGCGTGCGATAAAAATACGAATTAATTATACAAGGAGCATATTGTGAGGCCTAGGGTAAACGACCCCTATTTCCGAAGACAGCTGCCTATATCTATTGCCTTGCTCGAGATTTAAGAGAGCCCCATTTCTTAGATCAAGGTTTGACACTTTCTTTGAATTTCTGTTTGATCAATGGCGTAATCCTTATACAGGGCGATTTTAGAGACATATTTTCTTGCATTTTTGAGGTACTTAGATTAAAATTAAAGAATTGCGTTCGCTGGCATTTAGATCATCCAGCATGTCCACTGACCGTTAAAATGTGAAAGAATTGTTATTTAGGGGTGGGGGCATCACTTTCTCCCACTCAACTTTTTTGCGTCGCGCCTCTGGTAGAATATGAAATACAAAATGAGGAAAAAAAATGAAATTCATTTTTTGGTCTACCTCAATTCTAACTAAACTTTTTAACGGATAGATAGGACTAACTAGTAGGCTTTGCTATATTTATTTTGACTTTTTAGTTTTATCTCAAATTGTTATTAGGGTCATTTCGTATTATTTGATAATTAGTTTGTTTGTAATCGCGTCCCTTTAAAAATAATAATAAATATAAAAAATATAAAATAAATTTGGACCATCTTTAGATTCGTCTGTCCCTTTAATCTCTGTTCTAAATTTCGAAACACCCGCTAGAAGAAAGGTTTATGGTATTAAAACTTGTTTCTCTAATTAACAAATTTTCTACCTAACATCATTACGAATTATGAAAATAATATGTTTTTTAATGAATTAAATCTATTTTTTTGAATATGCGGTTTTGCCTGAATTGGAAAATCTCGAAAAACTCCAAGGGATAACTGACATCTTTCTATTGATCAATTAAATGTTGTGAAGGTAGTAAGGAAGTAAATTGCAAAAAACAATGAAAGTCCATTCATCAACTTTATTATTGTCTATGACCTTCAAACAGATATATAAGAATTTAGATTCACCATATTTTAAAAAATATATTTTTGACAAAATTCGCAAAAAATATATAGAGGATATATTTATAAGGAAATAATATAATTTGGCTGTTTCTTCAGAGAACTAAAACTTTTTGTTTGTGTGGAAAGAGGGATATTTAGAAGTATGCAAATGGAGTATGAAAGTAGAGGCGGGTTTTTCTCATTAAGGCCGCTCCGGTTTAATGAATTTTCGACAGTAGGGGCCAGTGAATTAATAAATTTTAAAATTTGGGCACCACTTTTCTTTTTCATTTTTCATTTTGTTAAGCACTATTAGAATAATGACAATAACATATAAGGTATGAAAATATGCAAAGTTTGACAACGTTGTCGATGAGCTCCGCCCAAAGGAAAATTTACAATTCCTCGACTCAACCGAAAGTAAAATCAAGGTCGAACTTATTCTCGGAAAAGTATTCCTGGTCCTTTGCGAGTTGGGTCAGAGATGCATCTTTTAAAATTAGATCTCGTTGTGTGGTGTTTTTTTTTGTCAAGCGTAGTCAGTCCCCTTCGGCACAATGTCGATTCCCAAGTTTATTTCTTCGTACTTAATTTAATAAAAACCCTTTTAAAAAGAAACATAAAATAGCAATAGCGTGTAGGGATCTTTGTAGTGGATCAATGCAAATTTTACATATATACCTACGTACTCGTATTTCTTATCAAACTGTAATAATTGTTCAGCCTTAAAATGTATGACTCAGTCATATAATTATTAGGGGAACCTTTAGTAAACTGCTACTTTAAGTTTGAAAATTGTACAATTTGACTTCAACTTCATCATCTGAACCAAAAATGTATGCAGCTTTCTTGGTAGTGTTATACATTTTGTTAGAATTTAGAATATCTTATCGAAATAAGATATTCTATTAAACACATGTATAATATACAGGGTGTTCCTTTAAATAATATAGCTCAGAAAATTGATAGTGTTTTGTTTTATACGTCACTTGAAAAGAAAACTTGGCTACTATCCTTACATTTTGCTTACCTTGATAACTCTAAAAACAAAAAAGTTACAGCCAATTAAAATGTTATCATGATAAATTGAACGCATTGAGCGAATTTCAATAAATAAAGTTAAGATGTTGAACATTTAGGATTGTCGTCTTTAGCTTCATTCTATAGGTTTCCAAAAAATTACAAGTTAAATCTTTTTTTGGTGCCACTCTGTATGCGTATCCTGCTCGAAAGCAATCCGTGAAGCGTAGGTTTTTAAAAAACTACTTTGTCCCATATACACATACACACACACACACTTTCAAGGTTAGAGATTCTCGCAGTGAACGGTGATGATATTCCAACAAGACCAAAAACCCTTCGACCTCAAGTCGACGGTCGTTCGCAAATTGGCCTTGTCTGAACCTTGATGGGATAGACGACGACTCTTTGTTTAATTTGCCAACCGGCCTGGTTCTCTACCGCAGTTCGAAACTTTATTTATATGTATCAACCCCGACGAACCTTGAATCTCGTTGTCTCCGCAGCCGCGGCCCTTTCTTTGTTTCTGTTTCTCTTTTACCTATCGTCGATTTTTGTTGCCGAGAAAAGGTCAGACGTATACGGGGGCGGCGGCGAGAGGGAGGGTTAATAGTTTTTTTACCAAAACTACGGTTTACAAAACAGGTGGAAAAAAAACATCGCAATTCGCAGTCGTAACTTATACTTCTTAATTATTAAAAACCTGCGATTTAGACTACGTTGCGAAATAATATAACAGAAGTTCTCATGAACGGCAGTTCACTGTGTGTGTAGCACTTGCAATAGACATAATAATAATTATTGTGTAGTGGACAACTTGGATATAAAAAATATTAGAGCAAGCGATTTTTCTGCGAAAAAAAGAACGTGTATTGCTACACATTGTAAAAAAGCACAAAAATGAAATGGGGTGTTAAAAACTGATGCTGACACAAAACGTAGAGCATGTACAGTAGATCCAGCAGACAACAACAGGGTGTGTTCTAAAAATCGATATTTTTTTTGTTATGTTGGTACACAGTTTCAGCCAGTTTGAACTTTTTTTTTGTGAGCCAGAAGCGTTAAGCGTGTTTTATGTGCTCGGCGATTTTCTGCTGTCAAAAAAGAATTTGCAGAAAATTTTATGTACAGTGCTACAAAATACTTGAAATGTCGACAACGGCATATGGTGAATCTTCTTTGAGCGACAATTTTTTTTTTTATTTGCGGTACAAGCTGGTTGAGAAGGCGACGATGATGAATCTCGCTCCGGACACCCTAGCACGTCACTAGCTGATAAAAGCGTTGAAGAAGTGAATCAAATGATGTTGAAAAATCGTCGAATTAGTATTAGAGGAGTGTCTGAAGACGTCGGCATCTTTATTGGCTTGTGCCACACAATTTATTCGGAAATCTTGGGTACGTTTCATGTAGCAGCAAAATTTGTTTCGAAACTACTTTGGAACAAAAGGACCGTCAAAGGAGAGCTGTTAAACGATGCTGATCCTGATATGCTCAAAAAGGTCATAACTGGTGATGAATCATGGGTATATGAAAACCACAATCATGTCTCAGGCAATATGTTCGCCAGATATGGCACCCTGCGATTTTTTTCATTTCCCAAAACTCAAGAAACCCATGAAAGGACGAATATTTGGAATGATTGAGGGGATAAAGAAAAAAATCGCTCGAAGAAGTCAAACAATTGTTGTGTGACAACACTAATTTGGATGAATAAATAAATACTTTTTCATAAAACTTAAAAGTCAGCTTACTTTTTGAACACACCTCGTATTCTTTAAAACCAAAAAATCTCAAACATTAAAAAATTTTAATATTCAAACAGCAAGGAAATAGTTTTCACCGCACGAATCACAGTTCATAATAATAACAATATTAATAATAAACTAACTAATGTTAATAAATTGCAAGACCGTATTCCAAAAGATAAAGTTGAAGTTATAATTTAAATAGAAAATCATCTCATAAAGATGTTTTGCGAGGGGAGGTGGGAATGGATTTTTGCCTCAAATTGTTAGTATCAAATGAAATATTATATTTATTAAAATAATGAGGTTAAATATATTTTCTTGTGAGATTTCGTGGAAGCAAAAGACTTCCTTTGAAAATTTATAAAATTAAGTTGTAGCACAGGTCATCTGAAGGGTACAAATAATTAGGATAATTAAATTATTACAAATTATGTTAATTCTAATAATAAATTTTGAAATTGAGTGAATGAAAAACTAGAATTATCTTATTATTATATTATGTTTACAACGGCCGTACGTTACGAATGCGTCTAATTTCGACCGCTTTTTCTTAAAATGGCACCAGGTGGCGTTGCAGCAGTATTATAGTGCATTTTCTTAAAAATGAGTTGAATTCATTGGTCAACTTGACTCATTTGATAAACTCGCTCAATAAAGTAGACATGAAAATTGGTTTTCGGTTTTCTTCCTTGAACTTTTTAATGAAATCATGCCGGAGTTCAAATCTTTAATCGCTAAAACCTCCCACCATCTTTCTACCGAATCGAATTTATTCAGGGGTAATTTTAAGCTCCATAAGATACGGGAAGTCTGGCAACAGCGTAGCATCCCGTTGCGCTCTCCCCACTACATACCGTCTGGCAATCACCCCTCCGTTCCCGCGCAATCGCCGCGCGGTCCAGACTGCTGCCCTTAGAATAACCCTGGTGCCACTGAACTCTACCGACTCACCTATTTACAACAACTACACTTTCAATTATCATACTTCCTTCCTGCGCGTTCGTCTCTATTCTATAAAGACTAGAACGAGACAGGGCCAATTGTATAAGTCTGCGTCTGGCTGGAACGTTCTCGCTTTATTTAACGGGGATGGTTTCTTTTGGAATATTGATCTTTTAACGGATATTGCGATTGTTAGGAATGCGGACATATGAGTAGATACCCTTTTCTTAACTTTTAACGCATTAGCCCACAACGTATTTTTGAAAAAAAAACTTATTTTTGTTCGAGTGACAAGGAATTATAAACTTTTCCCGATTAATTGTTGTAAAAGTATGTCAAACATTCAGTATCTGTATCTTAGCATGAGCACCCAACAAAAATGTTTAAACAAATTCTTCCACACTGTCTACACCTTCTACTAAAAAGCACATCAAACCACTAATTACCAACCAAACCTTTCCCAGAAGAGAATTTTTGATTAAATTGAAAAAAGCATTAGTTACAAAGAACCCCAGCTCCAAGCAAACCAAACCATCAACCATTTTTTGCATTTTCATCTATCTGAAACAAGATATTGAGTTTTTTTCAACTTTTTACATTCACCACTCATAACGCTGAAATTTTAATAGACTGCATTAGTTGAAATAGGCTCCAAGCATTAGTAATTGATTGCAAGAACCTCCACTGTTTTTTCCAATAGCATTGATTCTGCTGAAAATGATCTTACTTCATTCAACATACTCATTGTAATTTCGCAAAAAATAAGGCTGTGATTACTTTTCTGTGACGAGCTACATCTTGGTTTGAACATAGTGCCGCCGTCATCTTCTTCAGAGTTTATTATGGACCATACTAATGAACCAAGGGAAATAATTGCATCGTCACACGATTTTGCCGTGGTAACTAGTCAAATACCTCTGTGAATTCCTTTAATATTCCAAGTTTCTGCTAATGTTACTTTCCTTGTTAGTAAAATCATGAAAACTTGTTAACTGTGCTCATTTGAGAACAAATGTCTAACAGCACGAGATTTTTACCGAGTGATAAAAATTCTGTCTGGAATCATCGTATTTTATAAAAGGATACTTTAAACACTTTAAAAGCTCTCTACTAAATTGGCCACATTTCGATGAAGTGATGCGGACTTGCGAAAATATTTCTTTCTTCCTTTTATTTATACATTAACAAAAAGAGGCCTGTCCTGTAAAGGACATTAGTTGAACCTACGTATTGCTACGGTCGAGTTTGTATTGCATAAAAAAGTAAATTGTTTTATTTACAAGCAAGACAATTATTTGCTTAGAAGTTTTGAAAGAAAAATTTTTGAAAAATCTGAAAATGCCTTGAGAGTTTCTTGAAATTGTGGTCGCTGCTAAATTACTTTAATATCTTCTTAGCGGAACTATTTTGGCGACAGAGTTATTATTTCATATCGATCTTGTATTTGGTTGACTTTACCAGAAAGCTGGGAGATTTTACCTACATTAAGCACGTTCACCACACCCTTATCGAAGCAAAGTGTGATAAATATTGCTGAAAAGGACGTTGTCCATTTTGGTTCCGAAAAGGGATATTTCATGCTAAAATGATTTTTAATGATCTTAGAGATATGATCAACTCGGTTCTAATTGCCATGATATAATTTAGGTGTTATACCAGTATAGTGAGTAAAGGTGAACCTAGTTTGGTTAGTTCTAGCTCCGTATTTTCTTTTATTCATTAAATTCTCATGAACAATTGATTTTCTTCGTGATTCTGTAAGTTTAGCTTTTATTTTCGTTTGTTGAGGTAAATAAATTAATAAACATTGGTCCGAAATGGCCAAATCTACAAGACGGTATGTTTGGGTTGGCGTCGTTTCTACGTAACACACCTGATCCCCTGGGACGCAGAGAGACGAAGCCCTGCTGAAAAAATCGTCCGGTCAGAAATACGCAACCGCCGAATGAATAATATATGCAGTTGTTATTTTTGCTTCCAAATTATAGGACATTGCCCAATGAAATTTCGAATGTTCGACATAAAATATGTATAATCTAATTTTCTCCAACCGCATTTCGTCTCCCGGCTAGCCAACACTCTCGCTTCTGCCAATGCCATTGCACGTAGCACTCTAGGTCCCTGACCTCGTTCCCTTGCATTCCCCCCCTAGTTCCGCGGGGGACAGACTGGCTGGCAGGGAAACCGCCCGCCGTCTGCTCGACTCACCCCATCTCGGCTGCGCCGCCCCTACAGTCTACCCCTGCACTCGACTGCCAGGGGTTGGAAATGAACCTGGGGGAAACCGGCAATAATCGGGAGAGAACGCGTCGATAATTGCACCGACCTTGACTGGTCAGATTGCTATAGTTTACTTTTTAGTAATTTTCTATCTATTTTTCATTTTCGAAAAATTATTGACTCCGCAGTAGAGGTTGCAAAGTTTTTTTCGTCATAAAAATACAATATTAAAATTTTAATAGTAGTTTTGTTTTAACCATAATAAAATATACTAAAAAAATCAATTGATTGAAAATTGGCGTGAAAGCCGACATCCTGTATACTGCCAAAGCCTTATTTTTTTAAAAAAACATACATAAACTCAGTTTTTAGATGTTAATTATTTATATCAGTTCGAAAGAAGTTTGTTTCTGTAGGGAAGGTCGCACTCTAAATTTAATAATTTTGTTGAACATATCAAGTCTACTTGATAAGAAGTTATGTGATCCCTTCGTCTAACTCCATACATTAGTCTAAGACACGAATTTTGCATCTTCTGAATACAATACTTTGCAACACTAAGGAATACAAAGACGATAATGCTGTGAAGCACAAGGCTATCACAGCTTTGCTTAGTTATTTATTACGGGCATTTCATGTTTGTTTCATCGTATGTGGCTAAATATATTTTTAAAAACAAACATACAATGGAGATTCACAAAATGTGCATAAAATGTGTTTAAATCAAGTTAATGGTCTAATTCTATTGGATAATATCACTGAAGAGGTTTTTTGTTCGTACCTCATTTACTTAATCAGAAAGAGATATTTTTGATTAACTAACTTTTTCACATTCAACGTAACGTAGCTTTTAGTGGCTCAAAATTTGAATATGATGGGTTCACTATTCAATTCTAACGATTTAGCAATTACAGTGTCAAATCCTATTTTTAGTTTTTAGATTTTTTTCTGTTTCTTACATTCCCAATTTTTAATATTGCTTCAAAATTCTAGAGCTTGGTTAATTTTTAATTATTTGAATCAAAAATTTACAATTTCGAAAAGTTGCTGTATTAAACAATTATCTATTAAAATATACTTCCTTTCAAATTTGTTATCTGATTGAAAAGAAACTCAATGATTTGGATAATTGGGTCATAGTCAATCATTTTCTTCATAAACACCTTTCAGCATTTGAGCACATTTTCTTGACTTATTTATTTTATACGTTATTAGTATTAAAAACAAAAATTAAAAATAAATATTGTATAGTATAGTAAAAAGTGATCTCCATTACATTTTATCAAAGATATAGGATAAAGTGCATAACTTACTTTTAAACTATCAAAACAAAATATTTTAACATATGTATAGGTGTATACCTGATGTATTTGTCTACATATAGTTATGCAAAATTATATATCACTGCTGTTAAGGTCAAAAAAACATATTTTTGGTCGTCTCTAAGTGATTTTGTGATACGAATGTGATTTGAATGTACCTACTATTTTTCGATGGCACAAAATTTAGCGAATTTGAAAATAATAAATAAACATAGTACTTGAAATAAAAATAAATTAAAACAATTAAAATAAATTTCACCAGTCCAAAGACTTTGTCAATATCGAAAATCTGTCAGCGTCATTGTTTTTACGCTTATAAAATTCCAACGACCAGTGAGGTCTCTGAAAGCCCACCGACCATCATCGCATCGGGTACCCTCCAGACCTGGGTCGCTGCATTCAAGTTAACCCTCTCTCGAAAACGAGTTTGTCGTACCCAAACACGAAGATAAAAAAACAGTCGCGCCCTTGGCCTAAATCTAATCTAACATGTCTGGAATAAATTATATAAAAAAAACTCGTTTCGACCAACGACAAACGGTTAGACACACTCTCGTCCGGTATGTTTGAATGTGGCGGCGAAGCTGTGACATCGACGCTGGTAATTGTCGATAATGTATCGATAGTAATGGGAACGGGAAAGTACTTCTAAAATCAAAGTACTAAACAATAAGGGTGACAACAGATCCCAAATACTATAAATATTTTTAAAATAAAAGTACCTTTCAGGTATAAATTAAGAGAGTAAAAAAAAGTTGTGTAAATTTAAAAATTATAAAAGTTCATAAATTTGTGGCAATTTTCTAACTACCTCTCGTAATGTTTTATAAGAAGATAATTTGCAAAAATGACATTTTGCTTTTCTCAAATATTTTTAATTTGATCTTTTTGAACAATATTTAATCTTATTTGAAAATATAAAATAAAATCCTTTAAACAATTTAATTTACTTAAGAACTACTCCATATTGGTCGATTTAAACAAGATCGTAACTGTAAAGATATATACGAGAATAATAATAATAAATAGTTTATAAAATTATTTCATTTCCATTAAATAATAACAAAAAATTTAATAATTCGTGAATGAAGAAAATTGGTATTAAGGTCCCTTATCATCAAATGAATGAAAAATGTGAAACAGCGAGACGATCAAATATTGTTTATCAAATGAGTGCGATGATTACAACATAAAATTGCATTTTCCCGTATAAGTTTTAGAGTTTCGAGGAATTTAATTGAATTCTAAATACAATGTGTCATCCAATGATTTGGTCTACCTCTAGTCTCTAGTCTAAACCCCATTCGTATTTATTTATTGACAAATTCGGTTGCATACAATACAAATTAATTAAATCAAAACTTTAGCTATCATCAATACAAAATTGATAGTATTATGCAAAGTAACATACAAAAACTGTGAAAAGTTTTTATTTGAATATCGTATTATATCCTAAAAAATATTTTTTCACGCGGCACTGAAAACCTTGAATAGGAGTAACAAAAATATCGATATCGAGAAAATGAAATATATTTCGTAATTTGGTGATCGGAAAGTTCTTTGTTATAGCAAAATCTTCGAAAACAAATGCTATCATACACACATCGATAGTTGGCCCCAGCTGGTACACATATTTACATGAAAGGGTATCATGGAATGTTTATTTGAGTTCGAATATTTATTAGTGAAAGCAGTCGAGATACATAACAATTTGTAGAGTTTTAACTTCTTTGTGCGTTGCAGCATTCATATAGGTATCCAGAAATGGAATAATTAAAAAGCTTGACTTTTTTAATTCAAAGGTGGGTAAGGTCATTAACTATGCTTATACTACACTTTAACTCAATCAATACTCTTTAAACTTTATTATATGTATTTATTTATGAGATTTGCTTCTATTTTTATGTTTTCTGATACTTAGGCTAATCATAATACCTTACATTATTATTTATAGTTATGTTTAAGAAAAACAAATAAAATGCACGACCGCACCATTTACTGTTGTCGATCTTCTATTAACCAAAATGGTTCCCACATTGACACTTGTTTATATTTTATTTTAATGATGAACAAAAACTAAGTGACCACTTAGACATGCACACATTGAATTCTCGAAAACTAAGTTAAACATGGTTCTTTTGGAAAACAAATGTTTTTTCTGGTGTTGTATTTGGACACGCTGATTTTCGCCACGTCTAATTTTACTTGCTCTTTATCTTTTCGAAAATATATATATAAAAAAAATTAATAACTTTTTGTCTGATCTGCGAACATGTCTAAATAATTTCAGTGTCTAAAGGCCATCATACACATCAACTTGCTTGCACAAACTTAAATTGTACGGCAATACTGAAGTATTCGCTTAGCACTAACTATTCAGTCTTGTCTTGTTGATCAGTCGGGTTACTAAAGATCAATATGGTTGACGAGCTATTAATGAGTGCTACTGCTCTTGGAATTATAGTAAAAACGAGAAAAATAAATAAGAGAAAACATTCCAAGTGGTCAAAAAAATGGTTACTTAAGCGACAACAATTATCATACGTCAATTTACTAGATGAGCTTCGATTAGAACCTGAGGATGGGTTTTAATTATTTATGTATGAGCGAAGAAACGTATATGAAATTGCTCCAGATCATAACGAAAGGATAGATATGTGAAAAGCAATAACAGCACATGAGAGGTTCAGTACAACTCTAAGCTTTTTAGCAACAGGAAGACTTAAAATTTTCATGTTGCGACATCTTGTCAAGCACTTGGTGAAATTATACTCGATACTTTTAGTCCATGAAGTGCCTCCACATAAGCCGTAGGTGCTACATACTTTAATTCAATAATTAACTAACTGAATAAAATTAAATTATAATATTAAATAAAATGCACCACCCTGCACATACTCTCTAGCAAGACAAGAAATCGGGATAAATAAGACCAGGGAAGCGCCACACATTACAACTTATCGTCAGACAAGTCTGTACAAGCAGGAAAAAATCAGGCAGATTGATTTCATTGAAGCCAAACAATTGTCTGTACAAATTTAATAAGTCTGACGACTTATCAGGCTTAACGTTGCGATAACTTGTACAATTTAAGTTTTGTACAAGCCAATTGATGTGCATAACGGAACGTCTATCCCGGCATTAACGTTTTCTTTTATCGTTAAAAAAACATACATCTTCGTGTTGCGGCAACATGGCTTGGAACCCTCGAAAAGAGTTGCACTCTCGCTAGTGTTATCCCCACCCCTACGTCGTTCGCCAGACAGATCGATGCGAGACAGTAACCCCGTTCATGAGTCACTCTCACCCATTGCGGCCGTTTGCCCCGGCGACAAGTGCATATATTCCATTCTGTTGCGGACAACAGTGGGTTATTGTTCGATTGTTCGTAGTCGATAATGGCAACGTAGCTTACAATCCTATACTACCATAATCGAATCACCCATGATACATTAATAATTATCCAATAATGATTGTTTACATATTAATGCACAAAATTCGAAAACATTTTTTGTGTATGGAAACTTTGCTAAGCCACCTCCTTTCCTTATTATGGTACTGGCACACTGGTACAGTTTTATATCCTATTCAAAAAATATCTCATTTGTGATCATATTATACAGAGCTTTTAAAATCGCGGACAAATACAAATGGACGTACAATTTTGTTAAGTGATGTGGAGCAAAATTATTTCTGGTGCATCTTTAATGTGTTCTTGTGGGTTTTCGGTTTTCACTTAGCCATTCTATACTTTGCAAAGATAAAAAAAGCAAGGAAGTCATTGCAAAGCGCCACAAAAATGTACACGCGTGCCAACTTTGTGGCACTGATTTGGGACGAATTTTCATTTGCGGTTATTAATAATAGTAATAATAATAATAATATGATAATGATAAATAACTTAATTTTTATTTTTAATATAAACTGTATTAATTTAAGAACTTGAAGTAATGTTAACGTTCAACAGTACAAATTTGAAGTCTATCTTTTAACTTATACAAAGTTGATCGATGAAGTAATACGAGAGAGCACAGAATATACCTGACGTTGACCTATGTAGGTAGAATGATTATTATCACTCTACTCCTTTGGTTTCAATCGGCGCTTCCAAAATATCAATCGAGAGAACATGACGATTTTCTTTATGATCCCCGATTTTTCGAATATCTCAAAATTATCAGTTAATTGGAAAATTTGCAAAAAGTAATGGCAGGAAATTTTAACTCGTCAACGCATCGAGGGTACAAAAAAAAATTGACACAATTTTTTTTTTTAATCTATTACTTGTGTGTTTTCTCTATTCATCTTTCCTGGACCGGATCAAACATCACAGAATATGCAATATGCCTTTAAAACATTTAAAAGAACGTTTTCGTTTGGTAAACACCAAAATCTTATTTCCCTTTAAATTTTTTTTGGTCCCCTCCAGGCACATAAATTTGCCCCTGTCGACGTAATTGCCCTCGAGGGTTCAGAGTGTAAAAACACTCGAACTTTTTTTCTCAATATTTATGAAAATGAAACATTTGGTTCTGTTTTGTATTAAAGCAAATAAATCAAGAGTTTTTAATTTAGAAAGATTTATTTTTTTCATCTCTTAACGAAACAACCGTTGCCATCGGTTCGCGCTTGCCATACGAAATTTAAACCGAAAAGGATAATTTGCTGATGGTTTTCCCCTGCCTCCAAACTCAAAAATGATAATGGAACCGAAATCTTATCTCAGGATCCCCCACGATATCGTCGTTGGTTTCATCGGAATTCAATTCAGCGAGTTCAAAAGAAGGAACTCTTTTCGGGATTAGATTAATAATATGCTTGGCCGGGAGATATTTTATTTTTTGCTCATTGCGGGAGGGGAGAATAAAGACGTAAAAGTATTCGAAGAGGGTGTTTTAATTGGAGTTTTTACTTGTATTTAGATGTAGATGGAGGGATCTGCCCACTTTTGTCTGCCACTTTCGTTTGTGGAAAATCTTTTAATACAGGGTGTCCAATTTTAGACACGTATGCGGTTGCTATAGGTTATTAGAGGATTTCTGTTTTCGAAAACCTATTCTACTTTTTAGGAAACCAATAATATTCTATCAAAATTTGAAGACGCAATAGTGGAAATTTTTGATCAACGCCTCACTAGTGTCTAGTTGTAAAATAAACATGTTTGCAGCCAAATGGGGTCGATCCGCTTTTTGAGGGAATATGTGGATTGGGCGGCACAAAAACTCAGCGAGCAGACGCCACACTTTATTTGGGTGACAATGAAGCGAGTTGAGATAATTCCTTAACAAAAGAAAATAAGTTAGAAAAACTATTAGTGGCTTTTGCCACACAAAAAATAGCTGACCTACCTTAACAAAAGACCAGGCAAACCTCCGGTAAAGTGAATTGACTCAACAAGGCGATATAACAGGCCACAAGTCCTGTCAATATGAGAAATATCTCAAATTACACAAGTTCTATCTAGAAAAATAAGTACTATTGCTCAATACGATAATCGTTTAATCGTGGGGGCGCCCTCTATCAAATTATAATTCAACCCGCAGCCCTAAATAGAAACATAGAAACCGCTACATGTCATAAATTTGTTTCGCTACATTTCTTTTTGAATATTGTAGAAAAGGGATGCTGCTACGTTTTACGTAAAGAAGAAAATCCCAAAGATTGTCTTTCTTTTCCAAATATATAATAAAATCTGCCCTATTACCTAAAGTAGTCAAACTAACTATTTAGGTACCTAGGAACAACATTTGAAAGCAACTTTAATCGTCTATTAGAATACATTATAATATACAGGGAGTTCCATATAAAAACGTGACTCCACCAATTTGGTGCAAGGCGCTAAAATCGTAATCATCAAAACAAATAAAGAAATGCACATCGGCAAATGGAACTATTTTGCAAAAATATTCAAAAACTTCGTTTTAATTAGCGACCAAATTTTTATGTTTTTCCAACACGTCCGAGTGACCGTCAAACGCTTTATATACATATATTTTTAAAAGACTTTTCCTGAAGGTAAGTCCGAAATTGTAGTTTCATATCCATAATGCCAAATATTCTTCAAAAGTCGCATTTAAAAAATCAAGAAATTTTATGATAGTAGTGGGAAAGTTATTGTATTTTATTTGGCACGAAATGTCGACCCTGTCGTGAGAGTCAAAACTACATTTAAACGTATATGCGATCCGGTATTCCCCGGAACAAATCAAACACACGTAGCTACTTAAATTCCGGTCGACATCACCGAAGGGGTGACTTACCCTTTCCGTCATTTATCATGTCAAAAGTTAAACCCTTTAAGTCAACATTAAGAACTTGCAATGCATAATCAAAAGGCATACTACTTTGACGCCCTGAGTAATGAAACAAATTAATGAGACAAAAATATTTTCATAGGAATTTTTCAAGAGCCTCGTAAAAACAAACAACTACTGTTCATCGTTTCAACATTAACGAAAGAAAAGCATTGTCTGGTTGCGCGCCCCGCCACTTTTCGAACTTTTCTTTTTCTGTCTGCTGCATTCTATTGTCGCCACATTTCAATGGCGACTAATTTTTTAAAAACCCGCAGTTCGGAGTCGAAGCGTTTTTTGTTCTTTTTTGCTGTCTCTTAATATATACACCTGTTCCTAGTCTCAATTTTTCTACATTCAGCATTTTCAAAGAATGAAAAAGCAGAATCATTGTTATATAATTGGCCAACGTGCAATGTCAAGCATTTTTGATATACCAACGTGAGTTTTTCTGATACCTCTTTCCTAAAAATTAATCAAGCTTAGAGCCACTTCAAATATTGTAAGGTATCTGAAAAATGAAAGTTTCACTTGGAATGAGACGTCGCTATTATATTGTGTGGTCTAAGTATAGGATAGCCAAGTTATCTTAAGAATATAGAAAATATACCGCGACATCACCGAAACTAACCAATTTCTACTTTCACTCGATAAGTAAAAGCATCCAATCAGGAATTCGTCGCAATACGTGCTTTAAGCCGGCCTTTAGTAATATCAAAATTGTTGTGTATAATAATTTCCTAATTTTTGAATTCTAGAGATACAACCAAGAAGAATCACGTTAAAATGAAATTTTTGGTTTGACGAAACGTTAAATATTCAAAATTTAACTAGCCGACATCAGGTTTTGAATTTCTAATTATTTTTAGAAACATTTGCAAACCAATACCTTTCTCCAGGTTTATTTTTTAACATAAAGGGACCTCACGATCTAACGAATTCCTTCATACGATCTCTTCGAATCGAGATGTGCCTTTCAAAGGGCAATCGACAAAGACGGAGCAGACGCCATTTGCAACCCACTACCGCGAAGGCAGGGCATCAGGCCAGACGAAGGTTCGTTGTCTCTGCGGGACTGGCGAAAAAAAGAGGAAGAGGAACGAGCGAACGAGCAGGCTAGAGTTCAGACGGTTTGCGGGTAGATACAATAAAAGGGAAATTCAAACTTCGCAGACTTTAATTGATCGGCATACGGTAAAACAATGTCTTCTTGAATTACAAGTTTAGGTTTCTGACTTCCGGTATCATATGGCGGATTTATAAAAGTAGCATAACATGCGAATTGACGTGAAAGTTGTTCCTTGATATCAGAAGTAAAGAAGAATGACATCTGTTTCGGTTTTGCTCACGTTTCACTAAAAACTGTGATAACTTTTTTTGCTTTTCGCGAAACAGATGGCCAGTAAAATGTCCCAATTTTTTTTGAATATATCGTTATTGTTTTAAATAGCTCCTTCAATCAACACTTTTTAGATCAAATATTTTTTGCTTCAACATTTTCAAAATCTGATAGAAGACAAACTGACAAGACGTAGATAGTAGTCACAGCTAGTCTCATAATAGTAAAAATAACAGTATATCCCAATATAACAGTTAAACGATAAGAGAGGAGACATAGGTTAGCTATTAAATTTTTTTCTTCAAACGCAACGTCACTTCTGTCAATCATAAAACTTTGGCGTCTCTATTCAAACAGTAGTTGAGCAATTATTGTTAAACAACATGACATTCCGTGGCTTACTAAAAAAAATATAAAATACCATTTTAAAGAAGAGTTAGTTATGTTTTAAAATATTAAATAATATACCGGGTGTTTCATTTGAAGAAATAAACGTAATAGAAAATATACGTCTAAACAAACACGTGATAAGCAAAGGCGATAAAATGTTTGTTTAAGCTTGCAACTAACCAAATAGTTCAAATAAGGTATCAGTGACAAGTTCAAATGGAAAACGGCGCCAAGCGCCCTTGAACGCCGCCCCCTGGTGTCGCGATTGCCGCCCGCCCTTTAGGAAAACACTCCTGAAGTGCTTCGAACAAACATCGTGGCAGTGGTGGAAAAAGAGCAGAGAAAGGGATTACCTGTCTGGGTCATTGTACCGCGAAGCGACCGCCACGACGCCCCCGCCGGCGCCCCCACCCCTGCGCCTCCCCCGCCGTCTGGATGCCGACGCTGCAGAGGGTGTTGTCATAGCGACGGGGCAAACCGTTTGGTCACCCTTCGGTTGGCGTCTCCCCGTCCAAATATGCACTTGCAACCGACGAACGAGTCGAGTCAAAAATGCAATCGATATTATACTAATGTACATGTGTTTGCGTGAGCTTGGGACGGTGACTATATGGGGTGGTCATTTTATGGGCGTGTAGCGAACAATTTACAATTTACAATTTAAAACAAAAGCGTTAAATGCAAAAGTTTTGAGGTTTATAGTTAAAGAATAAATATATCTAAATATTAGCAAATGATTTTTTGGTATAAAATCGATTGCTTAGGCATTTAATGCAAAAATCAGTATAATCAGTCCAGGCAAATAATTAGGTATATGAATAAAATTACTTTATGCCTATAGTAATATGTAGATTGTCCGATTTGTTAGAAAAGAGTTCCGTGACGTCATCGATTCGATTATCTCTCTTAGACGCCGATTTAGTCTAATTTATAAAAGACATGTGCGATAAAAAGTTCTCATTTTGCCCTAACCGATTAATACAATACATGGAAAATATAACCCAAAAGGGCTCAACTTTAAATAACAAATTTAAATCCAGAACCAAAGGTTTAATTTATTACGTAATTGCGAGTACAGATAATCTAGCTTATGTCAAACTTATGTCAAATGCCAGTTTCTTATAAAAACGCATGTTCAGAAATGCTTCTATAAATCATATCATATATATCTTCATCATCATATATATTCATGAAGATTTTTTTATTTCGCATCAGGACCGTATGCGTGTAGACTGAGGAATTTTCAAGAAACATTGTCACGCCAACTTAGAACTTAAAATTGCGCTTAATATCCCCACCCATCTTTTTGCGAAGAACAAACCTAACAAAAACCTAAAGCATAAATCTAAAAATATCAGTTTATTTAAAAATGATGCGAACAATTGCTGCTGTGAAATATTTCAGTTGATAATCAGTGGATAGACTCAGGTAGTCAATTTATTTTCCATTAGCTTAACGTTTCATAAGACTAATAGTAATTTTTAGTTAATAGTGAATTTTCCTCGCTCCTTATTGGGTACTCTTTAATGGCTTTTAGTCTCCAGAATATATGCTCAAAGAACTAGTGTGGTAAATGGTATTTGAGTCACGAGCGGAGCGAGTGTTTAAAAAACGGGAAACGAAATTGACGTTGTAAAATGACAGTCTCCGCACGCTAGATCAGTTTATAATTGGGTATTTTAGAGAAGCGACTAGAAAAAAACATGAACGTGTCGTACTTGTTACAAATGAAATCAAAAATGGTATTGGCTCTTAGTGTAAGTTAAAATCCGTAAAAAAACTAATAAGTGATCATACAGAACATAATTTATAAATAGAAGTTCTTTGCTTGTCGGTAAGTTCAAAGTAGCATAAGCAATAGTGACGTCACGTATAGTGAGGAAATTAAAAATGATGCGTATGTCTTAGCTACATTGCTACCATTTCTAGATGCGTTCCCATATTAATTTTATAATGGTTATTGCAACGTGGACGTTGGTAGAACCTACAGGAAACTCGGTCATTGTCATTCGGAAAAAAGACATGTACTTAGGTACATATTATTGTTTACACGAACGGACAAAATAAAATCCATCAAATGTATGGGAGAAAACAAATATCAATTAGATAGATTTATTTTTGAAAAACTCCCAATGCTCAACAACAACAACGGAAACATAACGCAAAGAGCAAAGAAGGGGAACGAAAACTATTCATCATCGGAAAAAAATCTTCCTTTCAGTCTGATTCATGCATATCGATCAAATTTTCTTTTTCCCAAGCCTCACTGATCAGGAGATCTGTGTGCGTACAATAGTTCTTTCACCCGAAACAAAGTGTTATGAATACTCCATCAGAAGTATTATTATTATTTTACTGGAGCAAGTGCTTGGGCCCATAAAGGCAGATCAGATGTTACGGGATTGACGGAACCTATTTTGGCATCATGATACCGTTTACAATCTGACCAAACCATCTATATCGCATTATATTGACAATGATAAGGTAAATAATAAATAAAGTACGCTGCTTGATCCAACTTTGATTTGGTATTTCCTCAACAAGTCCATAGTGATGCGATGCATTGTCCATTATTATTAAGATCACTAAGATTGGCCAATAGCTGTTGATTGAACCATCTTTTAAATAATTAAGTTAATTTTTTCCCAAAGTATATTAGTATTCAGGAAATGAGTTTCCGTGGGTACAAAACTAAAACTTTTATCTCTATTCATAGGTTCCAAAAGGTCTACTTTTCCCATAAAAAAGAAATATAAATCTCCTTTCAAAATTTTCAGCGGTAGTCCCCCAATTTGCAGCCCGATTTAAAAATAAGACTGCGATACTCCACAGAGTCAGCATGCAAAATTATATAGCGCGCTCGTCCACCATATTTTTTCCGAACTGTTTATAGAAAATCGTTTTGCCAGTTTTTTCTAGACGCTCCTGTACTAAATATGCACGTCTCGTCCAAAAATACTGGATTAAGACAAAAAGGCATCATTCTGGTTTTTCATGTATTCTCTCAAAAATATCAGTCGTTTATGAGCAATGCATGGTAGTTCGATCAGATATTTCGGGCTGAATTTTTTCGAACAAAATTTCAATCTTTCTAATCAGTTAATGAACCATTTTAAATATCCATTCCATACATTTCGTGACATATAAGTAATCGTTGATGCATTTTGAAACGATCTTGATTAGGAGCATTTTTTTCTATAAATTTTCAAATAAAAGCAAAGCTTTATTCAATGAAACATTTGAAAGCTGTTGTGTTTCATACGTAAAATTTTAAGTCGGTATTTTCGTAAAGTAATTTTCTTGCCCGAAGTCAAAATGGAGATGAATCGGTCGGTTCGATACGTACAATTTCGTTCTTAGGGTGAGTTCACGGTTAGACTAAATCATTTCTAGTTTAATTTTAAATCCCGTTATAATACAAACATCGCATATTGAGTCACGGGAGTTTCGAGCCATAAATATTTTATAGCGGTTTACCCGAACCGGCGATGAGTAATAAAAAGCTTTTCAGATGTGCCATGTATCGATTAGTAGTGGTGCATTTAGTATGACGTATACTCTCGCCATTTGCGTTACAAGCGTCTTGGCCATAAAGAAGTTGATGCAAGTTTAACCAAAGACAATTTCCATCCTTGGGTACGCCTTTTAGTTTTCTTGGTTTAACTAAACCTATCGTAATTCTTGACTATGTGGTGAAAGCAAAAAAATAGTAGTAATATTATTCTTTCGACCGCGCTAACAATTAATTTGTTTTTTATAACACCAAACTGTATGGAATATGATTTGGTACTGTTTTTCACATTTACAGCAAATTTTAATGTAATAAGTAAGATTAAAATTTCGCAAGATTATTTCTTGACAAAATGATGGCTGTTTCATTTTTAATATTTATTAGGGCGTCTAATTTGAACACGTGTAGCCAAAACTACAGAACCTTCGGGTGGTTCTGAAATTTTTGCCACTAATTTTAATAAAACTGAGAGAAAATTTTTGCAAACTAAACAAAACTAAAGATTAAATGAAAAGAATGAAAAAACTCAGCCCAAACTTTTTTTTCTGAAAGCAAAATGTCCTTTGTTAAGTTTTGCTCTGCGAAGTACCAAAAAAAAATTTAATAAAAAAAAAGTAATAAAGAAGAAAGTACTTGGGAATTTTAATGTATTTCATTCATTCATTCATTCATAATTTTTAATTAAAATTTCTTTGTATAAAACTAAAAATGGCCAACTGAAAACATGTTGATACTATTTTTTTGTCAAAGTTTACAATTTTTTTAATTGTCACAAATTAAATTAAAATAAAACAAAGTCAATTATAATTTTTAAAATAAGCGCTTTAAACTTAAATAATAAACTCGACCAGTAAAATCGTTAAAATATACAACGAATATAACTAATAAACGTTTTCTGTTTAAATCGTTTAACTAAGTCCGCGAAAATATGGCAACGTGTGAATGCGAATCGCAACTTGGAGCTTTGTCCGCTAGGTGTCAGACACGCTCTAGCGGTGGGCGACATCTGCGGCACACTGTCTGAACTAAAGCGATATCCCCAAGTGCACGTAAGCCTTGATTTTGCTTCCTCGAAAGGCGGTTTTACGGAGAAGTGTTTGTCCGCTACATTCGCCTTCCTAATTTAATAATAAAGCAGTCAGTAAACACTTATTAATTTTTTTAAAAATTAACGATAGTTTACGATGCTAATTTTTTGTAATTGAGGTTTGTGGGAAAATTTATTTCAATCGGAAGAAAATTTTGAATAACAAGTTTTTGTGGTTGTTTATTCTTTTCCGAATCTTTTTTTTTATTTTAAGTTTTTTTCAATTTAAAGTTAGATTTAGGCTGGGAAAAGGTACTTAATAAAGACATTTTTTCGATTGCTGATATCCCATTGATTTCACACCCAGAAGTCGAAAATGATGTTTAAGTGTATTTTTTGCTTTTATTTTTTTGTCTTATATGTCGAAACAAATATATTTTTAAAAATGCCGAGATTTGGTGGTTAAATTTTTGTTTGATTAGCTTTTACAGTACTAACCAAGGGATGCGTACATAATAAAAGGAACGATTAACGTAGCAAAACCAACCCAAGGTAAAATTCTAAAGCTATTTTTATTTCATTTGCCTCTAAATCGGATCGTGTATGGCCAACTTCAACGTGGGATCGATACCAGGCTACACTTGGCCTTCAAAAGTTAGCGGGTTGATAAGCTCGTTTTCGACTACGGATTTTCACCCCGGATTTTCCTGAACAAATAGCTCTGGCAGAGATTTTGCGAACCCTACGTTGCCGGTGTGAAATGTGAAATCGAATTCCAAAATTTTGTTATATTTTTGATTATCAACACGTATTTTAATAAAAAAGAACTTCATTGAAAAGCGACTAAGCAAAACAAACAACGAAAGCTAAAAAATTAAAAGGAAAGGGAAAAATTAATTAAATAAGAAACTTTCACCACGAATAAAAATACCATGGCTGAAATTTATCGAACACATCCGATTCTCAAACCCTAACTAAAGTAGGTACCGAAAATATCCGAAGCGGTTCGCTGCGTGGGTAGCCGACATCTTAATCTGACATTAACACTGACGGTTAAATAAGTTTTAGTAAATTCTAACCATTTGATATTTTTTTATAAATTTTACTTCAATTACTGATATTTTTTATTATTGTTATGTTTTAAACCGATTTATGAATAAGTCTTGCAAATATGTATTTTGCATGTACAAAAAATTACAATATAGTTGGGATTTCTTTAACACCCAGCACGATTTGCATTGCAAACATGCGGACATAGAAAAAAAAATTAAAAATCCGTATTGAAACACAATTTCATCATACGGTCGCTATAACCACCCGTATAATAAGTATGCGGAAATATTAAAAAATAATATTAGAGAAAAATTAAATGATATATCGGTTTTGGAAAAAACATTTTTTATAACTTGTTATAAAAGAAAGAAATTGTGATAAAAGAACTTGAAACAAGCATTCTAAATGCGTTAAAAGCTGAATCTTTATTTTAGAAATATTAAATTAATTTTCTTTTTAAATTGATTTGGTTTGATTTTTTATAGTTCCTAAAGTATGTTTTTTTTATTTTCAGGTGAGAATCGTTATTTGATTAAATGCATCAATATTTTTACACAAACTAAGGTAAGTCTGGGAATAACACCCATAACATTTGCATATTATATTGAAATATTCCTCAAGCCTCGTTTCAATATGATCTATACCTTAAGAGAATCAACCATTTCGGAAATATGTACAAACCTCTTCCGAATTCAAGCAGAACAAGAAACTTTTGCTTTTTATTTAACCAGATGTTCTAACGTTCCATATTTAATATACACCAGTGAGTATAAGATAAAGAGGAAGGCTCCCATTAGTGGCAATGTTAAAACGCCTCTAGTGATTGTGTCCAGTCATGACAACGGAAAACGCGCGGTACGTACGGTTCAATTCAATGTAAAATTTGAAAGGTAAAATGTGAAAAAAATAATTATGTCGAAATAGTTTCATTTTTTTTAATTGAAATATAAATAAACCGTAGTATTTTCAGTGTGACGCATTACTTTAAACCACCATGGCAGTACTTTAGTACTTGGACACAAATATTAGATGGCATTCGTAACAGTATACGCGACCTTCCCCTCTATCTTATACTCTTTGATATATACTGTTTATTCCATTATTCGGTACCAAGATGTACTTGCCACTGGCAGTCTTTTAAATACTTTGCAATATTTTGATTACTTTTGGTATGTGCGTATTATGTAGCAGTACATATGAAACAATTTTTAAGTTCAAAACTCTTGGTTCAATTAATAATCATCTAATAAAAATCTGGTTTACCAATGTAAAATTTCTTAATGAAAAATGTTTTTAATATGTATTAACTAACACTTAACTATAAGGTGAGGTTTTCTTAATGTGATTTTGATTTTTGTAAAACGTACTTTTACTTTTGCTGCGAAAGTGAAAATCGATGTCACGAAAAACACGCCAGCCGTTATAAATTTCTCCGCTTATGAAGCACTAGAATTACCCAACGCAACAATTAAAAATCATTTGATTTAACCGACTATTTCAAAAATAAAAATCTCACTATCGATCGTTGAGATTTGCAACTTCCCGCTTTGATTCGTAACGGTTGGTTTTCCGATGGTACTCAAAAAATCGTTTACTTTTGAGTCTTAGTTTTTACATGCAACTTTTTCTATATAATTTTTTAAAAAGGTTATTAAGGTTAAGTCATTAACATGAAAAATCATAATAATCATATTTCCAAACCAAATAAACTTCCTTAAAATCATATAAAATTTATGATAATCTCAAAACTCGCACTATTATATTTGATTTCATCTGATCTGATTTCACGGACAATATTTATAAGCTATATAATATTAATAATAAAAAAATTTAGAACTAAAATGATTTTAAATGAAAATTGAGTTTAGTATAATTGTATAACAGTTTATTCCACATACTAAACCGTTTAAAATTATTGTTGCATTTTAAGTAAGTGTCTATTTCATTGCTCAAACCCAAATTATCAACTCATCTATATGATCGTCATTAAGATATCAAATCTGGCTGAAATTTTGAGGCACCTCTATTGTAACACGAAAAGCGGCTTTGACAATTTGGCGTTGTATCCATTAATTAGAATTGTACAACAATAAGTAAAACCTAAAAATAAAAATTACACAGTAAACATATTCGATAACTTCCTGAATAAACATGTACACCATCGCCTTTTAAGTAAATAAAGCGCCACATATACAGTGTGTTTTAAAGAACATGTTGTCACTACTGCTCTCTTCAAAACGATAAGAGCTACGAAGTCGGCTATATAACCACACTAATATTGTTTCCTATCGTAATATCGTAAATAGTTCTCTTTTTGTTTATATGTTTCAAAGTTTAATTTATTATTAATTAAAAAGACAGTCGCGTACAAGGTTTTTTTTCTTACATTCCCCGTTAATGAATTTTCCTGAAAGAAACATAAGAAACCATATTCGTGTGATGTATGGCTGGTAGCAGATTAAATTTCCTATCAATATCTAAAATAAGAATTCCAGGTCCGCATTTAATCAAAAATGATTATAGCAATGGAAGAACAGAAATTATGAACCTTTCCAATTTTAACTGGGCTTCGAAAGTGTAGAGTGTAGGCGTTTTTCACAAATCACTCTTTATCTCAGAAGTATCTCAGAGATCAGTCGAAATTTGACAACGCTGCTTGATAATCTTCAAATTTTAATCAACGTGTGAGTGGTTGCTACTTTCAAATGGGTTTATAAATACAGTGCTTTTAAATAGTAGACCAATTTTCATGCAAACAGCTGCACTAATATGAGGATTAGGCAACAGATTACCTGGTCGTTAAAATGTATAGTCATCAACGTGCACAAATGTAACATTTTCTTCTTCTTTCTTGCTTTTACAGACCTTGCAGATACAACATATTGGATGTATTTCCCATTAAAACCAAGTAAAGCAAAAGTACAAAAAAAGGACATTAAAGATTTTACTAGCATCTGAAAAATATAAAATAATTTATGAATTGATGATGTTAAAAAATAAAAAGATCTTCAAGATTTGTATTGTTCTCTAACTTAACGCCCTCTTCAAGTTTAAAAAATTAAAATATGAATTCTTTTCAAAATAACAGTTCAAAAGGGTCTTAAACACTTAAGGACCTCCAGGGGACAAAATGTTACTCAATGCTTGACGTATAATATGACTGGAAATGTGATTCTTTTTTTGTTGCTAATCAATGCTCTGCGTATATTTGAGTAAGAAATAACAACATATTTTATTCACGTTGAGAGCAAATTCCGTTATTCGAATCGCCTAGGTACATTTAGACGCGTACTAACGCGCCCAGTTTCGTTTTCATTGGGAAACGAAAAAGTTCATATTAAGATCCGAGAGTGTGTCCATGAGAAAGTAAAACGTCATAGTTTTACCTCACTCGCCACAACCGCACCATAGGCAGACCCGATTAAAGTTTACTGAACCTCTTGCGAATCTAGGGCGGCTGCATTTGCGTTGCGTCAGAGAGAGAAGGAATGATATCGTAACGACTAGAGCATGCCACACACGTTCGATCAATACGTTGATTGTTGTTCATTATAACTCAAGAGTAGTTCCGATTTCCGTTACGAACATTTTCACGGAAAACAAACATAAAAGTCGAAATGTTAAGATCAAATTTGCTTTTGAGTTTCTCGTTTTTTGGGCAAAACTTTTTAATTTTTATATCTTTAATTAATTTGTGCAAATTGCAATTCCAACATTTTGGTGCTGCCTATTAGTTTTTTTATAAGTTTACAAAAGAGAACGGTGTGAAAAATGATTTAAATGATTATAGTGGGTATTTTACACTTTTAGTGGAACGTTCTTCAAATGCAGGATTTTTAAATAATGAAAATCTTAGCAATTTGACCCCTATTTTTTATCTTTGTGTTGATACATATCTTTAAGAATCGCATCAAGTTCAGCGGTGTAAAGCCGCCTTTATTGTACGAAAAAAATAAAGTCTCACATACCGGTGACTAGAACAGCGGATAAATACGACAGCGAATAACAAATTATTATTAGAATTCTTGCGTTATGACTGAATAGTTCTGGTGAAGTTATGAAGATCGATCAAACCCTTCTTTTTTCGGAGCATATTGAAAACAGCCGTTTTTGATTTGTTGTTGTTGTTGTTGTTCTCTCCACTCATTAAATAATTAACTAAAATTAACTGCGGTACATTAAAAAAGAACAGGATCGAATAAACGACAATTTAATGTATTATGATATATTATACATATATATATATATATATATATATATATATATATATATATATATATATATATAACGTCTGCAGGATTCCAGTCGGATGCAAGATTTGCAGGATTCCAGTCGGAGTTCAACGAGCGAACGGATGATATCCCGGAATATAGTGTCATCACATTTTTCCATCCGTGAATCAATACGTGAGAATATATATATATATATATATATATATATATATATATATATATATATATATATATATATATATGATGACACTATATTCCGGGATATCATCCGTTCGCTCGTTGAACTCCGACTGGAATCCTGCAAATCTTGCATCCGACTGGAATCCTGCAGACGTTTCGCCAAAATCTCACTTGGCATCTTCAATGCTCGCGCTCCGAAAACACTTCGAACACTGGTTCGAAGTGTTTTCGGAGCGCGAGCATTGAAGATGCCAAGTGAGATTTTGGCGAAACGTCTGCAGGATTCCAGTCGGATGCAAGATTTGCAGGATTCCAGTCGGAGTTCAACGAGCGAACGGATGATATCCCGGAATATAGTGTCATCACATTTTTCCATCCGTGAATCAATACGTGAGAATATATATATATATATATATATATATATATATATATATATATATATATATATATATATATATATATATATATATATATATATATATATATATATATATATATATATATATATATATATATATATATATATATACTATTATATTTATATTAAGGACACAAGTACTTTTTGGTTTGTTATTTTCGTGCTTCTTGGCTTGAAGGCCTTGGAAATATGGCTGCCCAAATAACTCTAATAACTACCGAAATAGTTCAAAGTGCGGAAGGAAAAGGAGGGGAGAAAAATGAAAACCTAGGAAACGGGAGGACTACATTTCTGTGTGCCTTCAGTGTCTTGATTTAGTCAAGAGAAAACGCTGTATGATTTTTCAGGACTGAAAAATTACTTCAAATTTTAGTGAGTCTAGTATTTTATCATGTCCTTCTGTTAATAAAGGCAGGATATGCTAGTTAGAAAGAAGAGTGCAACCGTTCTGTCATTTTAATTATTTTCTGTTACTGATGAATGCCTGATGAGGAGGAGGAGGGAGAGGGAGAGAGAGAGAGTGGGGGGAGGAGAAGGATGGTGGGAGAGGGAGGCAGGGGGAGAAAGGAGAGAGAGAGAGAGTAGAATTACATTAATTTCAAAACATATTTGGAAGTTTGAAACCGTTAAAGATACAGGTAAAAACATAAAAGTATGTATTAGATAATAAAACTGAAGAAAACTGACACAAGTAAATATATACATCAAAAAAATTATATAGCAATATATGCCAGTCTTTGATAGTACTTATTTTGTGTAAAAAGTTTTCAAAACCACACTTTAGGCGCGATTTTGTTTCCACGCGAGTTTATCAACTCTTTCCTTAATCGTTAGTTTTTTGATACATTTTTGCAAAACACCACCCCCACATCTACTAAGAGACGTGTAATGTAATCATCAGAACTAACAACAAATGTGAAAATAACATCAGTGGCTAAAATTTACCAAACATCGTGACCGAAGTGGCCAGAGTTTGTGCATACTTGGATATTAATACGGAATAGAAAAAAATTAAAATGTCTGGGAGACGTCTCGCTTAACCATGTCTGATGAACAAAATGGGCAAATTTTGAATTCAAAACAATTAATGAATTACTCTGTTTTTTAGATTGGATAATTGACCTCAATTAAACATGCGCCCCGTTTAAACGCATCCGTCAGGAACCTTGGGCCAATAAAAATCGCATTAGAAAAAATACCGCACAGAACAAGCGATAGCGCGGCGGCGGTGGTTGGCGGCGGGTTCATCGGCCCGCGAAACGCCTCGGATTTAACCTCAAAAATTGAGGCCATCGCCATCGTGATGGCGTTATTATTCCCAATAAAAGGCTAAGCCGACACGATCGAGAGTGAAACGAACGCACAAACAACGAACGACTGACACACATGCGGACCGCAGATCACTGAACCGTAGAGGGACGTTGATATACCGGGGACGGGCTGAAAGTTGTGGTGACAAAATATGGACACACTTCACCTGCAAAATACACAGGTTCGTTCCAAAATGCCATCGAATTTAAGGAGCGTGCTCAATCGTACCCAACCCTTTCAACTTACTCCGAATTGGTTCTGTAACCGTTAGAAAGAAAATTATTCTGAAATAGGTTTGGAAAACATCGTGAATTAATAATTTAATAAACAAAATTTATTAACAGTGGCGAAATAAACGACACATTAGTCACGAGTTTGTTTTAGCAAGCTCAGAGGAGCTAATATTTAATAAAATAAGTATATCAACGTGTTCAATGTACTTTTTTTTTCTACGATGATTAGATTTTTGATACATTTTTGCATAAGTGCACCGATATTCACTGAGTGAAGTGTGACGCAACCATCAGATTTGAAAAATATTAAAATACCAACATCCGATCGCTGCCAAACCCGTGCGGAAACGGAGTGACTCGCGATAGTGTTTAAGAAGGCTGAGGTTTTAAAATGGCCGACCAGTGCATAATTGCGTATTAGAATACGGAGTGGAAAAAATGGATAATTGAAAATTCTTTTTCTCTACTCCCGCCTGTAAAATACCTAATTACGCACCGATCTAGCGCGCGGGACGCATCGTTTTACCACGTCATTTCGTTTCCCACGAATCCGAGCCACTTCGGATATTTCCGAGATTTTACCGCACGGATTTGAGAGCAATCGGATGTTTTCGGAAATATTTCCCACGCTTTGAATTTTGACGTTTGTCAATTCTGACAATCATGTCAGTGAATGTATTCGTGTTTTACGAAAATATACCCAAAAACTAACGGTCGTAGAAAAAGTATAGTGTGCAACACGTTCGGCAAACTTTTTAACTCACTCGTTTATTAAACACTCGCTCCGCTTGTGTCAAAGAAACTCGTGAGTCAAATGCCCTTTACCGCACTTGTTGCATAATATACTATTAACGTTCTGCATAATCAGCAGATTGATTGGTTTTCAGTTTCTCTATGTTAATAGTATACTATGCAACAAGTGCAGTAAACGGCATTTTTTGTCACGACTTTATTCAGCACGAACGGAGCTACAGTTTCTACGACCGTTAGTTTTAGGGTTTCTTTTTTGCAACACGAACACACTCATTGATTGACGTCTGACGTGGCCGACAGATTTGACAAACGTCAAAATTCAAGCCGTGGGTAATATCTCCGAAAACATCCGATTGCTGATACACTTTCCGCATGCTCCATAATTGGTTATTTTATAAAAGGGAGTAGAAAAAATCTTTTTCGTTCCTTTCGTTATACTTTGCATAGTATTGAAGTATTTGTTTGCCAACAGAAACTATAAGTTTGCTTTTTTGCCATGCCATGCACTCTACATGATAAAATTAGATTTTTAATTTTATTTTCTCTAAGGTTTTTAATTGTGCCGAAGAATTTTTGAATTCGCATTTTACTGTATACCTACTTGTTCGTGATTTTGTAGTTTTTGAGAAGCAGTTTTACAAAACTCAACAACAGTCTCATTCAGTCTTGGCATTATTGTGTAAACTAAAAAATTCATGCACGCTGGCTGAAATCAAACTATGTTTTTGCTTGATAAATTAATTATTTTTTAAACAATATAAAGAAACAGTTTTACTTTAATAAATTATTTTTTAAACATTATAAAGAGGTCGTTTTACTTTCTATTTACTTTCTACACCTAAGTTTAGTTCCAGCAGAGCCTATAATTAATTATATTTGAATTATACCGAATATCTCCATTAGCATGTTAATGTTCCAATAAAATATATTTCGATTTTAAACCGCTCAGAACTTGCAAGTTAGATGTTCAAACTGTATTTTAGAATTGTTTTTGGACCGTCCTGGAAGTGTGATAAGAATTTTGCTATTATTTGGGAATTTTAAATTCGCTAAAACCAACTGAACAGTACAAGTTACGGTTGCCTGTGGTTGAGTGTTGCCTCTAGTTAAGCGTGGTTATGTTAACCTCTTTTAAGTTCTTATAGTTTTTGTATTTGGGATCTTGACACTTTGCAAGCCTGGAAGTTTTCTTTGTAAAATGTCGAAAAGGTTAGCTCTCAATGACCTTTTTTCCTTTTTGAATAATTTTGAAAAAAATGACAATTTGCGCAATCCTAAATTAGTTCAAAAACTGATTGCGATTGTGTGTTGGAACAAGGCTCTAAGATTGTAAAACCTATCTAACGTTTGATCATTGTTGTTGTTGTTGGGGATTTATGGTGTACAGTATGAATGAATTTCAGAGGAATTCTAAGGACTTATAATTATAAAAGTTACTACGGTACGCTATTCCTTCTGCGGTTTACCCGTCGTTAAAAAATTAAACGAATTTCCGTTTACTCTTATGTGAATAAGATTATTTTTTATATAGTTCCTAAGCAATACTTCCTGAGCTCGGTCCTGTCGTTCAGCCCTGAAATCCGGTTGTTCACCCGACCTCCGTCTGTTCCACATTCGCAACTTTATTATCAAGGGAAGTCAAATAGATGCAAAAATCGCGCGACAACATTATTATTCTCTATGTTATTCTGTAACTAACCCATATTTCTTTGTCCCACTCTCGCTTTTCTAACTATCGTGATTTATGTCCGATGTAGATTGGACGTAACAAAAAATTATACTTTGCGATCGAATAATGCGATAATTACGAAATATACTTTCTACTCTAACATGGTACGCTACGACATAACGGGTTAATATAAACGCCTGGCATCGTTTTGATTGGCACGGGACGGTGTCAATGGAAACATTTTTTTTCAACAACGAAAGCTTATTTAAATTTTTTTCGCGCTCCAATTGATAACGGATTCGGTCAAAACAACGGTATTTCTCGTTTCACTTTAATTGTTTTTTTTTTCGGAATCCTCTGCTTATTAAAATGCAGGATGAGCAAAATTCAAAAATTACAATATAATCGGTAATTATATCCGCATAATTTTATTAATAAGTATCGGGACTGATATGTTTATTTGCAACACATGAAAAATTCCTGTTTGGTCATTCTTATTAATAAGCAGATTGCCAACATTCTCGTTCATTTAATTACGATCAGTTAAAATTTCATCCTATCAGATTTATTTTTTTAGATTTTAAGGGCACACAGGCACACACACACACAATTTTAGAAAATGGGATCTAATTATCTAATCCTATTGTATATTAATTTTCTATCAGCCAGCGAGGTGGTTAAAGACCTTGGGGTTTACGTGGATAAAGATTTAAATTGAAACACGTATATTGAGAATATATCATCCCCACTATTCAAAAGTTCGGCAGCATGTACCGTCTGAAGAGGTTATGTGATCGCCTAGTTAAATCTAATCTTAATTGTATGATCTGTTAATAGATATAAGAAAGTGACCAATTGCTTTTGAATGGGATTATCCAAGGGTGGTCATTAACATACAATGCGACAAGATTAATGATATTAATACCTAAAGTTTCGGAATTTAAATTCAGGTAAAATTGTGGTCCGTAATAGAAAATAATTTTATACCTACCTGTGTTTAATATTCTTTGGTTTGGTATACTACTTAGTTTAAGCATATTAGTAATCATTCTTATTTCGTGTGTAATACAGCGTGTGTTGAATCGTGTGCGAATTATGCAAAATATTGCGAGTCTAGTGTATGGCAGGAGATGCTCCCGCCCAAATGTAGAAAACACTATTCTATTGAGACTAAGGAAGTTATAAACAATGTTTATTTGACTCTCTTTGAACGTGGTGCCAGCAAGCAAGCATCATTATAAAAAACGGCCACATTGACGAAAATTCCAACATCAACTGTATGGAAAATTGTGAATAATCCCATTTCAGCGAGGAAAAAAAGAAGCGATGCTGACATTTTCTCGAGTGTAGATGAAAGTGATCAAGATATAATGCGGCGTAAAATTTACCAATTATACGAGGAACAAAGCGTGCCTACATTAGATATCTTAATTAGGTGGCTTGAAAAAAATGAAACCGGTGTTAAATGTGGCAGAACTACCTTATGGAAGTGTATTCAACACATCGGTTTTGGATTTAAAAAAATTGGCAAGAGGCAAGTTTTAATGGAATCTTTTAGAATTTGGAAATGGTGACTGGAATATTTAGAAAAAATTGGGATTTACAGGGAACAACAAAGGCCAATTATTTACATGGATGAAACCTGGTTCGACATTTATGATACCCCGGAAAAGGGTTGGTTTGACTCAACTGATAAGTGTAAAACAAACGTGCCGTCAAAAAGAGGTAAAAGAATAAGTATTTTGCATGCTGGCTCTAAAGATGGTTGAATTCCAAATGGACTTTCTCTATCTGCGAAAAATATTAAAGATTCTTCTCTGGATTACCATGAAGACACCACTGCTGATTTATTTGAAAGTTGGTTTAAAAACAAACTAGTTCCAAACATTCCTCCTAATAGCGTCATTGTAATGGACAATACAAGTAATCACAGTAGACAGTTGACTAAAACCCCTTCCTCGTGTGACACAAAAGCAACAATCCAAAACTACATGTATAATAACGACATTTATTAATTGAGGTTCTACAAAGCTTGAACCTACAAAAGGAATACGTCTGTGATAATTATGCAAAAAATCTAGGGCATACAGTTTTAAGGCTTCCACCTTCCACTGTATATTTAATCCCATTGAACATGTTTGGCACCAACTGAAATCTGCCATTCGCCATAACAATATTTTTCCCCGTGTTAACTCCAATGTCCTCAAACTTATAGAAACCGAAGTTTTTAACATCCCCCCACAAAGTTGGGCAAATTCTGGTAAACATATAGAAAAAGTAGATCAATCGTATATCCATATTGTAAATAATATAGAACAAATAATAATTAGAACATGCTATGATATCGATAGTGATACTGATATATTATGTGAATAATTTTAAGTAATTTAAGTAGGCAATAAAAAGAATTTGTAATTTTATTTTAGATTTAGACATAAATACATACATAAATAAATAAATGTTTTTAGTATCTTTCCTAACAAAACCCCAAATAATTAAATTCTACTCAAAGTACGGACCTGTTCGGCCATATTTCATTTTTACAGCTTGCCCGGGTCTTTCCTTAATTCGTATCAGTTAGTCACTTTCTTATATCTATGAACAGACTTTATCTCTATAATTTGGCCCCGGTACTCATTCATAAGCTGGAAAGCATCCAGCGAAAATTCTTAAAATCTGATCCGATTTAAGTTCTATTAAATAATGTTTTTTTTTCACCACAGGGTCGTGGATTCTGATAGAAAGGGCGCCTCTGTGTTATTTTTATTTGAATTATGTAGTAGCCTCATAGACTGTTCAGAGCTTCTCCAGCAACTTTTTCATGTACCTTATTTCATCGAACGAAATAATGTGCGTTTCCACCAGTTAACTAACTTCTTCTACCAATGCAGGAACTAGAGCCCAATATTTCAAGCGTCCAAAAATTTGTTGAGTTTTGCTGAATTCCTGCTCTGTGTTATACGTTGTTTTCTCCTAACGTGCATTCATGTTTATATGATATAGTTTTTATTATTATTTTTCTTTTTTTTATTGTTTGCTTTTTGTAATGTAATATTCCTAAATTCTTGCAAAACCATTGTGCGGTCTAATTGGACAGCATCTGCCTGTTGGGCAGTAAAGTGTTATCATTTTTCCTAAGTTGAAGAGTATTTAAGATTGTTCAATAAATACTTGGGAAAATTATATCGATTATTTTTGGTTGTTCAGTTTGTGTAATAAAGCAATACATTGGGTGGGATCCTCTTCCATTTTGCAAAATCCATTCTATCGCCGAAGGAGTGGGAGGTGAAATGGAATTTAATCCGAAACTTTTCCGGGAGCGCAGTTGAGTGTTTGTTTAGTTCAAATATACGTTGAATGGTCGTCTTTAAATGTAATGTCATTAAATTCAATACTTTTTTAAATGTGTCGCAAAAAATGTATAAAACATATATATTTAAAAAACAATCTCATTCGAACACACGGAAATAAAACTAAGTACATAAGTTAAATGAGAAGGTTAATAAAAAATTTCCAGAAATCAGAAAATTAGCGCCTAAATTAAATATAATAATAACCCAACTGATGTTGAAATCTCCCGGCACAAAACGGGGGCAAATTTCTTCAATTGTTTATCTATTATGTTTCACTTTTGTTTTTTATTACGCATACTTTCACTCTAACCGCGAAATCTTCCAGTCATTTACCTCGTTCGCTGTCCCCAATTTCTACAATTTGTTGGACTTTTTCTCGATGTTTTTCGATCGTTAAGTAATTTCGAGAGAGGGCAACGCGTTTCGCAATTTATTTTTTTAATTTTTAGCTAACTGCGATGATCGTGTTTTTTCTTAGTTGGCATATTTCTAGGTCCCCTGAAAATTTCCAACTCTAAGTCGTTCCTCACGATAGAATTTTTCATAGAATATAAATAAAATATCGAACGGACCAACGGAAGTGGGACAATGAAGTCTCACCGATGCAACCGCATCTTTTAAATATTTTAACCCGGTTAGTGTGTTTTCAGGGCAAATCGAAGTTTAAATAAAGGTTAGGGCTTCATTGTGTTACTGGCGTTTCTCTCAGTTATGTACCCGCACCAAAATATTCGGTATATACACATAAGAATAGTACATAATTATACTGGGTAATTAAAAAGAGCGGATGGTTTTTGACCGCAGAAATAGAACTTTTAGCTTCTTTTAATCTGACTCACCCATTACACCATAGCGTTTTTGTTTTCGCCATAAAAATGTAGCCTGTAATGTTTAACACATTTGACACAAATTTACATAAAAACCAAAGGCGCTTAATATTCGCCGTGAAATTTGTACACACCAATATCTCAAAAATAGATTTCAAAAGATTGATATGAAACAGGACAGAACCTGTAAGTTATGTTAGGATTAGATACCAAATTGCGATTCCACACTTAAAAGCTTTGCAACTGTCTTAAAAACAGTTTAAACCCTGGCCTCAAGATTTTTAGATTTTTTCCTATAGTGTTGAGACATTAAAAGTAATCATAACTGCATTTTTTCATTTTATTTTTTACGACCTTTGTTTGCAAACTAATGTAAATATAAATACCGTAACCACAACTGTAAAATATTTTGACAATACATTAAAATTGATTTGTTTGATTTTTTTTAAATATGAAAAACATAAGCCCCTTATCTTTTTTTTTACTTTAATGAGGCAAATAAAAAGAAATAATCCAGAAAAAAACAAACCATTGAAGTGTTGTGTGTGCGTTGTGTATTTTCTACGTGCTTCCCTGCACGAAAATGTCAGAATGGATGTATGAGCAGCGAAAACAATTTATAACACCGAAAGTTTTTAACTATTTTATTTTAAGTCCTAAAATTATTACAAGTATAGAGCAGGTTTCGCTTAACCTATTCGAAGCTGAGACTTGAGTTAGACTGACTTTTCCATCTGGAAACCTGAGAAAGAAAAAGCTCTTTGCGTTCAAATGTTTATTTGACCGTGAGAGTAAAAAGTCTTTTCATGTTCGATTAGAAGTGATGCTATTAAAAGTGTTTGTGTTTAGGATATTAAACTATATTTATGTCTACTCCACTTAAGATTTGTTTGATAAATACTTACGAGCTAATTAAGTTTTATATAAATTGTAACAAAGTTAAATCTTCCAATAAGGCATTAGTCAAAAAGTAATTAATTAATTTTAGGCTAGGTATCTACCAGAAGCATAAGTAATATTAACAAAACAATAACAGTGCAGGAACATATCTATAACAAAAATTACTAATTTACTTAACAAACCTTAGATATAACTTGTTTTCAACTGTTCAACTTGTTTTACTTTTTTATATTTAACTGCTTTCTCATGTACTTTGCTTAACACCTAATCGATTAAAAATATTTAAACTGAACTATTTACAATTTGGTACTCTTTGCCCAAGAATTATTTATAAATAACCTCTTTTTGCAAAGCTTTATTGAGGACAGTTCGGTCTTCTACCTTTCGGCGCATAAATAAGCTTGGAAGTTGGAAATAAATGCTTTAATATTATTTTTATTGTTAGTAAACTATTTAGGTTTATAAGAATAGCGGTTTTCAATTGAATAAACTTTTTCGCTCAAAACTTGCGAACATATGCAATAAAACGTATGTCACAAGTCTTGAACCTCTTATTCTTGATAATTACGGCCAAAGTTATGTAGGTTTGTTTATCATTAGTCTAAGGTTATTAAACAAAATTATATTTTCTCTTATTTGAACTGCGTCGACACTTGGTATGGACAATAATAATTAGTCGTCTTTTTGAAGAAAAAGAGTAAGCGGCACGGCTTTCTGCGTTACCCACGTCTTTTACTTATTTTTCGTCTAACCCCAGTGTTGTGTCAATCGCGATTGATTCGGTCACTTTCATTCAATCACTTCATAGGATCGAACGACCGAATCCCGCTTGTTCATAACAATTCGATCACCTTATTCGTTCTCGCTGCCGCCCTGACCGGTCTGAAGTGGCCGAATACAGGACGACCGATCGACCGACCGTACCAAATCAAATTGAATTCGCCGGAATACGATTGATTTGAATAGTTTAAGATTTAAATGGAAGACTGAGACAGGCCACGGAAAAGGAATGGAAGTATTGTTATAATTATTCTGTAGTATTGAGTTGCGACATCGATTGGTAGATTTGCTTATGTGTTGAATTGAATATTGAATGAAATATCTATTTCCACACAGGTACTTCATTTAAACAAATTAATGTATTACTGGCACAATTTTGATAAAATCATGATTCAATAAAAAGCAGAACACAGCTAAATATTATACTAACTAGAACAGAAAACATAACATATAGACACATCAATAATTCAAATTCAAATGAATCTGAATCGGTCGTTCGAACTGTTCGGATTCAGTGACTAATGCCGCTTATGTTGGCATCAAAAAGTATTGAAACGAACGATTTATTGAAATGATTCGGTCCTTTTCAAAATCGGTCACTGATTGATAGCTTCTCGTAAAATGAACGATTAACACAACACTAGTCTAACCGTCTAATACCTAATGCCCCTTGACGCTTGACCGTTGTAACCTACTTTTAACCTTTCGTCAGTACGCATGAAAAACTAGTCTCAAACTCCAGGAACCACCGCCAAGCGGTTTCCTTTTGATTTTGACTCACGTCCGTTAAAATAAATAGTGTAAACATAGTAGAAATACTTTGCTGACGAAGACTAAAGGATATGATATTTTATTCACAGTTATATACAAAAAAAGGATTGTTGTCACACTAATTACTAATCGCGAAATTACACGTGGCCTATGTGTAAGTATCCAAATTAAGCGTTTTCTAAAGTCATAAAAATATTTCCGCAAGCGATCGGCTTTCGTCATCCCGATTTTCCATGCGCGAAATTTATGCACGGTTGCTCAACTAAATAGAGATAGACAACGGTTTATTGAACGTGTCGCCCATATGTGCTTCTGTGGCGTGCTTATTGTTCCATGACTTTATCGATTATTAGTTTGTCCTTAATGCCTACCTCTTTTTTTTCTTATAAAAGGGATGGAAACAGAGGTATTGTCTATTGCCAACACTCTTTAAAATTTACTTGCTCCAGTGGGGCCGTAAGTGTAGAAGTATAGGTAATCCAATCTCTCAGGACCACTCTCACTATGCACCTCATCCCGCAGTTATCGCACATGGCAAGGATGATGTGGAATATAAATTAGGAAAGTAACAGACTACGCATATGACCAACTATATGTGTGTCGAAGGTAAAAATGAAGATCTGATAAGGGATGTGAGAAGTATAAGTGCTTGGGAGTGAAATAATTGACGCCCAAGTCGAAACTTTCTCTGGTTTTGTGGCCATGAAACAAAACATATTTCTCTCGTCTCTCATGTGACTTGTCACTTTTTTATTTTTAAGTCAACTCAAAGAAGTAAAAAAGAATTTATTTGGTTGAATAAAAATGAATTTTTATCTGTACGCATAAAAAAAACGCTTTATAGAATTTGGTTTCCACAGATTTGTTGGAAAAATGGCAAAGATACGAAAATTATAATAAAAATGCGAAATTCAACTTCTCTTGAAGTACCCAAGTGTAAAAGTTAAACTGGTAACTGGTCGTGATATAGCTTTTTGAAGAATTTATATTGAACATTAAGCAGGCATATACATTAGAAAGAAGTGGTTCCCCGTGGTTACAAATCTCACACAATAAAGCTTCTATTTTCATCAAAGTTGCTTCATCAAGAACATCACTTCAAAAAACTAAAGAATAGCCAAACTACCGCAATTATCCCCACTTACCTTATGCAAGCCTATATAAAGGTAAATTAGCCTATCTCCCAAACAAGCGTTAACAAAACAGTTTTTGCATCAAGTTCCTAAAATAGGTGTTTAAGAACTACATTTTTGTTTTGTTTTTTAAATGTTCGTTTCGTATTTTGATTTTTTTCGATTTACAAAAAAAAATTGTGTAGTATTTAAATAGAAAAATTATGCAAGTTTATTTTGTTTTTCATTGAACAAAAATTAAGGGAATGAAATTTGGAGAAATTTTGAAGATATTTGGGGATTTCTTTTAGTGTATGTTAAAGTGTTATAAACCAGCCGGTTAAGTGGTTATTTTATGGAAAATCACATTCCGACGAAAACAACTAGGAATGTGGTTGGTTTGTACAATATCCAACAAGTTTTTGGCTAGTTTACGATCTACCTACAATATGGATGATAAACTGTATATTTCTAGTAAAACATAATAACTAGATTAATTTATTGGTTAATGTATTAGAACAGTGATGTTATAGTTAATTTTGTGTGCTGTTAATGTTTACTGTCGTGTCCTCTTGGGAATCTGGTCAAAATGAATCAACAGCAAAAGTTACATTATTACATTATACAAAATAACCAGACATTTGGATAGTTTCAAAACTAGCTGGATAGTCTCTAGACGAGTGAACACCGTATGCGCAACATATGTATGTCTAATAATACTTGAACTTTTTTTGTTTGATTAATCCTACTTCAATAGCTGTAACGGGTAGTTTATCAAACAAATTTGTCTATTAGTTGGAGGTAAATTAACGTCATATCATGACCAACAACAATGCGGCAAATTGGATCTTCAAGTGTTAATAAACATAATATATTTTTTAACTGTGACACCCAGTAAATTTACGTCCGATTCTTAAGTAACACCCTGTATTATATACTTTGTATGGGCTACCCGGCGTCCATCAAATTAAAACGTTTTACACGCAAACAAAAGCGAAAGCCCCTTTCTCCGTTGTTGCCCGAACAGGTAACCGACACTTCGAACACCGAAGACATCGGTCGGGTTCGTCGACCTCATCGCGGGGCAATCCGCCTTATGTGAGTTAGTGGGTCAACGCAAAGACTCGCGCACGCTGCCGTGCACCGACCGATCCGCTCTCGCACATTTGCGACGTCAAGCCACCCATGCCGGTCGCAACGCTTTGTTGTTTTGTTCTCGTTGTTGACGTTTGACGTTTGGTCTTTTGTTTTTAACGCTGCGTTCACGCGAAAATAGACCCTGCCGTGCGTGTTAGTGTTGCTGATGTGCCATTTAAACGATGACTGTGAACGATTTTAAGGGCACCGCTTGCGCCACCGTTCATCCGACCACCGTCGATGAGCTCGATTCGGACGCAGGGGACGCGGTCCTCAGTTCGCCACCTCCCCACGACCACGAGGAGAACCTTTTAGGACGAGTTTTGGCAGGTAAGGGTGTGGATTGCTTCGCGTTCCTCCAAATCGCTAACCTAACCTCGAAGGTCGTACTTTAAAAAAACACTTACGACATCCCGCTGAAATTTTTGCCCCAGAAGAAGAAACGATTGCGTAGCGTCCGACGCGCATAGCGAGTTAGCATTTTCACTTTTCAGACGGCGGCACGGGGTATCTGGGCCACCGGGAGCCTCGCGTGGAGTCTAGTTCGTTCACCCTCGGCCTTCAATGTGACTAAATCTGTCTTTGTTGAGCGCGCGTGCGGTACCGCTGCCCGTTTCTCACTCGCACTTTCGGCCGTCAAGGAGAGCGGGCTTGGCGTACTATGCACCGTTGCCGGCCGGAATTATTCATTTTTTTTCCTTTAACTTAAAAAAATTGGCGCCGTCCTATTAAATTATTTTAACTTTTCAGATGCAGGGTGACATTTTTTTTCTTAAATATGTTTTTATTGATAAGGAATATGGCAATTTTTTATGTATAGAAAAAAAATTATAAAATTTATTTATTTTTATCACCAAACGCGCCTACAAACTTTACTAGGTGACACACTGGAAAGTATACGAAAATCCAGTTTGCTAAGCAAACTTAAAGCAGTCCAGTAATGAGCCGCATACTTTATGTAAAAACTGAAATGAAAGGAACCTCCTACGATTTACCGCTGTGGCAGTCCCTAGTCGGATAGAAACTATTTACATAAAAATGAAAAAAATGTTGAAATGTTTTTTTGTGTGTTGCCATATTGCGTGTTCGCTTGGAAATTTTCTAGAATCTCTCACTATGAAATTTCACGGACTTAATCAATATGGTTTCTAAAGGCCCCTTTGGTGTGAAACGTTACATCTATGTATTTAAGGCTCCTGAATGATACCATAGAAAGGTGGTAATTGGAAGTAGTGCTAATACAGGTTAGTAGTAGTATTGCATATCTGAAAATAATATTGCGAAGCATATATTTGTGTTCAGGGGGGGGGGGTTATTGGAAGCACACCAAGAAGCAATACTCCCCAAATCATTTTGCAAAGAAACCACTCTGTAAATTATTGTAAGTAATGTCACATCGTTAGCAAAGAGCAAAAATTGATTCTCAGTGATGGCAACCATCATCAATATAACAATAAATAATTTTACCCTTCTGTCCGGTCGGTTTTTTATGTCGAAGTGGCAACGTGGTCAAGTTAACGTTCAACCTCCAGTTTTAATTTCATCTTGCTCCACATTCATCAAGACGGCCGCGGGGTGAACAAACTAGCCTCGCGGCGGGTGACCGACGACCTCGATTGTTGCCGCACATTTTGAACGGTGCGAACGAAAATCGGCGGTCCCGGCTCGAGGCTAAGCCGGGTGACACGGTTATGCTATTGATGTAACGAGGCGCCGACACAACGAAAGGGAATTATTATGAATCCTTTGAGGAACAGTCATTAATTGGCAGTTGGGGACTGCTACATTTAAGCATACTTTTTCTACTCCCGTCTGTAATAATAATACCTACTGATCTAGCATGCGGGAAGCGTCTCTTTACCACGTCAGCTTCGTTTTCCATGGATCCGAGCCACTTCGGACATTTCCGGGATTTTACCGCACTGGTTTGGGAGCAATCGGATGTTTTCGGAGATATTTCGCACGCCTTGAATTGTGACGTTTGTTAATTCTGACGGTCATGTCAGTGAAGATATTGTTGTTTTGTGTTGTTTTGCGAAAATGTACCTAAAAATTAACGGTCATAGAAAAAGTATAGCATGCAACACGTTCGGTAAACTTTTTGAGTCACTTGTTGCGTAATATACTATTTTCGCCATCTGTTATTTTCTAGTGAAGTCTGTAAAACCAATATTACCCAAGATAAATATTTGTCTCACTTCTAATTATCGTGGCCAACTTTTTTTCAGACGAAATGTAGTATTTCGAGAATTACAGGTGAAAATAATTGTTTTCAGACTTTCCATGACAAATGAACATTTTTTATTAGCGCTTTTTTGTTGATTACAAACTTTTAAAGATAGTCTAAAAAGTTCCTCTCAGATGTGACGGCAATAAAGAGCCAAAAAAAACAATACAAAATGCAAAATGGGGAGAATCATTTTTTCTAATGATTAATGTCAAACTAAAACAACATTGCAAAGAAAGTTCAGTGTTCAAAATTAATGAGCGCGTTTCAAAATACGACTTTAGTTTTATTTGTGATATATGTTTTCATAGGAAAAATATATATAGTATTTTTGCTTACTATATGTTGTCAACCCGGCAATTCGATTAGCGCCGTTTCATAAATCGTTCTGTCAGCAAGACCAAACAAATAGTGAGACCCTTATTTCGGGAACCTATGAAAAGGGTACGACGGAGAAACGGGACGACGGCCAGACCGATGGCGATGTGCCAGCTTACCGAGAGTACCGATCGGTCGATATTTCATATTTCTAATATTTTACTTTTATAAATAAATAAGAAATTAGTTCTACTTTCTACCTTCTTAAGTTCTCTAATGCTTAGCTTGATGATCACACCATTATAGGTTTCCTCTTTCGTCTAGATGTGTATTAAAGTAACATTGAGCAAGTTCTTATCTATAGAATGTTGAAATTTAATTCTTTAATTCTTCATTGAGGTGAACATTCATCACCAGTGGCGTGGGATTTACTGCAATTTAATTTTCAATACCTTAAAATACTTAGTTAATGGTAGCCCTCTATGTTTGTAGGTATTTAAATAGATATAAAGTTATAAATAAGTTCAATTGATGTCGGTGTTAGTCATCAATAATTTGTCTTGGTCCTGTAGAGATAAAGACAGTAATTTCCTCCTACATTCGATTGGTGTTTGCGTGAGAAAATCTGGTACTTAATGAAAACGAACACTTTAGTGCCAACCTTGGAATTACGTTCGCGAGGTTGAAACAATTGTGTTGTCTTTTGTATCCTTTCTGTCGCCTACACATCAATGAATTGATCAAATGTTTAGTTATTAAGCTTTTTTAAAGTGACAGCTAACCCACAGTTTGCCTTGTGTCATTTAAGTGCATTTTCATTTTGTTTTAATATAAATTGCCCCATCTACAAAAACTAAAATTTTAAAATGATGATTCAGGCATAGAGGCGTTTCAAAATAGTGGAAAATTCATTGAAAACATATTTTAAATTAATCAAAAAATTTTAACCCAATAGAGAAAAAAAATTAAACAAAACAGTATTGTTGTTGTTGCAGGCACAAAAAAATGCGAAAAATCATATTTTAACAATGTAAATATGTGTAAAGAATGAGAAAACAAATATAACTGTTGTACCTTAATTTTTTTGTGAATGAATGATCCGGAGAAAATAATTGTTAAAGTGACAATAACATTAAAAGGAGAACACGCAAAATGGTAGATTATGCAACAAATTTGAGCCCGATTGTGTTCTCGGGACTGATAAGTAATTTTGTCCATCAAATATGACAGCGTATCATATTTAATAATTAATAAAAAGTCGTCGCGTGGAATATACGTCGATTACACATTAAGCTAATTTATAACCTTAAGTTTATGAGATTAATGCGTTCGTGCAAATTCCGACCTGCATATTTTGCCAAGTTTTGAAGGAACGCCACTGATTTCTCTCAGAATATGAAACGCTTTCCATTTGAGTAAGCAAAATTTGTCCACTTAATTTTTTTGATAATAATGACAATATCACCATTCAGAGAATTGGATTTCAGTTTTTTAGGCGAAAAATGTGGGTCGGACTAAAATTTTTTTTCAGAAATAACAATTTTAAAATACCTCATAGTGTAGATATTAAAATTAAAAAGACTTATTTATTTTTAATAGTTTTTACCCACTCTTTATATTAAAAGTACGTTCATATGTTATGACGAATATCCTTTGCACTGTTTTTTAATACTGAACCTAAATCTAGAGATGTTAATCACCGTAAACAGTGAGCATTATTTATTTTCATCGGTTGGCCCACCTGTATGGTGACCTACATTTCGCACCACCAGAATATTCAGCGACGTTTCCCAGCCTCCACCGCGCAATTATTTAGTTCAAAGTAGCAGGAGAACAGAAAATCGGGATAGTGACGGGACGCAATCTACGAACAGGTAACCCATTTCGCGAGGCGGCGGTTTTTGAACCTCGCGATCACCCGAAGGCCACGGATAACGATAAGTTGGGTCGACTCGGAAGGGGGGGGGAGACAACGATTGGCTCCACGAACCATACTCGTGAAACACTACACGGTGCCACGTTGCCTGATGCGAGAAAATTTCTCCGGTTTAGGGACATGACATAAAAAACTTGGGAACTCTTTATCCTAACAAATATAATTTCACCACAAAATATGTCAAAAAAGAAAGTCAACAATTTAATTTGAAAACATCTCGTGTTGTAAATGTAAATTGTGTCTCAAAAGTCAATAGTAATAGAAATTTGGCAACACTGCAATTTAATCTTTAAAGCAGTAATAATACATTTTTTAAGACACTTTTACATAATTAAAGCCACTGTTTTGAAAGCGACCTAAATTTAATATTAATTAATTAATAATTAAATTTAATTTTCTTAGGCGTTAATAGTTACCTGAAAAAAAAAATAGAAACAAAATTGTAGTTTTGATCCGGAAACATGGGACTCGAAAGTACTTGCATGAATTGCGCAAACATTGGTATGCATTTATCTCACTCTCCTTTTTTTGGTTTTTAGTATAAAAGGTGCCAATAATCTAATTTGAAGACACCGGGTTGTAGAGTGGAAATATATTTATACTTGATAATGCTATCTCTATAGTCTTGTCGTATTTAGGAAAATTCAGTATTTTTCCAAAAAATTCTATTTTAAAAACTGCCCGGAACATTTTTTATTAAGGACACTCGATTTATAGAATTAAAGTAAGTTTTTTGCAAAATTTTCTTTTTTTCTTGTAGAAATAATTTTGTAGTTTTCATCCAAAAACACGCGAACTTAATAAATAGTTTTGGTTTTGGTTTTCCGGATAACATAACAAGGTAGATTTTTTTTCCTCAAATTTGTCTATTAAATATCGGTATAAATGAAATATGTATAGAAAGTGCGTTGATAAATTACCTAGATATTATAAATGGCGTTCATCGCACTAGGTGATTCTATTTTGGTGACGTAACCAGAGAAAGTAAGAAACTGCCAAAACGTATAGACACCTATTACGGCGCGAAAGAAAGCGAAACTACTATGGCCGCGTAACAGCAACAAAAGTGTTCGATCATCGCGTATAATAAGAAAGTGAAAATTTTCCGCTGAGACTATGCATTTCAAGCCGTTGGCCGCCATTGATGATGAGCTGGCGGTGAAAGTTTATTTACGCATATGTAGCAGATAAGTGTACATTTAATTAACTGATGGATAAAAATAAAACACAAATGTACACTCTTATTATAACAACTAAACGATCGTTTACCTAGATTAACATTAATTCGTAACCAACATTATAGAATTTCATCGCTACTATTTATTAAGTGCTATTTTTTTTTTTTCGTTTTCTTGTATATATTTGTATTATATATTTCTGTTGCTTGTTTTATTGTCCTGTAATTATTGGTGTTTTATAAAAAAGAAAATTAGAATATATTGTAGAGCAAAGAAAATTATTCAATTTCAAATTTAAATGTGTCTCCAATTCGGTGGTTCTTATAGCATTCGTCTTCTTCCAATGGCATCAAAAAATACAAATTAATTTAATTAATCTAATTGAACGCTGTTGGGATTCAGAATTTGATATTACAAGGATTTAAACATTTGCAAGTTCTTGTTTCTTTTTGCGCTCTGTTGTTTTTTTGCATCAAAAGTGATGTGAGTCGGTATATTTCTGGGCGGATAGCAACAAACTGCTGTTTGTATCCCTATCAAATGAAATGAAATCATCCTATATATTCATATTGTATTTTAACGAGCGTGTTCTAGATAGCAAAGATATTTTTAATATTGCAAGGGGATAGGGGTGTTATTGCCCTTAGGATAATCGACACAATGACCTTTTAGGTCCGTTACTTGGCGACCCACAAAGCCAAACTGAGCTACCTCAATGTGACTATAATTGCATTATTTAATATTGAGTGGCGGCCCGCCACTTGACGTCACTTTTTAACCGCCTGCCTTTGAATGTTTTATGTCGATGAAAATATAGGTCAGACCGAGGGCGTACGAACCCTTAACCGTTTCAATGCGAAACCCCCTAACTGACCTATATCGCGCTTTTTATTATTAGACACCCCAGGTAGGTATTGCGGAGTACGCAGAAATTTCACGCTCTGGTTTATTTTGTTGGATAGACTGGAGAATATTTGCTGGTTGAATAAAAGTGGTGAAGGTTCCGTGCTGTTTGTGTCGAAAAGTTTAAACCTTACACAGAAGAAACATTTTGAAATTAACGAGTTTCTCTTTGTGAAAATTTTTTGGAAAAGAAATTATGTCTTGTTCTACCAAATGTTTAATATGTCGTATTAATTTTCACACTCTGTATGCTATTGATGATAATGTAGGAACCTTTGTTTGCCCTACACAATGTACATTTCGAATAACTATTATATTTATTTATTTTAAATCTACAAAAGTTTTGTTATTTTACCTTCACACTTACTTTAAGTGTTTTAGAGATTTAAAATGGGTTTCTTTATCGACTGTATTAAGTCGTTTTTAATTTAATTTTAATTAATAACTGAGAGAGACGAGCTATAAAAGACATATACTACTGAACTTAATACAATTTTGTGTACAACTGTTGAGTATTCCACAGGTCATTTAATTTAACTGTTCTCGGGAATAGTTAAAAAGAATATCCCGACATTGCACATTAAAAAAAGGTTAAAAAAAATCAGAACAGAAAAAAAAACATATTAGACAAACCAGCTTACTGTTACCGTTACTTATCACCCCCTCAAAATATCCAAATCCACCAATCCACCAAGAATGTACCCTCCTCACTCTACAGTCGTACGTCGTTCTAAGAGACTCTTTAACTGCTGTCAGGTACATGGAAGAAATTTTGGAGAATTTTGTAATTCATTGGAGACAATTTTATTCTGATGCATAGTAATGCCAGATCCCACAGCGCCAAAAACCAAATGCGACCCCAATTGAACACGATGGGGCGAAAAATATCAAGTGCTGTTTTAACTGTAAATGAATTGCCGAAAGCCCTATTCGAGGAATAACAACTTATCCGTCAAGAAGGCAAGATGTAGGCCCTCGAAGGCAATCCTTGTAACTAAAAATATTAGTTAATTAATATAAATTTGTTTTTTCACGCTGTTGTAACAAAAAAGTTTTCCCTTTCAAGTATGTAGCTATAAGATAATATAGTGGCCCTACTACGGTAAAAATTGATGCGCCGCAGATGGCTATGATATTTTCGTAGAGAAGGTTTTGCGCATGCGTCACCCTCCCATCCGACTGAGTTGCAACATTGCCGTATTTTTTCTGGAAAATTGATTAATTTTTACAAGAACACAATCTATGAAATCCGAACATAATTGGCAAGCCCGAGCTAACTAATTACTATTGTCGCGTCTGTGCCTTTGCCATTGTTATTTTCATTTTTGGTATATTTGGTATCCCCGTACCGTACTCACACACTGGTATAATTTGTGTTTTCAATACTTTGTTCTTTCACTAAATTACAGCAAATATGAAGATCTGATAATGATGCCTATGGATTTGACATTTAACAAACTGGAAAGTAGACTTACAAATATTTGCATGTGAATTTATTAAACAGAAGTTTTAGGTACACTTAAATAGCTACGGAGGATGTTTGGGTAGTATGTTTTAATGTACAAGAATTAAAAAATATAAGAAGGCAATTAAGTTACAAGTTGAATTTTTACTAGAACAATCGTAAGAAATACCCGTTGTCAATTACTATGCATGAGGGGTGCTTCTTGAACATTTTTCGATGAAGGTATGAGTATGAAATCTAACATTTTGCGCCGATTTGAAGAACAAGAAAGCTGCAATTCTACACTGCTTTTACAGACTTTAGCTTCTTTTTTGCATGAAAATTTAATTGGATTGCGACATATTTTGAAAAAATACTGCCGTAAAAATGCCACATTCAAACATCGACGATCTGTCAGCGGCCATGTTGTTTGATAAAAGCCGCAAGGTCTTATGGGTCCTACGTCAGAATTTGTCATTAGAGCAACCAATGGTTAAAAATGAAATTTTAAATCTCGCGCATGCCCACGTTGAACGGACCTTCTCAAAAAAAATTGCCACGGTTGCTTCATGAGTTTTTGTACTGTCAGCATAGGCAGGACCGCTATATGTCTAGTAGCTATATATGCTTTCAAGTATACGGTGGGTTGTTAAAAATTACTTCAAATATCTTGTTTCGTTTGTGTGTATTAGTCCAATAAAAAATCACAAAATATTAAATTTTCCTGTTTTATGTATAAAATTTGCAAACGCTCCGTTTTTCGTGAGTGAGTAACAATTCTCCAACTCCGACAAGAGAGATCAGTATTGAAAGCTTATCAAAGCGTTTCGTAAAAAAATCGACCGCCTACGGAAAATTACCTGCTCTACCGCGAGCGAAATCTTTTAAGCAGCGCGCAAGCTGACATTGGCGCTATAAAAATAACTTGAAAAAAATATCGGAGCACCGAGTCGAGTGAGAAGGAACACCAACCGCGCCGCTTGCGCCATCGTCGCGCGGCGGCGGCCCTGGTTGCGTCGTCATAGTAGGCGCAGGATTGCCGCGCGCGACCTCAAAATCGAGAAGGCATTGCCCTAATCTCGAGCCCGGGTATCGGCCGACCTCGATCGTTCTCGCTTGCGCGCGAGCCTCGGCGCGAGGCTAGTTTGCGCGACCCCGACACGCAGTGTATTTATAAAAAGCGCGCGCGAAGTCAACGACCTAGCCTCGATCGGGGGCCTTTCGTGACCCGGATTTCGCGCTTTGGAAGAATTCGGACGGACCGTCGTGGAACGGGGTGCGCGCGGATTTGGATTTAAAGCTCAAGGTGAACGGCCGTTTTTGGCCCGGGGGGTGAGAGATCCGAAATTAATTGTGGGCGGAGGGCGAGGGTACGGGGGACCCTTTTTCGATTTAGGTCGCCCTTTTTAGGTGCTCGGACGGGGCCGAAACTTAAATTGGGTTTCGGTGAAAAAGCGGAACTTGGGGAGGCGCGGTCGGATAATTTCTTTTTATGGAACTGTGATAAATACAAAACCCTTGAGAGTAAAGTTTGATATTTACGGGCCGGAGGTGATCTCTTGTTTTAACGAAGCGGATAACGGGGGGATCTTTATTGGCATACATAGGGGGATTCACGTTAAGTGTTCTATTAAAGTCTATTAAGAACTGAAATGTCAAATTGGTACACGGTGTATAGTAGTTACTTGTGCTTTTTGGGTTTATTTATTTATATTATTTATAACCTTTTGCCTATACCAATTTGCTTAATTCAATGAAAGAGTGTGCAAAAAAATTTATATATCTTAGTTCGCTGCGTAATGCCTGTTATAGCTTAAATGAATTTCTGAATTTTGACCCTGTCTCTGTTTTTTTGTATTGGTTTACATTGGAATTCATGTTATGTAACATATTAAATATTGGGAAAAGTAGCCTATTAAGAACTAAAATTTCAATTTTGCTACGCGGCCTATACTTCCTTATGTTGTTTTTGGGTTCCATGGGCGATGTATGTATATAATAAACGCGTATATAGAGTGTTCCAAAACTGGGCACTTCATTTTCAATATTTTGAAGCCGGTGACAGGAAGAGACATTGTTTTTAAGTCATTTAAAATACACTGGGTGTTATTTTGGATTATTTGCAACATTTTTTATTTTATAGGTATTTACCAACAGATAACAGATAAAAAACTATACTTCTTTTGTATTTAATTTTTTTTATATATTAATATCCATCTTTCGTCTGTCTTTTTTAATATGTTTTCGCAAGTCGTTTAGAAGTCATTGATCATAGAATTTTAAAGCAGAGTTGGCAAATTTTTTATTAGTTTGTTAGTGTCTTCATTTTTTGGTTGATAAATTTTAGAAGATTTAGAAATAGAAAATCCGACATTTTTTACGCCTCTTGAAAAAAATATAATAATAATAATTATAATTACGTTTTTATCTCAAATTACAAATTAATACATGTGAGACCAAATATAACAACATGCAGAATGAATAATAAGCACTTACGCAGCTTCTTCCCAAGATTAGGTGCAGTTGAAGCCATCTAAACTTAAAAAATTAACATTAACCGCTCAACAGAAGAAATACAGGAATTAGAAATAGGGAGAAAAGAAAAAAAATGAGAAATACCAGGAAAAGGAAGACAAGAGAGAAGATGCCCACATGTTATCCTGCCGTAGATTTACGCTTCATTTATTTGTTAAATAAACTAGTGAATATATATATATATATATATATATATATATATATATATATATATATATATATATATATATATATATATATATATATATATATATATATATATATATATATATATATATATATATATATATACATATATATATATATATATATATATATATATATATATATATATATATATATATATATATATATATATATATATATATATATATATATATATATATATATATATATATATATATATATATATATATAAATATATATAATTACACACCGATATAGCATGCGAGAAGCCTCACTTTACCACTTTACTTTTACTTTACACGTCAGTTTCGTTTCCCACGGATCCGAACCACTTCGGACGTTTCCGCGATTTTACCGGGTTTGGGAGCAATCGGATGTTTTCGGAGATATTTCCCACGCTCTTAATTTTGACGTTTGTCAATGCTGACAGTCATGTCAACGGTCGTAGAAAAAGTATAGTATGCAACATGTTCGGTAAACTTTTTAACTTACTCGTTTATTAAACACTCGCTCCACTCGTGTCAAATAAACTTGCGAGTCGAATGCCGTTTACCGCACTTGTTGCATAATATACTATTTGTGCTTAGGTACAATTAACTCATTTTTGTTATAAATATAATCTCAACATTTTATTTGAAATATTCGTTTTAGTACGAATATGTACCCACATTTTGAGCGAACAGATAATAGTGCAAGTGTAATAATTATTGTCATGGGATCCTCAACCGAATACGGACTGACAATGGAATCTGATATGCTGCGTCGGGGATACCCATTGCGGTATTGCGAACCTTTTCGCCATTTCGTTTAGCGGTGTTATTTTTAAACGCGCGGTATGTTGGGCCGGGCGTTAACGCGTTTACATTTTGTTTACTTCGAGTCAACCTCGCGTTTCCGGTAACTGGGGCAATGGGAATGACGTCAATGGCGATGATTATGAAAATAATTTGGGAAATGGGATGGCTAAGCTGTATTATGGGATGTGTTGATTACCCGTTGCGTAGCTTAGTCAAAGCGCTCCCGAAATATTTTTTAAATTTTCTTTCGTGTATGGCTTGTTAGGTAATAAGCACGGCGTTAGATTTAGTTTCATATCTTGTATATTTATTTTTGAAACCAACTATCTTGATCACTAAAAAATAATGTTTATCAAATTATCTCTAAAAAATTCCTGTTTGTAATAAACAATTGTTTTTATAATTTTATATATAGTCTGGCTAGACATACAATTTGACACATGCCAAAAACACTACTTGTGTATTCTCCAGTTTTTGTCAATTCTCTTCCATTGAAAGTTCTGAATAAAAATATAAATGCAAATATCTAAAAAGATATAATAAATAATACGCATTGGACATTGAATTTAAACAAATGAGATATAAAGCAGGTCGCTTGTTTCAAATTTCAACGATATTTCTGCAAAAATCGCAATCCTTTACAAAAAGTAAATCGCACACAATATTGTCCATATACGAAAAGAATGGTCTGTTTTGCCCCGACTGCAAAAATTAACCTCTGTAGCAGAACAATAGACCCAACGCCGTGTAATTCAATGAAGTACCCTTCAATAAGTTTTTGGCGAAAGTTTTTGGGATACCCTTTATTCCAAAAAAAATCTAATTCTAAAGCAAAAATGAATAAAGGATCAAGTTCCTTTAAACAGGACGAAATGTTAATTTTCAAAACTCTTTTGTTGAATATTGTTTTTTGAAAAACTAGGTTACCAATATTTCCGAAACAAAACTTACTGTCACGCGAATTGTCTCATGTTTTATGTTCGAAGGCAAATTCTGTTAATTACCGAATGCAAACAAAATAAAATTGTTTATCATTAAGGCTTGTTTCCTTATCAAAAACGACGCGTCGTTTCATAGAAATGGCGTTAAAAATGCCATTAAATTCCACTCGAAGGCTATTTTAATCGTAGGCGTTCTTTCGATTGCAAAAACATCGATTGTAAAGATTTCATTGCACTCGCGACGATGTCACCATCAAGGTATTTCTGCGTTACGTAACGTCGATGCGATTGTCTCCAAGAATTTGAACAAATTAATAACGAATCGCTAAAAGGAATACATAATATAGCATATGCGGTCCGCATCGGCTTTAAGCAGAAGAGAAATCTCAAAAAAACTTGTTCTCCGAATGATGTCAATGCTCTTCGTAATTCACTTTCTTCGGTGGCTGCCGATGAACTTTTTCTCTTATAGGGATCCCGGGACAGTGGCGTAGATAGACAAGCAAATTTTGCCGATAGTAACTGTTTTTTTATTACCAGGTGATTAAAATAGATTGATAAATTTACATTAATTAACATGAATTTCAAAATGTTTGTTCCAGTAGATGTTCGGCACTAGTTACGGTCCACAGATAGTTATGTTAATTTTTTCACCAATGTTAATATTAATTCCAATTGCATTGTGCTAAATAGTGTGTTTTGTCTCAGACTATGGATTTTCTGATTCTTACAATAATTTACCGTATTTGTTGCCTCATTGCTCTGTCTATTCGAGTTCCATCCAAGTTCTCTCCCTTGACGATCGTGAACAAACTGATTAAATCTTATTTTGGGGTATGTCGATAATTTGGAAAAAAAAACCCTACGGTGCGCCACAGGCTGAAACATTTTTATAACGATAATAACCTTATACTGGCTTGCATAAATTTCCAAATTGGCAAAATCTAATTCAGCTTTGGAATAATTGCACGGCGGTTATAACTTAGGCGTACTATATATATAATTTTTCACAATAACGAACAATGCAATGACGTGAGGAATTTAGCGCAGGGTTTCTTATTATGATTCGATATTGCAACATTTAAATAATGCCCATTGCTGGGCTAAATTATACAGCGTGTTTTTATTTGAATGTCGATGACTAGCGGAACAAACGTATTGGTCCTTTAAGCTTATTTAAATATTTTTTTCTCTTTTTCGAAAAATTCTGTTGTTGGTATTCTTGTAAGTGAAAATCAATTCAAATTGAAATGAATATTAATAATTTATGATGAATGACATTATATCCAAAGCACAGTTTAATTTGACTTATGTTCACACTGACAGTTTTGAAAAATTTTTTTGTTAGTGGAACAAATACACTGCTTATAGAATCACTTTTCTCTCCTTTACATTTGTACTGTATTGTATCCTTTCTAGTTGATTAATGTTCGATAACGCGTTTTAAGCATGTTATTAATTTATTGATTAAATAAGAGGTTTGTTTGTCTTTTCCGATATTGCGATACACTTGGATAAGAAAAACTGCATTACCATCGTTGGATTTAGTAAAAATATGTGATTGATTCGCGTCCAGTCTTTTATATATATTATATACCTGTGCATCTAATACTGCTTACTTTAACAGGATCTAAATAGCTGAAATTTTGATTAATTTCACAGTGAATCGAATTTCTCTTTACGAAATTACTGGCCGCCCGCGCCTGGCAAACCGCAACCACATCTCGTACGGATCGTTAAGTTCATTTATAAAACAATTCCCAATCATTAATAATGTGATAAAGAAGCCGGCCATTACCGACAAAGACAGAGTTATTATATTAGATTATTCGATTGGAAAGGGCATCCCATTCGGAGGTTACTAGTTCGTTCACCGAGGCCAAACGATTATAGGTCAGTTACGACCGAGCACAGTCTAAATGTTGTGCAACTCTCCGTATATTGGCTGTTGTTACTCGTTCGTTACTGTCTGATGTCGATTATTATTTCGAATAATGGGTAATTCACAATGGGGCATTTGACGGGGCCGATCGTGATAGTTTGACGTTGAAACTAACCCGTTATGAGATAAATTGCAATAACTCATTGGTAATTGAGCAATTACATTATAAATGTAGAACGTGATTGGGGGTTCAAATTCACTGTCAGATCCCACACGATTCAAGTTTTGGGACTCTACTATACAATCTGATAGATGCCTACATCTGGAGAATTGATTAAAGCATAAGAACAAAAAGAGATATTCAAAATCTGTTAAGCGATAGGGGGTTCTGGTTTTCCCGCTACCAGCGGGACCATAGTTCTCATAGGTACCGCAATCTATAGAAACATCAAAATTTGTCCACCCTGTACATAATCATATTTTAATGAGGAGGCTCATATTCAATCACTTCTTTTTAATAAATCTTAATTTTTCTTTTGTTCTTTGTTTGTCTTTTTCTTATTATTTATAAATACGTAGGTATTTCCGTTTATTGACTATAATTTATATTATATACTTGTTCTACTTCATTAATCCTTTTTATGAATGAAGGTCTAACAGATTATTGTGGATTTCATTGTTTGAGACCGATGAAGAAAATAAATTCTTCATAATTTTCTTAGTATTTTGCCGTCAAATGCACACTAATTCTTTGAAGCGTTTCGCCACATCCATCTGCGGTTTATCGATTTATACCACTCGGTGGCTTTAAACAATTATTGCAGTTTATTCGGCGCGCACCTATTCGTTACTCTATTAATAAAATAGTTAAATTATTAGGTATCGGTTTCGCTATGGAACAACGACACCTGCATTGAGTCCCACGTGTGCGGTCGTCGTTATTATTCATTTATCTCCATCGTGGTGTTTAGCAGGTTAACCGGGTATATTGCACTTGCTTTAAGCTAGGTCAGGCCCGATGCATCGAACTTCCGGCCGATGAGAACGTTCTATTGCAAACGGTCGTTTGCCCGAACGCCGCCGTTGCCATCGTTATTTTACAGGCCGAATGCGGAGCGAGTGGTTTGATACTGCTTCCATCTCCTCAGTGATATTGTTCCATTTCGATTCGTTAAAGTAGGGTTTTAGTTTGATATACGTGTATTGAAAAAAAGGATGAAACAGTTAATCATCTCGAGAACGTTTTTATACTTTTTTGTTGTTGTGATCCCATAAAACGTTTGACAATTTATTGAGAGAATTTTGATGAGACGGTAATCTCATAATTACAGGATTTCTAGGATATACGAGGTGTGTTCAAAAGTAAGATGACTAGTGTAATTGGGCGGTCTACCGTGCGTTCAATTTATCTTGATAACATTTTAATTGGCTGCAACTTTTTTGTTTTTAGAGATATCAAGGTAAACAAACAAAAAAACAAAAAGTAGTGTTAGTTTCCAAGTTTTTTCCAAGTTCCGTATAAAACAAAAGTCTATCAATCTTCTGACATATAAACCTACATCATATTTTTTTTAAATGGAAGACCCTGTAGATTATATATGTGTTTTTCTACTCCCATCTGTGCAATGCCCAATTACACACGAATCTAGCAGGCGGGAAGCTACACTACTACGTCAGTTTCGTTTCCCACTGATCCGAGCCACTTCGGACATTTCCGGGATTTTACCGCACGGGGGAGCAATTGGATGTTTTCGGAGGTATTTCCCACGCCTCATGTTAAAATGTCAGTGAATGTGTTCGTGTTGTTTTTTGAAATTGTACCCAAAAACTAAGGGTCGTAGAAAAAGTATAGTATGTAAACTTTTGAAGTCGCTCCGCTCGTGTCGAATAAACTCGTGAGTCAAATGCCATTTTACCGCACTTGTTTCATAATATACTATTAACGTCGGGTAAAAATTATCTTTTGGAATAGAAATTTTAAAATGTACTTACCAAATCTGAACCTATTTTAAAAATTTTTTGGGTTACGTAGGGAATGCTTTTTTGGTACTCTGTATTGTATGTAATAGAAAAATTTAGTAACTTTTCAAAATGCACAGGTTATAGTGTTAGGTAAAAATGACAAAAGAATTATCTTGCAAATTTTTCTTTCAGCTTTAACTGAAAACTGGCTTTTCCTTTTTAAAACATATTTTCCGAACATTCATATTCGCTCCTTTTAGTATTCACGGTCAGTATAGCATTCTAACGTATGATGGAATTTACTAGGCACCTGCCAGTTCCGCTTCCACAAATTACTCACGCAATCGAACGGTCACATTATGGCTACGTGCTGACCGACCGGTCATTTTGCCGAGAGACGCGATTACAACCCGCGCAGATTCATTCACGATCCCAATCTTCCCACGTCCAAGCTGACGTTTATTGTTTGTGGTAATCGGACGCCATTATCGGTTTAATTTTCGACGTTATAAAAGTACAGTACGTCAGGTAGTTATAGCGGCTTCAAGTGGACAATCCAGGCATTACATTCAAAGAAGAGCGGACAAATCATTCTTTAAAAGAAAGACCTACAGCCATCATCAAAGAAGACCTTTGGATGGAAATGAATGATTGGAATAGAAGTGGTTCCAGGCAATTTATTCGTTTATTCCAGATACAGAATACCCCCATAAAAATTTTGAATACCTGATGAGAAACTGTTCAGTGTTTCTATTGCCATTAAGAAAATTAAATCCGTCAACAGACTTGACGCACTTTTAGAAGGTGTTGTAGATTTTAGCTGTATAATTAGCAGTAGTAGATTTGTCTGGCCTCTTTTGACGTAAGACGACGTGGATCAACTGCTTAGTCCCATCATTCACCCAATTTAAATAGGTGGAAATTTAATTGCTTAGCGGAGCATGAGAAAATATGACAAGTATTAACAATATTGAGAAAGTTTCGTAAATTGAATAAATTCCTTTAAGACCTTAAGTGCTTCTAAGAGTAAGTATTTTTGAAAGTCGCAATTTGTACAAAACCTCGTGGGGAATTGCTCTTGTTTGTAGTAATTGACTAATGTTAAAATTTTGCGATTATTTTTAAACACCGTATTTAGTTTCATTACTAAATTACCGTTTAAAGATGTAGCGTCTTAATTTTTATAATTTTATTAATAGTTGCAAATAACTGTGCCCTGTTAACATGAGCTATTCTTGAAGGTTGCTGTACAACTAAGACTTAATCTAAACCATATTATTTAAAAATTATTAAGGGGACCGAAAATAGAACTTCCAAATTTGTCATTTCTTTCTGTCTTATTTGCCTGTTTTAATAAACCTTTATATGAATCCCTGTTGTTAGTATTGGAATTTAATTGTTACCTGGGTTACGCCAGACACAATGAACGAAGAACTGCTCAGTTTGGAACACCCTGTCAATGAGATGAGTGCCTGACGTAGATCTTGGCCATTGGTCATGAACATTGGTCTTGAAATTAACAGTGGTTATGGTCAATCAAACTCACAATTTAAATTGCAGATTCGCACTCGATACCAGCAAACGGCAAAGAGTTAAAGAATCGATGCGACAAAGGTTCCTGCGGATATCGAAACACGTTGAACTTTGACCCGGGTAAGCTTCTCCCCGGTAAACGCAAGTGATCTTTCGTCGCATCGTCTTATAAACGAATGAGTTCCGCGGCCATCACTCGTCTGATGAACCCTGCGGGCTCTGTGAGAGCTCTCACGTGGGCTTTAGGCAGGCGCTTGACCCTTTTAGTCGTGGTTGAACAAACGCGAAATTGGTACGTTTGGCGAGAACGAGCTGCCTCGTGGGTGGTTGAGCGGAATTGGGGCAATAAAATAAGCCGTCTACGGGAACATTATGTGGGAGGAAAGAGTGTTGAACTTTGTAATGTTTGGTGGCGTTGTTTTTTAACGCATGCGTTTATCCTGTTGATCGGGTCAATCTCAAAGAAGTTGAAGGACCAACAAAGATCAAAAACGAATTCCAATAGGTAATTTGTATTGTTTTAAATATTTATATCCGTTTCTTTTCTTAATTTTTTTTCCTTTTCTTATTATTTTATGTATTATTGTATAATTCATACACTATGTTAAGTACATGTGATTTCTTTTATAGCCCTGAAGACGGCGATAAATTAAATAATTACATAATTATATAAATATGATATTATATAAATATACAAATATTTTATCTTGTGAACCTATTTGTTCCCAGGAAACAAAAATCATTTGTTTAGCTTTAAATTACCTTACTCACTTCTTTTTTAGTCAATCTCGGCAAACATCTGACAATCTTGCGCAGTTTGACATTGGGGGCGAGAATCTATACCTCATCAACCTCCAATATTTTTAAACCAGAAATGTCTCTTATTACACCTATGGCCCGTTTGTACTCAATTTTCCCTTCCATTATCAAATTTTCGAGTTCATATTTACTTCTCTGCATTATCTGGTCAAAATAGGCGGTTTTTCGTTTTTTGACTACGTATACTAATTCTTTCTCATGATGCGCGCACCTTTTGTTAGTGACATGTGGTATCCAGGGTATTTTAACTCTACGAAGGATTCACATTTTAAGGGCATCTATTCTGTTGCTTTGCACTCATACTACATCACGGAGGGATCGTTTCAGGTTAAACGTGACTCTCCTGGTCGATCCTGGATCTAATTTCAGTTTCTGGATCAAAGTTGTGATAAATTAATCCAATCCAAATATTTGGATTTTTCTACCACTTCTACTCGTCTCCCATATTTATTAGTATCTATTGATGCTTCTGGGATTTTTTATATTATAAGTGCTCTAGGACTAACCTCTATTACCGCTATGTCATCAGCATATTTGAGGTTGCTTACCGTCTTTTATTGCCTCTTCAAAAATGCGTTCGGAGAACAATTTTTTGATGATAGTAATATCGTATTTATTCATTAGTATTCTTGAATCCAATATTTTGAAGAGTTCCACTTGATTTATTCGCTCGAACGCCTTCTCATAATCTACCAACCTTCTTTTGTTGGCTTCTCTTCTGCTGCTGCTCTAATTTTCGGAATAAATTCTGACCTTAGCCACTCCCGGAGAATCACACCCGTGGAATAATTTTTTTTTTCTTGATTTGGTTCTGGAGATTTTCCGGTTTTGTTGTTCTTTATTGCTTTGACAATTTCCTGTTTGAGTGTCTCTGATTAATTTATACAGGTGTGGTTCTATACTTTTGAACAACTGTAACTGCTCCATGTACGATTTCCAGTGTCTTCTGAGATTATTCATATCTGTGACGGCCGTGTTGGGCATGTTGCGTTTCTTGTTTTTTCCCTGTCACTTCCTTCGTATTCCATCATTTGAAGTATTTCGCCTGACATCCAAACTCTTCTCTTTCATTTGTCCTTGGTTCCAATTTCTTCTTGTGTATTTCATTCCATTGTTCCTGTGCATCACTCATGAAGTTGTCCGTTATTTAGCAGAATTCTTCGTTTAGACGTTTCGTCTGACTTTGCAGGCTCTGAATGTCGAGAGAAATAGGGAGGGCTTTTTTCAGTTTAATATGTAAATTAGCACGTCTATTTGGTTTCGAACAATATTGTTTTCATGATATGCTGATTGCTAGGTGTGAAATCGATGAAGGGGTAGCTAAAATCAGATGGTGACTACCAAATTTTGTTCTTGACAGAACTGCACCAAAGTATCTCCTCGTCGCTTTCGTTGTCTTAGACTGTATTTTCTGGCAACATTTTCCACCTCTCCTGCCACGGAGTAGGGGCAAGTTAAGTACGTATTTGTATTTGCCATTTCTATGGTTCCTTAGGGATCGATGGTCGTGTTCACTTCTGCCGCCACTTAATACTAGTTTCAGTCCGCCTTTGGTATTTGATTTATCCAATACCACCCATACCTTAGAGGCATTCCCCGATCCGCCACCTGGGAGGTGTCCGATGGGGGACCAGCAACCCCCACACATTAAATAATTACAATTAATTTAATTTAATTACAATTTGTAAACTGAAGTTATTGCACCAATGTTTGTTTTTTTTTTTGGCTTGGCTTATATAATGGACGTATATTTTATAACTTTGTAAAATTGTAATTCGACTGTTTGCGTTTAAATCTTTTGTTTCTGTCAGTAGACATTTTTTAAAATTTTTAAATAACTTCTAATAGTTAAGCCTAACTTATTTACATTTAAAATAATAGGGTATCTAATCTTAGTTTTAAAATATATTTCCAGCTTCATTAACTCCAAATAAATTTCATTAATAAGTTATAATTTCACCTAAAAAATTCTTAATTATATTTTTGATTAATTAATTAATTAATTATAGCCTAAGAATATTATAATGTATTATTTGTATAACCGCTACTGCTGGCACAAATTTTGTGAATACTCATTTTTTTACTAAATCTAAGATTACTTAATATTTAAACTTCCGTATTGCCATATGTTTTATTTAAAAAACCAAATTTATAAATAATATAAAAAATGGACTAAAATACTTCTTTTTTCACACGTTTGACCCAATTAGACACACTATTCTTGCTGGCCTAGGACAATACAAAATTTCCGAAATTGCACTATAACCTTTTTATTCCAAAAAATCTTTTGCTAACTAAAGTTTTCCCTACTGAAATTTAACAAAACTATCAATTTTTTTGGATAAAAATTCTATTTAAAAAAAAACAAATTTGTGACCAATAAATTTGCATGGTAAAATCTAAAATAGAATTTATATAGACACTCCGGATTTTTCGCTTTAAATTTACAATTGCCCTCTTTGAAAACTCTATACATTGAACCCCCTTTTTCCCAAAAAAAATGTTTGTTTTGTTTTTTATTTAATTTTTTTCAGGGAGGGGGGGGTCAAAAACTCCCACTCAAATTTTCCAAACTTAAAAAAATGTGAATAATTAGATCAAATTTGCCTTCCAATTGAATTTTCCATATTTTTTTTCTTTCCTAATTATTTTTTTTCCATAGACTCATAAATTGATACACACCCCTCAGCGGGTCCTCTATAACCTATCCATTTACCTAAATTTTCAAAATTTTTAAACCCTAAACTTAAGATTTGCCTTCAAAAACTCAAAAAAAAATCGCATTAAAAATTTTCTATTTAACATAATAATTTGAACTAATAATTCGTCATAATTTGTATGCTCATAGCTATAATTAATCATATAATAAATTTGTATATTATTATTTAAAGTAACTTCTAAAAAATTTTTGCAAATGAGAGTTCATAACTGAGCTTTAATAGGAAATGTATGAAATTAGTCCGCTGATTGTTAGTTTTTTTCGAATATCTTATATTATAAAATTATATTATTAAATTAAGAGTCTTAAATGTTCTTCCATCGAAGTTTTCTTGGATGCTTTTCGTAGTTGCGTATCTACTTGGTCGTCATTCGAATTGGGGGTGGATCTCCCATTGCAGTCCTGCTAGCAATTTAACAAATAACTTCGTAACGCGCGAGTTAAAAAAGATTCTTGACCCGCAAATCGGTCGCCGAACCGACGCATAACTGGGCCGCACTCTCGATTAGTTGTTACATCGTTACGTAAATCGCAGGTCCGGACCGCTATTTTTCACATTTTCGAATTCACTCGCTCGCCTCTAATGGATTACTAGAGTTATTTTTCCGTTGGCGGTGAAATCGATCCCATTAGAAAATCGTTAACGGCAAGTTAATTGGGGTAATTAGGGACTCAAAAATGCTCTTATGAAATTCACTATTTGACTGCCAAAGAAATAGGATAATATTTACTAATATCCTCCTTATAGATTATGGGTTTTACAGGGATTTACATTAATTTGACTTTTAGATAATGAATTATTTATTTAAGAAGTTACGAAAAGTTAATTTTTCTTTAGAATGATCGATTAGCTAAATATATGTCGACTTTACATGTCAGCAAATAAATTTAATATATTTAATTTTCCTTCGGTTGTTTATAGGAAATTTTGCTATTTAGAAAGTGTTATCTGCTAAAACAGTATTTTTTTTAAACAAAAAGAAGCAGCATTTTAATACTTTTGCCTTTTTAATAATTAATAATCTAAGTGCCGATTAACAATATAATAATTAACTAATGACAGTGACAAGAAGTCATTTTCTAGGGGCAGATTTTATTTTCTGTAGATTTGAGATTTTTTTTTCTGATATCTGTATTTTCATACATATTTATATTAAATTTTATATTTTCCCCAGATATATATATATATATATATATATATATATATATATATATATATATATATATATATATATATATATATATATATATATATATATAATTAAAAGTATTTCTCTTTGATTCTGCCCCTAAATAGTCGTTAGATAATTTCTAGGGACCTGTCTATTCACTTCATCTGCATTTTTATATTTTAATTTGTATTTTTCGAGTTTTGCGTTGGTTTGTTCTTTCATTTCTTTTCTTTCATTATTTCCTTATAAGTACAATTTCAACAATAATTTATAAATCTCCCTTCGTTAAAAAATTATTTGTGGTAAAAACCTGCAAACAGTAACAATAAAATAAAATGCTAGTTTCAGGCGAGTTCGTTGACCGAGTCCAGGAAAGTGGGTCGCCGGTTTTATTCTCGGAGTCCTTGAAATTATTATTTCTAGTTTATTTTGTGGTGTTTCACTATCGAGAACATACCGTTCGGAGCATGGGCGTCACTTTAAGGCCTTCAAATAATGTCTGCTAAATTTTCATTAAACTAAAATTTTAATAACTTTGTAATCGTTAGCTTTTGACAATAAGATGTCATGTCGTATTCGCTAAAAAACTGTTTTTTAATGTGTTTCATGTATTTTATATAATGTAGAAAGCAGAAGACAATCCTCGCACGCCAATGAACGCTCGCAGTATAGTAAGACTTGCTTGAATTATTTGCGTCACCGTTGTTACGTAAAAGAATTCTGTGCCGTCTTTTGTTTTGCAACGTTTTCCATTAGTAAGATGGAATATGTAAACTCAATTTCGTCCTTTGTTTTGCATAAATCGAAATATCGAAATAGTTTTATATCCTATTTATTGTTATTGTTAGTTCATTTCAGCAATGGGGGCAAACCGTTTATATAGGAAAGAAAAGTAGTACTTGAGAGGGTTAGAAGCAAAGTGGCGTAAGTGATCTTTTTAAACATATTTTAAAACAACTCAGAATTCTCAGTTACTTTTGACCCTTCTGCTGAATTAAAATTCCAAATCTGCAAGAAAAATAAATTTTTGGCCCGTGCGATTAGCTTGATATTTCAATAAGGTCTAGTAATTCTGATATACATACATACGGGGTGACGCACGCCGAATCAATGTCAATAGCGAAATAAATATGGATGAATGGGTATCTATTTTCTCCATTTAATTGTATAAAATCTGCAAGTGATGGCTGCGGGTATTGCTCAAACACATAATCCTTACGTCAGCGATATAGTATAGGTCGAAGGGGCTAATTTGGTAAAGTTCCGCTAAATTTATATACGAATGTTTGAAAAAATCAAATTGATGCTCAAAAAATTGATAATATATTTGAAGAAACTTGTAAATCGATCGACATTGCGTATTTAAAAACAGTCTATCAGTTCAGGGTGGTTCGTCTATCGTGGAAGACAATACCTTAATTCAAAAAGTTAAATACGAAAATCATGAGATATGTAGTGGTAAACATTTTAAAAATGTATTCAATTATGCAGGGTTGTTAGTAAAAATCAAGGGTAAATTGTAACTACTTTTATCATTTAAGCTGTATAGCAGATTATAGGATAGAACAATCGTATGATGTTGAAAGTTACACATTTATATTCTTTTTCTTTCTATCTATGTAAAAAAACCTAATTATAGGAATACAATAAAAAGTAATTAATAAAATTATCCTTATAAGAAATGTTAATAGTAATTTTAGATCGACTTTAGAGACTATCTAAAATTGCGTTCCGATTCTTAATAAAATGTAGTTGACAATTTGAAAGTTACCTTACGATTTTATGTTGGCAGTATATCAAAATCGTTATTGCAAGCCTCTTATTAAATTTTACTAAAAAATGGGGCCTGTTTCGAAAAACATCAGAGAATAATAATTTGTAGCAAATTAAAAGACGAATCCAAAAATATAGTTACTCTTAATAATAAACCAGTAGCTTATTTCATTTAGAAAAAATATCACCAATACCTTGTATCTTCGCCACTGGCGCATTTTACAAAAAGGCTTTAGGTTGTGGACAACTGTACTGCGCTCAATTTCATTTTTTTTGTATTACTCGTTTTCAAACATGTAAGGCAAATAATAATAGTTTTTTCACTATCCACAGCCTGCACATTTTTAATGAAGGGTCTGTATAAAAAAGAGCTTCATAAAGTTCTCCAAAGATTGCGAGGTTTCGCTTTTGTTCGCCCTGTATACCACAACTTTTGTGTTTAACTTTTTATTTGTCCCAAGATCCTGTATTGGCAGGCATAATTTGTAGGAAATGCTCCTACAAATTAACATCTAAAATGCGTGATTAATTAATGTTTTTATAAATGATTCTAAGCATTCATGAAAAAACCCGATCGGCCGTAAACGGGTGAAAGTGTGGCGAAAAACCTTCAGTTTCAAACACAATCGAAAGTAAATTCGCACCACTGACTGCGAAAGAAGAGAAAAAAATGCGAACTTTTACCAGATTTACCAATCGGCATTGTAATAATAAAAAAGCGATTCGTGCATTGTTTTCGCAGGTTTTACTTTACGGCTAACAAGTGACACAGATTTTGCGCATTCGTCTTTTGCTTTCTAATTCCGCGACCGGAATTTTGCCTATTTGCGTAATTTTATAGTTTTTTTAGTAGGTACGTACGTATATCCCTCATGCTTTTGCTATGGTTTGTTTTTAATTTATCAATCCAAATTTAAGTGCGAATTTAATATAATTTTTATGTCTGCGACGCCATAAGGTATCAAAGTTATAATAAGCAGACATAATTTTAAAATCTATAAAAGTTTCTAAATTTAACCATAGGCGTAAAATAGGTTTTTTCGAAGAAAGCGTGACACGCCACTGATTTTTCATAATTTGGCACTGTTTTCAAATGAGGCAAGCTATACAGCGTTTAAGAATTCATCAACTGCCTATTATAACTAACAATCGACATCTAAATTTCTGCATATATAAAAATATCTTGATATTAAAAAAGAACATCTTAACTATTAAAAATATAAAAAATCGCTCAAATTTGTTTTTTACTTTTGATATTTGGATGAAAACCGAATAAAAATTTGTTTTTGAGTTTCTAGTCCCATATTTAAGAAAAAAAAATACAAAAATAGCAAGAACATTTTTATTGAATACAAATTATGCAAATATGCATATTACGGGAGAGACTGACAAAGAGAAGAAAATATTTTTTTCAACTTTCCTCTTTCTCCCTGAAAGTAGCCTGTGTCAGTGTCAGACTGGCAAAAACTCGCACATCATTACACATCGAGCAGACGTTGGTCAATATTGTGGAATAAACAAGATTTTTTTTTCGGTTATTTGTTTATCTATTAGACGATAAAAGATAAGCGGGAGGTAAACGAACGGGATACGGGTTAAATGTGAACGCATGGCTTATGGTGTGGAAAACAACTGACTAATTATACGCTCCGAAAATGTCTGTTGCCAATATTGTGACTTAAAAGTTTAAAATTTAAATGTTGGGTCACTCCGTGTGGAGAACAATGGGGTAACAATAGAAATTTCTCATTAACAAATAGATATACAGTTCATCCGCAGACGCAAGCAAACAATATCGGATATAAGAAATGAGCGTAGCCGAAATCGGAATGAGCAGTAAATATATATTTTAAGGCGCTTCATATAAATGTCATTCTAATTTTTTTTTTCTACTGCCGTCTGTAAAATACCTCATTACCCACCGATTTAGCGTGCGGGAAGCGTCACTTTACCACCTCAGTTTTGTGTCCCAAGAATCCGAGCCACTTTCCGGGATTTTACCGCACGGATTTAGGAGCAATGGGATGTTTTCGGAGATGTTTCCCACCCCTTGAATTTTGATGCTTGTCAATTCCGACGGTCATGTACGTGAATCTATTCGTGTTGTTTTGCGAAAATATACCCAAAATCTAATACACAGAAAAATGTTATGCAATATATCAGACAATTTAAATACTACGTGCTATAAGCTACAATTAAAATCTAGTGAGATTTATCATTCAAGTTTGCCACAGAAGTCTTACATACCGTTCGCATGAACTTTAGTGGTTTTTACAGTTTTTATATTAATATCTTGTCAAGACCAATTGTACCGTTTTCAAATATCCGTATCTTATCATTACAAACAAAACAAAATTGAAGGTTAGGACATGCTTTTTCTTGCTTATACGCTCTTAAAATTTAATCCTCTTAAGAGCTCTGCCCTTAGATGATTTTTCTTCCAATTACAGTCTTTTTCTGTAAATAAACTACTTAATGGTCAGTTGCAAAAGTTAAATAAACAACATAAAGTTTTCAAATTGCGTTTATTCCGTTGTTTATATGACGAAATTTAATAATACGATAATAGGTTTTTATTTTTAATTTGTTAAATTGGGATTTTTCGTGACGGCCGTGGAAAAAGTATAGTATGCAACACGTTTGGTAAACTATTTATCTCTCATTTATTAAGCACTCGCTCCGCTCGTGGCAAATAAACTCGTGAGTCAAATGCCGTTTACCGCACTTGTTGCACAATATACTATTACATTACCTTGGGAAAGTTTACAAAATAATACATAAATTGGTTCACTCCAGAAAACCAACCTTCCTCCCCGCGCCGGTGTTGCTGCTATTGAGGAGCGGAATCCGTACACATTGGCTTTTATTTTTCGTCGATCTATTTGTGCAGTTAGACATTGGGTACCCACAAAAATCTGGTAGTGTTTCGTGGATCGGTTTTGTAAACTTTAGTTACTCCATCCATTTACTTTACTTACATTTTTAGAAAATGTTTAGTCTGGCATGTGAAACATCCTAAGTAACACTTAAAAAAAAACAAAACAAAATTCTGACGTCTAAAGTCTCAATCTACATCGGGTGGGTTCGTGGTTCCATTTAAGAACATAGCAGAATATGTGTGACTATATTTATTATTAAATAAAATAAAATGTATGTTGAATGCATAAAGTGGGGGGCTCTAATCAACCTTATAAGTTCGAATGTTATTTTTTGCTCGAGAGCGTAACAGTTTTCTGCATACACTAAATAGGGTTTCAGATAACTCGCAAAATCACCTGCGAGTTAACCTTTCAATGCTGAATCAAAATGACCAAAATTTCGGACCTGACGTTTTAAATTTACTTTGCGACATCCACTGGTAAAGCAAAGCTATTATTTTAGAAAATAGAATAAAACATCTAAGCTCTCTTAAGCTGATAAACCAAAACGTAATCTCTTTGCGTGTTCCTAAGAATTTTTTTAAAGATGATATTTTTCAATGTTTTGGAGAGAAATTGATTTATATCAGCACCAGCCTCCTTAGAGACAAACATTACTAACATCCATTTAAAACTTTTGAAACCTCGAAATCAAGTAAATTCGAGTAAATTACGGTCACCAAACCAACGATAAAAAACCATTTAAAATTTTAAGTGAACGAACCGAATTGGGGTCAAAAACACGCGTATTTATCAGTTAAACTATTTAAGTTGAGGTTCTTGTTAAAACCACAAAATAACAAGTCGCCATTTTCCTTGGTACCACTGACTTAAAAATTGAAACGATTCTTATCTCAGACACTTAAAACCCGATCTATTGGAATTGTCGTAATGCTTTGTTTCCTTTTTGTGTGGAGGATTTTGTTCGTAATAACTGACCCATTATAATTAACACTGTTTTCTATTGTAGTTAATGTCACTAGCCTAATATAATTTTAAATGGTATAATTATAGGAAAAAGAGTCTAGTTTTCGCGCTATCGCAATCGTGAGAGAGCGACCAAACCAAACTAACCAAAAAATGATTCCATACATCACCAAATTGCTAAAATATTTGAGTTTACTTTACTTTGTAGTTTTTGTGTTTTCCAAGAGACAATATAAAATTTGGGATCATATCTCAAGTCTATTTTTTGAAACTGGGGAAAGATGTTCTCTTAGGGACGGATGTTCTCTCTTTGCTTTTGTTAATTATTTTCTCATTAAAGTGATAGGCATAGAGCAATTGCTCTCGTGCGAAAGCACTTCCCCGGTTCAAAAATTAGAAGTCTGATAATTCTAGGACTATAATGTTGGGCACGGCAGACCGTTAAAACCAGTGGTGACAAAATTCCTTTCTTAAATATTTTATTTATCCGTAGGTAACGTCAAATTATTTTCGTTACTTTTGATGTATAAAAAATAGGAACGATAACGATAAAAGATTGCCAAAAACTTGCCAACAATTTGTATCAAGCATTGGTGTAAAGATTTTTATACGAAATTGAAGATAGTCTCTAAAATATCATCTTCATTGTTTAAAAGAAAATATCCTAATGATAATACATTTTTAGACGATTTTTGATAATAAATGAGCAGAGCTTGACCAATAATACAGAAAATTTTCTAGCAAATTGTGGAAGTTGAGACGATTCTATTGTAAGTCAGCTTTCAGTTTTTGTAAATAATTAAATTTATTAAATAGAGATTTGTAGAGTTTTTTATACATACACGAGAATGTCCGTTTTAACTAATGCCCATGGATTGACTATTGATACCTACGGGCCTGTGAAATTACGAAGTCGATTAGTTTAGAAAAAAGTTTTTTTGGTTTCCATTCATAATGAATTTACGGGATTGCCAAATTCTCAGGGCTTTGATATACAGGATAGTTTTTAAAAAATGTCTATATCTATTTTGTCTATTATTTCGAGACAATCCAAATTGGGGAAATTTATAATCCGCTGCTGCTTTGCAAAATTACATGACATATGGCAAAATATATTTGAGCATTTTTCATAGTTCATGCTGTACTTCAGAAAGTACTAAAAATTTGGCAACGTCGTAAGTACATTTTAAACGGGTGCAAAAAATGGAACTTCTTTTTTTCTAATTTGTACCGACTAAATGGATTCATGGATGTTCAGTAAAATCTCTCTCATGTATAGGTAATGTCTGGTCTGATAACATCGTAAAAAAACAACAGAAATAACATAATTATATTTTTACCTTTCCCACATTAGCATGAGTGGTATCTACGCAGCTGACTTTAACAGCCATATTCAACATTGATTGACATTCCTGAATTCTTGACCATGCTTTTAACCTGGGTACTAGTTTTTTTTTAAGTTTCTAAATCAATGCTTATTTGCTAAAATGACTCTCGATGACTTTCCAATATTGTCACAAGTTTGTATGACACCATAAAAGTGTAGTAAAGAAATATATCTAATGAAGACCCACTTTATTCCCTTCAGATATAAAGCATATTCTGTCGTCAACCAGTTGGAATTCGTAAGTACTGGTTTAGGTTGGCTACACGTTTCTATTATACTTTTTATCAATGAGTTATCGGATAACATCAGATACACTAAAAAAAGTCGCAATAAAAATTTGCAATTTTTCAAATCAGCTATTGATCACTGATAACTATCCAAAAACACTCGAAATTCGAGAGAAAAACACTAGTAGATATTGTATACATAATCCATAAAATGGGTTGACAAATTATTGCCGAACCGTCACTGTCATTGAAGTGTTCTGTACTAGGTTATATCGTAATGTTCAGATAAATTGGATTGATAGTTTCCGATAAATTCCGTATTTCAGTTTTTAAGAATTACACCCTCAGTCGTTGCTAAAGTTAGTTTATTAGAACATAATAATTACTTTGTTGCAAGCATTTTTAAGGTATTTTAATGTTACTTTCTCGTCTCGAGCAAAATTCAATATTCTTATAGTATAGAAAGAAATAAAACCACGGTTAACATGACAAAGCTGTAGTTTACTCATTCAGTTTTATTTTTTTTATCATTTGTTTGAGTGGTAAATGATTTGATTAATTAAAAAAATATATATTCTTCTTCTTTTTCTAGTACCTTATCATCTGTTGACGTTAGTAATTATATTGGCCCATCTGTTATAAGTTGGAGTATTCGAGATTTTTCCTTGATCGTCTTTAAGAGTTATTTATTTTTATTCATTCTTTGCAAGATGGTGTCGTTAATTATATGGCGTGCCCATCAGAAGTGCATCATTCTACGATAGCACCACATCTCAAATGCCCCCACTCGCCTTTCTGCAGCTGCTGTAAGAGTCCAGGCCTCCTCTCCCCACCATAGAGCATTACAGAGAACACTTAACGCTTGAGGAATCGCATCCCTATTTGGAGATTAAGGTTTAGATTGCAGACAATGTTTCTGAAGTGGTTGAATGTTAAGCTCGCTTTTTCTAATAATTTCCCGCGAATGATCCCAACATTCCTTCAGGCTGCAACCAAGATACGGGAATGTTTCTACTTTTTCGAGCTTAGTGTTTTTCACTTGCAGATTAGCTTTGGTGTTGCCATATTCTTCGCATATATTTACGATTCGGTTGATTAATCTCACCTTTTTGTATAATTATTTCGGTAGATGTTTTCACCCTGTTCGGATTCTATATGCATTTTGTATTCCTGATGTCTGTAGTATTTCGAGGATTTTTTTTGTCGGACTTTGTCAAACGCCTTTTCAAAATCAATGAAGCTAAGAAACATGTCAAGAGTTCTTTGGATAAATACTCGATTTCCAAATAGCGCTTTTCTGGTACCTAGGCCATTTCTTAATACATACCATGTGCGTTTCCCCAATATGTTCTTCTAGTTGAGAATGTATTCTATTGTGGATAATACACAAAAAAAACCTTGACTCATCAAGTTAATCACGCGATGTTCTTCGCATTTTTTGGCGTTTCTGGACTTGGGAATTGAGATGAAGGTTGATAGAAGCCATTCTCTTGTTTGTTTGATATATTTTATTGAACAACTTCGCGAGAGTGTCTATGTGATCTATATCAAAAAAAGGCATAAAAGTAACAATAACACTTAAATAGCAAAATGTCTAAAAGATACAGATGTTAAACGACCATTCACAATAATACAATTTATGAGTCTTCATAAATCTCAACAGATTATTTCTTTCTCAGTAATATTAATATTTTTTTTTATTTGTATGTGTTCTGGATCCTCAAAATTTTCTTCATGAAATGGTTCAGACATATATTCTTCCCATCTTATCTTTTTTTCATCCGTTTCCCAAATTGCTTTGTCATTTTGATCAGTGATGTTATGTCTTATCAATCCTATAATTAAAATACTATCCGTGGCTAAGACCTATCGAAAAAATCCGCACCCTTAATACCTGAACATTGGATCTTTTAGAGTAGAAAGTATAAAAACTGATTTAGGATTGAGTTTACTATTGATCCTCAATTTTATGGCGTGGAAAAACACCCTGTATTTGGTAATATTCGACTCCCGGTGCTTTAATCCTTATTTCTATGCAACAAATTGACGTAATAAAAATATATACTCAACCGCAAAATAAATAATTTGTAATGAAAATATTATCCGAACGTTATCAACAGACGTGGCCGCATTGTTTACACAAAATGCGAGCCGAAAATATCGAGATTTGTCAATATTTTGCCCTTGAAACCGCGGTCTGACCTAACCGTATCGTTCATTCACCTCCTCGCGAACAGATAAGGCTATCTTCCACGCGGCACTCTTTCAATTATAACGAAAAATTCCTGCTAATTTCGCACAGTCGCGAATTTTTTTTGGCGCCGCGATCTCGTCCGACACCGTTTACGTTGTTAAAGGCGCCTCCAAGACATCGGGACGCGCCACCACGTACGTCCGTCCGAGATCGGGTTTTTGTCCTTAACGCGCCGTAGCCGCAGTACTCACGACGTAATCGTAATAACGGGATAAATAAACGTGGCAGAATAGAAACGTCGCGCACGGCAACGCGTGTGGCTGACGGGAACGAATAGCGTTGGGGGGGTGGTTGACGCGAGAGGGTAGGCGCGCGCCGTGACGCCCACGCTTTCGCAGCCCTTTAGAAGCCGGTGAACTTGGGTGTCAGTTTAATGAAAACTTCGACGCTTTCAGATCGGTTTTTTTTGTTCCGCCACTGATCGCATTTATATTGTTATCCCGTTCGCGCGTAATACAGGAAATGGTTTCGGACGTTTTGCCCGAAATTCGAGTTTCATCTCCAGGTATGGATAAAGCTACCATTGTGCCGGACACCTCTTTTTAATGTGCAAGGTTTATTTTAAGTTATATAAAAAAATTGCAGGTTTTTTAACCTTCAGGACTTATTAGCATTTATAAGTAGAATGTAAAATAATCTCTCACTATGTACTGAAAATTAACCTCAATATGTTTAAGTCCCATTTTCTACTCTCAAATAAGTATCACATTTACATTTATTTAAATTTGACACCTTATTTGACAATATACTGAAAGTATTTACAATGCTCTGAATTAAATTTACATTAATTTACCTGCAAATATTTCTGGATTTTCATTAAAAATACTCCCGACGTTCATTTGTTTGATTTGACAAGCAGTTGTTTTTGTACTTTACATTTTTTGATATGCGTAAATTATAATAAACTTTGTGTCAGTTTGTAACCTGACATCATGTAAATAGAATTGCAATAAAATGGTCACAAAACGAGGGCGATATACACTAACCTTTTTTAAAATTTGTATATACCACTTGTGGCACATTATCGAAAAAAATACTTATCAATTAGTTTTATGTATAATTATGTCAAACTTTATATGGTTGTCGCTACTATTTAATAATTTTAGTGAAGATTATCATAAAAATACGGTTCAGGAAAATAGGCTCGTTCAGTTTTTTTCATTTGCACTACCAAAATGAAGCACATAAAAAAATATTTGACTTCAGATACACATACTGTTTTATTATGATTTGTATATATTTTCTCCTGACTATCAACAGGGGATTAATTTGATATCAGTATGAATTTAAATGATTAGAATTCGACGGTTGAATTTTCGTTCATCGTAAAGGTCGCGAAATCTAGGTACAATCATATCTCTCTCTCTCTCTCCCTCGCGGCGCCTTTTGCGGCGCGAGGTCATTCCTCTCTTAATACTTGACGCAACGAACGTCGAACAAACGGACAAGTTGGCCGTGAAGCGTCGATTTCATTAAAATCCCCGTTCTGCATCGCGTGGCGCCATCTGGCGGCATTCTTCGGTGTCTTTGACGAACTTGCTTGGCCGTTTATACGCTAGATGGCGGGTCCCCACTTTTCATTGAATTTATTCGTATTTCCATGTTTTCAACCGGAACCCTGCAATTAGTATAACATTCTGAAAAGTATAAACTTTTTATACAAAGAACCAATGTCATGTGCTTTTTGTTTTTGTTGACTGAATTTGGGTTTAATGTTATTGTATCCGTTTAACACATCCAATTAAACATTTAAATACGGTCAAGAAAAAGAGCTCCGAGGATATTATTCAAAATTGTTAGGCTGGTATCAAGTATCTACTGAGAAACCGTAAAAATATGGATTGGGTCAGCGCAAAGTTTGAATGCAGAAGAGTAACCGAAAGAAATTCCATATCTGCCGCCTTTGACATATCGTCCAGCGGCGTCACCGAACAGAGAAGTTATTGAACTCCCGCTGTGCGAACGGTCGATCTGCGGAGTGATGACATATATACTGTTTCCAATAGTCTTCGCTGAGCGCGGTTGCAACATTTTAAGATTTCATTGCAGATCTTTACCCGGTTGCGTGATTTGACTTTGCGCCAGACTTTCATTGCAATGAGATTTCACGCGTTTGTATTGATCATACAACATTTTCATTTCCTACCCGAATCAACATTTCAACAAAAAAAAAAACGAACCAAAAGCTTAATTTTTGCCAATGAAATTCCTGCAATTCATGCCAATCACAAGTCCTGTGCAAATTCGAATCCCTATCATTTCTTCAGAAACATGTTGCTAAAATTTGCCGGACTGGATGGAATTAGGTGATATTTCCTAGTTTATTCATTAAAAATACTAGTTATATATTGGTTTATTAACAAAATATACGTATAGCAATTAGGTTTTACTAGAAAAAAAGCATACTTTCCACATTCTGATGAATCGTCAACACATAAATTATTAAATGAACGTGAATGAAACAAAGTTTTAGTTTCGACTTACTAATTACGATATTAATTTACTATTTAAAATGTTTTAAATTAAAATGACTTTCCAATTTTTGAAAAAAAAAAATTTTAAGTTATTTTTTTATGCGTATATCCTAGGGGTTTAAATTTTGATTTTTTTATGTCTTTAGTGTTAGTAATAACAGTCACAGCGACAATACTTTTTAGTCCTCGCAATATTAGACTTTTTTACCCTATATGGTAAATTCTGATTCGGGAAAATATCAATTTTATAATATCTATCATAGTCGCAGTGACATACTCGTCACCGGTATTCTTTTCAAGATTCAATAACTTCTTTATTATTTTTTTACATTATAAACTAAACATGAGGGCAAAATAAATTAATTTTTGTATTGGTTGGGTTCGGGTGAAACTTACGTATACATAGTCGATTCAGCTTAAATTATTATCGCCCGATTGCTTTCAGAGCGGAAATAGAGCAGCGGCGGTGGCAACGCGGGCGAGAAATTCCATAAAGAGGTCACGAAAGGTTCGTAACCGCGAATGGGGTCGAGAGCCGCGCGATATAGTGTGACTGACCTCGATTGCGAGTGCCTTTGGAGTCACCATTTGCGCCGAAGGCTGATGTGCTAGCTACTAGACGACAGACATTAGATCATGCTGTTGTGGTGGAAAATATTTTTTTAAAAATATTTTCGTTCTACATTTAGCAATAAGAAATTGGGTGTAGTGTACTCTATCTAATGAATTTAGTGAACACATACGTCAAAAATCTAATAAATACGTCAGGAGCCTCTTTTGCATCAACGTTGAGGCCTTCCAAGTGTTGATCGATCTAAAACCTAGCGTATCTACCTGTAGTAACAAGTGGTCCCTCTCTTACGGCTTCCTTTAAAGCGTACGTTCTGGGAACTATCATTGACTCGTATAGGTTCGTTCTCGAGATTATATGCTTTAGTTTTTAGAATTCTCCCATGTCCCTTGGTTTTTTCTACTTTTCCTTTAATTTAACTCTAGTTGAAATTTTGTCCATTCTTTTCATTTCGAACGTCCTCAACGCAACGCAAAAACATCTCTTACAAACTTCTCTGCTACACTGTGTTCAAACTATAGTCATTCAGCTTAGGTTAGGATTCAGTTGAAAATAAATAGACAGATCTGTTTGATTCAGTACACGCTGACAGAAAAACGTCAAAAAAACTAAAAAAAAAAGAATAAAAAAATCCCTTAAAATCGCTAAAATACTCCATCGTCGAGTAAGGAAAGGCAACAAAGGGACAGATTCGGTAAATAGAAATATGTGCTTATTACAAACTTCTATGCTACAAGATTGGTTTTCACTATGCTGAAGCTATAATCGTGCATGTTAGGTTATATTAGTGTAGGTTTGTTTATCATTAGTCTAAATAACGTTGTGGCAAATTAAACAAAACTGCACCTCGTATAACAACTTTGTCGACACTTGGTATGGACAATAATAATTATTCGTCTTTTTAAAGAAAAAGAGTAAGCGGCACGGCTTTCCGCGTTACCCGCGTCTTTTATGTCTTTTTCTAATACCTAATGCGTGGTAACCTACTTTTAACCTTTCGTCGGCACGCATCAAAAACTAGTCCCAAACCCCAGGAACCACGGCCCAGCGGAGGTGGTTCCTGGGGTTTTGATTTCGACTCACGTCTGGTAAAAGTAATAGTGTAAACATAGCCTTCTATAATTGCGGCGAAAACTAAACTAAATAATATATTTTATCTATATTAGGATTTAGGTGAAACTAAAAAGACAGATCTGTTTGAGTCAGTACACGCTGACAGCAAAACGTCAAAAAAATTGAAAAAAAACTCACAGAAATCTCTTAAAATCGCTTTAAGATTCCATCATCACGTAAGGAAAGGCAACATGGAAGAAGTATTAAACAAAGAGACAGATTCGGTAAATAGAAACAAGTTACAAACTTCTTTGCTACAAGATTTCTTCTCACTGTACTGAAGCTATAATCATGCAGCCTAGGTTACATTAGGATATAGATGAAACTAAAAAGACAAATCTGTTCAGCAAACGTTGACAGCAAAGCGCCAAAAAAAACAAAAAACGATTACAGAAATCTCTTAAAATCGCTATAATATTCCATCATTAAGTAAGGAAAGGCAACACCCAGGAAGGATTAAACAAAGAGACAGGTTCGGTAAATAGAAACGTGCTTACTAGATTTTGGCAGAAGAAACGTCAGTATGGTAAAAGTTATGCTGGTACAGAATACAGACGCGCCTTTCGTCAACTTCGCCTATCGCTCTGGCTCCTTTTAATCTAATTTGCAAGTTTAACGAGCGTTTCATAGCTCGGTAACGGTTTCCGAATCATTTATCTCGCAAAATGTTAGCGCCGGTGGCCCCCTATTCGGTTTCAATCACGAAACAAACAGCCCACAAGCCCCAAGCAACGGCTAATTATTTCGAAACGATAAAATCGACAAATTTTCAGGGCATAATTAGAAAGCAAACGACTATCTATTATGTAACGTCGTGTTTACGCGGAGATGTAATTGTTATTATTATTATTATTATATTTGTTAAACACTGCTGAATAAACGTGGTTGTTATTATTCGATTTATTTGCCGATCGTTATGTTATCGTGGATTATTTTTTTCGGAATTTTCTTGTTTCTTATTGTTATTGCGTATCGTTCGCTTATGTTTGTTTTTCTTTTCAGGTAAATAGAAATCGCGAATCACGCTTTCACTCGCATTTGGCATCGTCGTCCGTAAGTACGCAAAAAACTGTTTGTTGTTTACGTTGGAATCAAATTAATAGGATCGATCGGTTTCCATGTGAAGGAGACAACAACATGTCGAACTTACTGTCGCTTTCAGCGCTATTGTACCGCTGGTCTTACTTACATCGAGTGGTCGCTTTTAATAATAAGGGGGCTCTCAAAGGTTTACGTAATAATAACAGTTTTACTGTTTATTTGGGTGGATATAATCTTATTACATTGCACTAAGTAAAAACAATGAAACTAAATATATGAAATAAGTTCATAGCTTGAAATATCTATACATAATTATATTTTTATTCTAAATAAATAAAATTAGAATAGGATTTATGTTGTGTTGTATAAAAATGTAAGAGTCCTCAATTTTTATAATGTGGTGTACTGAATTTTTCTAACTCTCAATTGGTATGTTATAATTTTTTTTATCAAATGTATGATACTGGGACTTAAAGTAGGAGTAACATTTTCTGGTTCCACAAATGCTGTATGAAGTATGCCCAGCTTGATCATCCAAATTGTCGCATACATACTGACACTGTTGTTGCGAATATTTTTTAAAAGATTGTTTTGAAACCAATTTTTAAAAAGTTCGGCACTTGTATCCTTATGATAATCCAAGCTGGAATCGCTTAATATTCTTTGTAGGCAACAGCAAACAGATTGAGACGAATCTTCTCACCCAGCGGATACAGTTTCGTGTGTATCTTAATTTCTTGAGGGCAATTAAATCTCCAAGTGGGTAATCTATGGGATTCCATTACTACTAGCCTTTTGTCTATTTTGCTGTACTTAAATCTCATTTTACAAGCAACTATATGGAGGGTGGCATGGCTTATATTTATTATTGGTTTCATCTTCTTCTGACTTCCTTTTCAGTTTATTTAAGGTAGGAACAACTTCTTCTTAGTAAAAACAATATATTTTACTTCTTATTAGTTTAAAAATCGCTACGTTTATTCCTTTTATTCAATTCTCCACTATAATAATCGACGATATTGGCATTTTTGTAAGTAGACAGGTTTCTTTTAAAGCGTCTTGCTTTAAAAGTCCTCTACTGATTAAAGTTTCATACGCATTTTTCACAACCTGTTTTGCATCAAGCGACAAATGATTTCGACGCGACATTGTTACATTTTCTTAAAATAACTTTTTTGAAACGTACAATAAAAACGATTATTCAACACTGCCACAAATGGTCAACACTCAAGAAATATATCAGAAACACAGAAATATACCTGGCCCACCCCTGCCTTGTCACTCAAGTAAGAATAAATTTTTTGTTAATAGTTTTACTTAATAACAATAGGTAATAACATCGTTAAAGATTTATAGCAGAGGGTCCGTCGAAATCCAACACGATAAAGGGTCAGACAGACTATAAAGACAAGACCATAATACATATTACAATACAAAATGTGTTAAGTTATTTAAGCTCAATCAAAAGATTCGAATTCCTTATCGTTAAATTGCAAATATGACAATATAGTTAACAAAAATATAAGAGTTAGAGGAGTAACTGGGAAGTTAGCGACCATATTAAAAATTCTGATAAACTGCAAATATAATTTATTAGGTTATTTGGTTTACCTTTGAAAATCGAGCAAACTTACCTTCTTGTTCAACCCATTTCATTGAGATATAGTCAGCTAATCCATAAATGATATTGATGTAAACAATAATGATAATGGTATATATTAATTATTTTTCAAAGTGGTCTTTATTTGTCACATACGCATTTAAATATTCAAATTCGTAAAGTTGCTGTTGACTCATTTGCTTAAAACTAATTTTAAAATTAGTAAATATGTATTTACAAATTAGAAAAAGCAAGATATGAAACTAAAGTAAATTTATTTAAAAATAAATAAGAGTTCTTTGTGATATATTTTTCTATATATAGTAAGATATCCATATATCATTAATTATGAGCAGCAATTGCTATACTTTTCCTACCATTAGATTTTGGGTATGTTTTTGTAAAACAGCAAATATATTCACTGAGCGACGTGTGACGTAACCTTCAGAATTAACAAAAATGAAAATACTATACCAAACTACCAACGAAAAAATATATTATTGTACGTTTTATCGAAACTCTTAATAATATTGGTTATTTGTGCCAGTAGGCTACTTAAGTAGAGTTTAAAATTTTGTAATTAACATTACGGAATATACTTTTCTAAAAGAAAGTATAGAAGTTAATATATACACTTTAACCAGTAAATTATAACAATATTTAATACATTGGAATGTTTTTTGTTTATTTTATGATATGCAAATAGAGAGCCCTTAAAAAAATCCACAGTAATGTCTCCCCTTCCATTTTTCCATTTGTTTTTATCAACTTTGTAGAACGCGTGTTACGAATAATTTTTTGCTGACGCGCTTCCTACGAACACTATTTATTTATTGTCATTATGACCTACGTGCACCAATCTCCCCCCTCATAAATTTTCGAGTAATTGTATCACCAATATCCAGTGTCATTTACAACGTATGCACAAGGACATTGCAATTGTATAAACAATAATAATATTAAATTGTCGACAAAACTAAATTACCGGAATTCATCCGAATACTGCGCAGAACTGTATAACAAATCTGTTCCATAAGTATGCAAGAAATCTAAAAAGTCGAGCGGGTAATAATGCTCAATAGGATTTGAATCTATAAAAATCAATACAAGATTCTCAATTTGAAATGAATCTAATGCTCCATTTGTGGCTAGAACGCTTTTCGGGTCGAAATCAATACGGCAACGTCGCAAACGCAAACTCTCTCACGTAAAACACACTTTATATTACCGGCTGTAATAATATTAACCATAGTTATCGTAACGGAGCTCTTGTTGACGAGACGGTGACTCTGTAAACTGCCTGCCATTTCCGAGGTCAAAATCCTTGAGCGTTCGCCTTGAAACTATCTAGTTTGTAAAGGGGCTCACAATTTTTATTTCTTTAATATTAATTTTCGGCACTTAATTTTCCCTTTGGGTAATCAATTATATTTTCTTGTGAAATAATGTCGTTAGGTCATAGTTTTAAATATTCTTTAGAATACAAATTATCATACCACCACTTTAATGAGATTGTTGACTATCATTAATTCGAGCGAAATTTTGAGTTCAGTCTTTTAGCAATTATTTTATTTATATGTTGACCAGTGTCATTGAAGGAAATCCTAAAAAAAAAACCCTAAATCCTGAAAAAAAAAAGAATCTAAAAAAATGTCCAACATAAAACATTTTCTTATCCCTTGCAAATAACATCTTCGATATATATATATATATATATATATATATATATATATATATATATATATATATATATATATATATATATATATATATATATATATATAGCGAACAATATGCGGGACGCTGTACATTTTCTTTATCAATCAGTCTTTCAAGAAGGTTAAGAGAAATTTGACTAAAATTGACATTTTGCTATAATTTGTTAACAATCGGAACCCTTTAACATGTCGCCCGCAAAATATCACTTTTTTTTTAATTAAAGAACGAAAAAATTGAGAGTGTTTTGTTAAGAATTTTTCCGAAGTCCCGATTGTTTAAAAATGGGTGCCAAACAAACTGTTGTTTCGCTCATGTGATAGAACACTGCATGCTTTAAAATAAAATGTTCTTCCTCCAATTGAAATTACCTCATAAATTTTACTCTGAGCATTTTAGCTTAATATTATCCATTACTGATTAATTGAACCATTTTATGAGGCTCAAGTCGCTGCTTTTATATATTTGTAGAGTTGGACCGTAAAATTTTTCTTTAAAAAGAAAGAGTGATAAATAATTGTAAGGTAATGGCTGGCGTCGACACATATATTTGAATAATCATATCTACGATCATGACGTATCATCCTTACCAACTAACGCCAAATGTCAAAACAATAGGCTCGTTAGGAATGCAATAGAAAACTTTTAATTACTAAATTTTCTTTTTCCGTAAATATGACGAGAGTCGATGTTGAAAACAGACAAGAATGTTAGGTTTAATTAATATCTTTTTCTAATTTAAATGTAGTAGAAAACTTCAACGTAACTTTCGTTCTCGAAAAAAATCGCTTAATTTAATATTGGAAAATGCGCGAAGAACTTGTCAGTAATCAAGCAACCGGTTCGTCGCGTTACTTACGGCGCTAAACACCGCACCCATATACTTTTCAGTTGGCACAATTGCCGTATCAAGGAGCGGAGAAAAAGCGAAAAAATAACCGAAAGTGTAATTGCTGAAAGTAATTCGGGGCGGTGCTGAATTCGAGATGTGGTTCCCGTACATGGCAAGTCGAAAAGTTGTCTTGCCGCCGGTAAAAATATTTATAGAGTGCCAGAGATTGAAGCGAACTATATTCCAATTCTGTATGATGCGCAGTAAGAAAACCTCACATAAACATGACAAGGGACAACATTGCTTCCTACCAATGATTTATACGAATTCGGTTGTTGGGATTGAAATTCCAGATCCAGTTTAAGATTAGTTACTTTTGTTTATTTCAACAATTAAAATGTATTATCATTGAATATTTAAAAAAAAAAGTAGATACAGATTTGTACAGTATGTCCGGCCGAATTTTGTCACATATCGATCTTCGTTATTATGGTAATTATAAAACTTTATGTTATTTTTTTTCAAAGAAACTTCCACAGCCTACTGTCATACTTTTTACAAAACTTCTGGTTTCCTCCTGCGTCGGTTTTTGCATCCTGTTGGCTTCTTCAGAGCTTAACTCCTCTGAAGAAGCTAACAGGATGATTGGCGAAACGTCACCAAGGTCGACTCAGCAAAAACCGACGCAGGAGGAATCCAGAAGTTTTATAAAAAGTGCTATATTATTTATTTGAGGAACTTCTCTGGATATTCTAGTTAAAGATTCTAGTTTCATAAACCACGAAATTTTGTCTCTTCTTTGAGGACATGATGGAAAGAGCTTTTTACTGGTTTTCTGGAGCGAATTCCATAATGACTTGGTCTAACATCTTACCACTTTAATTGTTGTGTTTCTCTTGGCATGACATTATAATGATCTTGCGATTGAAAAATTGGCTCCGCGTAGGTAGTAAAGTAATGTAAGTAGGAAAGTAATATCGTTTTTGCTCATGCGAGTGTTGTATTGTATAACCGTACACTTTAGAACGCCTTCAAGATACATTTAAAAGTAAGAGTGGTTTATTGACTTGTGATCATTAAACAAAAAATAACTGTAACTGTAACTGTAAGTGTAGAATTTTCATAGAAATCGCAAGCGAAATACCTGACGAGTTGCATATTAGGCGTTGTATGCTGTTTCAGTTCCGGGTGGTCAACTGCTACAAAAAAACATATGTGATGTTTACTCAAGTGCGTTAGATGTTCGCAGATGTCAAAGAGAGTTTGCAAAGTTTAGATCCTGTAATTTTGACCTTTTCATAATGACCTATTAAATGTGGAAGTAGAAAGCAAATCCTCGTCAGACAATTCAAGAGCTGTCACAATCACTTAATCAACCTTAGTCGACCACTTGGTCCAGATAGGTCGGACAAATCGGACTACCATGAGTAGCTTAATGCTAGAAAGGCACGCAAAAGACAGTGGCCCTCCCCAAATGGAACTCGAAAACCGACTGCGAAACTGGGCCTTCACCCAAGGAAGGAGCTCCTGTGTGTTTGGCGGAGTATTCGCGGAATTGTACACTTTGAAGTTACTTTTGGTAAACAAAAAAGGCGTTACTCTGCACCATGCCATGCCAGACCACATAGCGCAAAGAAGACCGTTGAAAAAATTAACAATCTGGGTTGGGAGCCTCTACCTCATCCACCATACTCACCTGACGTTGCGCCATCTGAATATCATTTGTTTAGATCCCTGCAAAGCTTCCTAGCTGGAAAGAAATTTAACAATGTGGATGATATCAAAAATGCTCTCTCCGCTAACTTTAATAATCAACCAATTATTTTTTTTTAAATCATGAAAAAAAAATCATGAAAAAAAAATACGTTACTTTCCGGTCTCTCTTTATTTTGCGCACGTTCAAACATTTCAATTTTAAATTCTGACTCTTGATAACTGAATGTTTGGATCACAGTATTTTTCGTACCGACAGCGTGAGACAAGCAAATCTCGTTCACATTGCGGGTTACATCTTTCCTTTTTCGAATTTATGTTCGTTTTGTCTACTATTTCAAAAAATATATCACTACTTACTATACTAGCTTTTGCATGGTCGGGAAAAAATGTTGAGAAAAACGAAAAAAACTTGCATATTGTTTATTTGTTCATTCTATAGTCGGATTTTTTTCTTTGATTCCAGTATAGGCAAGCAAGGCAATTTAATTTATATTTTAATATTCTATAATAGATAAAAATGATTTTTATATTTTGCTGGGCGTGAATTTTGGGTGATTTTCTTCATTCATACTACCATTTCACAACCATTATGTTAAGAAATGTCACGAAAAAATTCTACCGGGTTTGTACATTTACTAAGAACGCAATTCTTGGGGTTCTAATCGTTATTCCAAATCTGTACAATTGCTCTTGACGTTTGAATAAGCTAATTTGTTTATTGGTGACATTTTCTTTGCCTTGTTTTGGGTACAATGTTAATCGCAGTGCAGGTATCCGCATCAGCCGTCCGTAATGAATGACTTAATTTTTTTTTGCGATCGTTCCGTCGCCTGGTGCCCAATTATGCAAATAATGCAACTGCACGACCGGCGGCGGTGACGGCGCTTATGAACCGCGAGAATCTGGTTGCATAAGAGCCGCGGCGCGCACCAAGTGCCACTGCCCCCTTTGGCGGTCAGTCACCTCGACGTCGTCGCCGTCGCCAATACTTCCCACGACGTTGAACGTTTATGAACGTCAATTTTGATTTTTGGTCCAACCGAATGTGGTTCACTACTCCTCCCATTCTTCAATATGGAAAAGTTGGCCAGAAGTTTCGTCTTTAACTAAACAATAATGTATATGTCGTTCAAAGCATCCTCAATGGTGATTTTTGCCAGTCAGAAAATTTTTCATTTGGCACAACCGATTCTTAACTCCCACACGTTTCAGTGTCACTCATTGTATTTAAGGAAATTAAAATAGTCAGAAATTGTAAGAGGAATTTTGGGGAACGCCTTTCCGGGTCAGCTTTAGTAGACGTATACACAGGGAGAAATTTTTTCATGAGCTGAGTTAAATCATTTTAATAACAACCGTAATAACAAGTTTTTGTTTGAGACAAAATTGATTATATTTTTACTCTAATTGCCCTAAATGAAATTTTCTACAAGCCGACATTAACAAAATATATATTATATAATTTATATCCTGAATTAAACAATTCTTAACATCGCATACGTTTAGTATTAACTGTAATACAAAAATTATTGCTTGGAATAAATGATATCATATCTCCTCAAACTGTATCGAAGGAACCTATTGTTCTTAAAATGACAGAAATTACGAATAGTCCCTGTAATTATTTTCATTTTGACTTTTTTTATGGTGATTTACTATGACCTTTTCTCGAATGGATGATATGGCAACTCTCGCACGGAGCCTACTTCCTCCGGTTCATGCAGCGATCGGCGAAGTACTGTCGCTCACATTTCAAACCAGAACTGGGTAAAGACGCGTGGAATTCGATCGAGAATTTGTACGATCCAACCAACTCTCGGATGTTAATGGCCTCAAAAGTCGACGATCTTGCGCAAAACTCGTCTTGAAATTCTACGCGATACTGCTTGACGTACATATTACGCGCGAGTGTACTGCCCGTATAAGCGCTTTGAAGTTACGCATTAACACATAGCCCGAAGAGGTTTTTACTTACTTATTTGTTGCTACGAATGGAAAAATGATATAAGTTCTGTATACCTGTTTCGGCTATTACAAGCGATTTTTCAAAAAAATATTGTGGAGCATATATATAGGTGCAACGCTTAAAAACTTTCTTTCGATAATTTTTTGTTATCATGTGAATATTTTGGGGATATGGGTGGTGAGAAACATGCATGAAAATTGACAAAAAAAAACGTATTATTTAAAAAAATAAAAATGAAATCGAAAAACATCTTGAAAACAAGGTACGATACGTGTCATTTAAAGAGATGATTGCTCAGAGAACAACGTCATCAAGCTTCTGGTTTTATCGAAGACGTTTTTCTAGTTTGTTTTATTTTACAGGTATACAAAACTATTACCGCTAAAACAAAATTTCTGAGAAAAAGTTTAGAAATCCGAATACGAAAATATTTATTAGTCATTCAACTTAATGAATCACCTTACTATACGCGGAAGTTTTATTATCGAGGTCCTGCCGTTGAAACGTGAAACATCAAGCCATGAAAATCAAACCAACTATCCCGAGTGTCGATCGCAATAGAAAGATGCAAATGATACAAAGGAATCCGCATTTTTATCTACTTTGCGTATTCGTATTGTGACGTATCCAAATATGTGAGACGTCCCATCGCAACATATCCGCAACTAGCCAAGGTCATATGCCAACTTTTTATTGTTCTTGTTAAAGGCTTTCTTATTGTTTTACATCCGAGTTATAGTTCGCCGTAGACTTTGACTGTGAAACAGTGGCTTCACATCCCATTTGTAGATAAATAGATTTCTTATTGGTTTAATCTTAGGTTTCTTTAAACCTCTTTTTAAATTAAATGATCTGTTAATGATTTAGACTGTTTTTAAAAATTTTCTGAGTGTGTGTGAAGTAATTGGCAAAAATAGGCGACTCAGAAAGTGTAAATGTTATTTAGATGAACAAAATTATGAAATATATTAAGCCCATATTTTAAAACACTTATTTAAACTACTTATATTTAGACAAAAAAGTCAAACATTCAGGTTAAAAAATATTTTTTTATAAGGGGACCAGCTGGACCAATTCTGGCATATAATATGGGTTAGTTTGCCAAAAACGTTTTTATTATAACATTTTTGTGGCCTAGTATCGTAGTAACATAATATATTTAATTTATCTAAAGTATCATCTAGTGATTACTTTTCATTTTGCTTGTTTTATCTAAGGTCTTTTTAATAATTTTCTCTGTTTAAGCATCAATTGTATTATAAGGCCTGCATAAAACGCATGGTTAAAGGTGACTCGGATTTAAAATTTTTGGAGACGTTGAAGATGGAGCGTCCCACTTGCTGGAGCATCTCTCCAACCTATGTTAATTTGATGTTCTCAATTACGTTTTTAAACGACTGAAAGGCTCATAAGTAATGCGAAAAATGCAGACCGTGATGTCTGATTTATGCGTATACCTATTCGGGCGCAGCATTCGGAGTAGCGTCAACTCGAAAGATTCCAGTACCTCCAAATCTACCGGAAAAATATTTTTGGGGGCCCGTGACAAATTCCCAAATTTAACTAAATCATTTCTCACAACACAAAATAATTTAGGATCCGTAATCTGTCCGACAAATAAATCTCTTATTTCTCATAATGGCCTTAACAGATTGCTGTCCCTCTCGGAAGGCGGATTTTTTTTAACCAAATTTGTACCTGCCGCTTTGACGACGTTCGAGCGTGTCCGTGCTATTTAGAATGTTTACGCCACAATTTTGGCCCAGAGTACGGTCACGCTTTGACTACGGGTCGTTAAAAAAAGTCAACAACCTTCTTCCGCAGTTGTTCGAGAACACCGACTTCTTTCATTTTACCCGGTCAAATTCGCCATGTTTTAATTATCACCGTGGATTCTTTCAAACTAAGCACACATACACGGTATTCTAAACGTCGTGGGTCAAATTAATACACGAGCCAAAGGAAAACAATTCCAATAAAAAAATACATGTAAAAATATAACTCTTTTTTGTTAATTTTTATATTAAAAATTTAATGTAATTTGAAATTTATTGTTTCAGTGAAGCTAGCAGCGAAATAATTTCTATGAAACAATTAAAAACTTGCGTGTTGTGTTCTAATGAAAGTATGTGTATGTTCGCTAAAAATGATATTTATGTTTTATAAATAGAATCCCCTTATTTTGTTTTTTTTTTGCCTAAACTCAATTTTTTCGTTTCGAATGAATCATAAAAAAACTATCCTAATTGGAAGCTTCTAGAAAATGCTTAAACCTGCTATTTTAAAAATTTTAGGTATATCTTATGTTTAAGGTTCAAGAAAATTTTTTTGTTGTGGGGTTAAAATTATGTTAAGATAGACTAAAGCGTTATGTTTCGTTTGTAAGTTTTTCGGTGAAGGCAAAAAAAATTTAATTTTAACAAAAACGCTAAAGTTTTTCTTAAAATTGGAGAGGTTTTAGCTGAAAAGCAAAAAAAAAATGCTTCTTCAAAAATAAAAAAAAAACGTGAATAAATTGAAAGCTTGATAATAATAATAAAAAAACGCCTGCGAAGCAGCATATGACATGTGGTTTATCAATCGTATAACAAGGGTGTAAGAAACAAAGGGTAGAAAGTTCTATTGAAAATTCAGGACTAACAGAAAATTAATATATTTTTTATCTCTCTGATGCAGATGAAGATTTAAGACATGTTAAATATTTTCTAAAATGTATATAGAGTAAAGAGATATTATCTCGTAGTCCTCCTTTCTTCCTAATATGAACCTTATTATATCTATTATCTTATTATATCTATTTTGGTGTTAGGTTATTTCTCAACTATACCTATGCTTATAATCATGCAAAAAATAAGCATTATGTCCTTAGTGAATATATTCAATTTAGAATAATTATTTTTCTGAAAAAAAATGAATTAAAATAAACATGCGGTCTAAAGTCAAAATGATTTTAAACTATCGCGTTTGGCGGCAAAGGAACTGGTCGTATAATCCCACTGCTTCTAAGCAATTTCACGATTTTGCTAAATGTTTTTTCTACGAACGCCTTTAATAACGAATCTATGATATACCTCTTTTTGTGTGTAAATAAAATGTCAGTTTAGGAAAGTGCCTACGCAGAGAGCTGGTACTTTTAAAAACGTCTTTGTCACCCATTTAGATCTTACCGCCTTCATTGTAAAATACCACAAATGTTAAGTGAAATATTGCAGCATTTCACCGTAGGGCAGGGTTGCGGAATTGACCAGTCAAATGGAGCCGATATTTTTATTAGAATTCCCCGAATCACTAAGTACTTATCTCATACTTGCACCTGATGGCAAGCAGAGTCACTTTCGAAACTCTGGTAATCAGTCGAGCTTCCGCAGATTTACGTGCTTCAATTATTATTTTAAATTTCAATCTAAATAATTTATGTTTTTACGTAACATTTTCGCAATAATATTAAACGCTCCTTATCAAAATAAACGTAATATTATGAACCCGGCCAAATAAACGATTTGAAACCGTCGCCGTCGCGCCGCCGCCTCGCTTAAGAGTTTCACAGGCGGCGTGGCGCGTCTCCGTCTGAATGGGGTTCATCGGCCCCCCTCAAGGGTCGATGCATCGCGAAGGTGAAACTAACGGTGCCCCGGGTTCGACGCACGCCGAGTGCATTTACCCTTTCGATGCTGCCGCTGCCGTTTCTGGTTCGCTCGTTTGCATTGCCATCCCGACGACGGCGGCGACGATGCAGAAGACAACCAGCCGGTTGGTTGGCGAGCCGGTGCACCGAGAAAAATTGTTAATCGTCCACGTGGCGATGATAAAAAAAGGCGGCGAAGAAGGTGGAGAGCTGCAGCCGATCGGCAACTTGCTTGGCAGGGATTCCTTTATTTTAAATACATTTATACTTAACAGACACTTTTTCAACTGTATTGTACGCGTGACTTTTAAACCTATAAAGCTATCAAAATGAAATTATTAGAATTGGAGAAATATTTTAGGAAAACCCAATTCTTTGATTTTAGTATTTCCTTCCTGGCACACACACACTAGTATTTCTTAAGAGTTTGAGCGTGCTACGCCATATTTATTTAATTCCGTTTGCTTTCGTTCAGAAATTGATCGCAACGAACTACAGTGAAAACTCCCTATAGCGAAACTCTGTATAACGTAAACGAACAAAATTTGTTGTACTATTAGGTCTCCATATAAAGCTATATATTAATCCACTCTGTATAACGAATTTCTCACTCTTTATAAAGCGATGTGGGACTTCGATACGGGCTTACACCGTCGACTGTATCCACGATTTGGAAGTGCAAAGAAAAAATCATTCAGGCTGAAGCGGCAGGCAGTTTTAGTAAAAAACTAAGAAATCCAAAATATGAAGATATGGATCGCCCCCCCCCCCCAATCTTCCCTTAGATAACTGCCCTGCTCATCCCCATATTCCAAATCTACGGAATATTTCATTTCTTCCAGCCAAAACAACAAGTATATTACAGCCGATGGCCCAGAACGTAATAAAAAGTCTTAAGAGTCGACACAGGAAAAACATTTTAATGGAAATGATCGAGTCCGAAGACAAATTTTCCATTAATATGCTAGATGTGAACTTTATTAGTAAAGCTTGGAAAGAGGTGACAGCAGAAACAATTCAACACTCCTATCTTCATGCAGGACTTATTACTGAGATAGAATGCGAACAGGACTTGGAAGATGATCAGCCACTAAGCGAGTGGGTTACAGCGGTTTCAAATAAGAATTACATTTATAAGTGATTAGTTGCAAGATTTTATGGTGATTGATCAGGATTACAAACATATTACAACAAGCAAGAAAAGGTGAGGAAGAGCTCAAAGAGGAAGAAGAAGATGAAGAAGTCGATCTGGGACCACCACCAAACATTCAACAAGCCCTATATTCAGTTAAGCTGCTAGAGAAATTTTTTATGTATTATGGGGAAGATGCCTTTCCAGAAGAAATGGCGAAAATACAAACCAAAGTACGAGATGCGTATTGACATACTAAAAAAATTCAAAAGGAAATGACCCATTATTTGAAACGTTAAATGTAGTTCTTAAATATTTATATAAAATGTTCCTAAGTAGATGTTAAAATGAGTATATAAAATAATTAAATATTACAAAACACATATGCGTATTGTTATTTATTTTTTCATTTGTAACGAAAACTCTTTAAGAAAAAAAAAAGTAGTCGCTTCAATTTCGCTATATAGAGTTTCGACTGTACCTACGATCTGTGCCTAATATGTCAACCACATAAGGTAAAGCGCATTGCAAATCGGTATGTCTATACGTACTTACTTTTTTCGCAACAAATTTCAGTTATGCGGTTAAATTAAAAACAGAAATCACAAAATTCGAAAGTTTTTCAATTTAAAAATAAATTAATGATCTCAAGGTTTAATATCTATTTTGGGCGGCATCCATATTGAAGGTGAATAAATAAATAAATGTATGTTTACAGTAAATAAGTTAAACGTTGTCAAGAACTAATTTTGAAACTTTTGAAATAAATGAAAAATAGTCACAGGAGCACAAAATATTCTGCTTGTACGCAATAAAATGAACTATTTAGAAATTGTTACAATTTACAGATTTTACAGAACCATAATCGGTATTAATTAAAGCATGCATTTTTTCATCAAAGATAAACAAATTAGAAGTCATAAGTGGATGTTTGCGTCCATCTTTTTATTTTTGATTTAATAAAATAAAATGAATGCCTTTCATTTTATAACCTTAGGTTATCAATGCGAAGTTATACTTTCTTAGAAATGCGAGTTGTAAAAATTTTTCATTAACATTTCTCAAGATTGTAATCACAGTCACCTAAAGCAATGGACAGTGAACCTCTCACCATAAAATCAGCCCAATAAAAATAGGGCAGATTAGGTTGTTTTCCATTATTATTGATTTCCTTAGATTTAAAATTAAAATTAATATGCCACTACATTTTTTACAATGTGTGTCTAATCTCAAAAAATGTTCGATGTCATTTTTTAATTTTTCAAAGATACTTCCACAGGGTACTGTAATACTTTTTACAAAACTTCTGGATTCCTCCTACATCGATTTTTGCTGAGTTTTGACTGAAATTGATTCAGTTAAACTCTGAAGAAGCCAACAGGATAAAGTTTTGTTAAAAACCATTTTTTAATGAATAATTTTGCAATCGGTTTAGCCATCCCACAAAAGGGTTCTGGTTCAATTGCCTTCGCGGGATGCTTCATTGACGCTTTCGTTACCTTTGTGGTATTCGTACTCTAATAACAATGACAGCTATTTCGTTTAATGCCTTATGGGAATCCAAAACCGACTTGGTTGTTATTTTGCTGGATTGCAGGGATTTTATTGCCGCTTGACTGCGGGTGTAGATTGCAATTGTTTTATCGCGAATCTTTTTCGTCTTTATTTCTCTTACAGAGTGTTCTAGTGTGGTAATCTCTACTTGAAACACTGTTGCCAACTTACCCATTGAAACAAAAATTTTTTTTTTGGTCCTGGGGTTCCTATAATCCAACTTCTTATAAAGAATCTGTAAGTGCACAACAGAATGTTCTATTTCAGTGTTGATATTTTAGATATTTAACATTGGGGATATTGTGTAAATAGAAAAAGTGAATTCCAAAGAAAGAAGAAAATACTAAAATCCTAGAATTTGATTTTTCTAAAATCTTTGTTAAGAATTTAATTTAGTAGACGTTTTTCTACGGTTTTCTAAATAAACTGCTGTGCACTCGAAACAACAATTTTCTAATCCCTTCAAAAGTCTAACTAACTAATAACTTGACAAAAAAAAATATACGTATATCATGCGAGAATTTCTTGAAGTTGTAATTCATGACCTGTAATTTTGTTAGAATGTGCTTAATTTTCGTTATTAATATTTTAATTTGTTATTTGTATATGTATGAAGTGCCATGTTGAATTGCCTTGTACCACTGTGCTATAAAAACGCCCATAAAAACTAACTAATTAACTAAAGATATATGTATTCATATGCCAAACCGAAGTCTAGGAAGTCTAGGTATATTATTCGAAATTTTAGTAGACACTTGCGAAATATACGAGCGAATTGTTTCTGTAAAATTTGCTTGAAAAAATTAGTGTCGAAAATAAATTCCGGTTTTATGCGACAATTTCTCGATCGTCTCTTTTTGCAGATTTGTTTAAAAATGGGAAAACAGTTTCTCGGAAATAAATTACCTTGACTGACTGGATATAAGAATTGCGATATAGTATTTCCCACAAATTAATTAATTAATCTAAATTAAATTCATTTTATATTAATATAATCGACAAATATGTTCACAACACTTCTACGTAAAATACGGAAACTGCCATGACCTGCCCAATGATTTTTATTTCTACGTCAGCGGTTAACCCTGCTCCGTATAGAAGTTTTGTTTATAATGTTATATACCATAAGAATTTGCAGTGTCCGTCTAAAGTCCCTTTCCCTGTACTCACTTTTTAACCTCCTGATGTATGGTAGGGGTAGTTCGAACACTTAAGTAATTAAACAAATTTTCAAGTGCTCTCTTTTTTTAAATTTGTTATCGAAATTGTTGATATGTTGGTACGTTCAACTAAATCGAAAACACTTATATCAAGTTACACAGAAAAAGAATCTTATAGAATCAGAAGAAATAAGGCAACCAATCAAAACAAAAGTACTTGTCTGTCTGTTTATAATTACTTATAATTACTTATTTTTTAACTGCCTTGCTTTTAGGTGAAAACTGTTTTTTATATATGCAAAGACAGGTAGCTATATGTGTGTTAGAGAGTAAAGTGTTTCGTACTTTGAGTCACTAAACATAAACATACTAATTCATTCCCAAATGACATCACTACGATTCCGTAGATTCCCAGAACACAAATATATCTTATACCTATGACGTTTATCCCATCGCTACGGTACAAAACGGACGCTTTATGTTAATTACATTTATGCACATGTGAGAGGTCAATGAATGTTACGAGCTTGTTTGCGACTTCGAGTATTGCATAAGGGTTTGAGCGTATTTCGCTTGTTTGTTTAATTTGGTTCGCTTTCGTTCAATCATAAATTGGTCGACACCAAATACGATCTCTGTCTAACACTCGTTAAGTGTCAACTATGCGAGGTAAAGCACATTACGAATCCGTATACTATATACGTTCTTACCGTTTCCTCGCGAACAGTTGTTTCAGTAATGTGGTGAAATCAGGAATAGAATTTACAAAACTAGAATTTTTTTCAATTTAAAAATAATGTTTTCTATTCCCTTCTGTAAAATACCTAATTATACACAGATCTAGCATGCGGAAAGTGTCATTTTACCACGTCAGTTTCGTTTCCCAAGGATTTTACCGCACAGTTTGGGAATAATTGGATGTTTTGGGAGATTTTACCGCGCGACTTGAATTTTGACGTTTGTTAATTCTGTCAGTGAATGTATTCATGTTCTTTTGCAAAAACGAATCCAAAAACTAACGGTTGTAGAAAAAGTATAGATGCAACACGTATAAAACTTTGTAAGTCACTCGTTTATTAAGCACTCGCTCCGCTCGTACCAAATAAACTTATTTACCACACTTGTTGCATAAAAATACTGCAATGGTCAGGAAGTTTGGACAAAATTAAGTATTTGTTGTTGTTTTTTTTTTTTGGACGACAGACACTTTTAAGGTAATTTATATAATTCATTTTATAAGTTCGATTTGTTTATGTGAAGTTATATTTTATTAAGAATGCTAATTATAAATGTTTTTGAAATAATTGTAACAGTTCTTTTCAAACCACCAAAGTCAACAAATATATTGTAGAAAACCAGTCCCAATGAAATTGCAAAATATGACAGATTATGTTGTTTTTTGTTTTTACTAAATTAGTTTGATTCATGTTCATTCAAATCACTCACTGAACTTCGAAGTGGGAACACATACACACACACACACACACACATATATATATATATATATATATATATATATATATATATATATATATATATATATATATATATATATATATATATATATATATATATATATATATATATATATATATATATATATATATATATATATATATATATATATATATATATATATATATGATGACACTATATTCCGGGATATCATCCGTTCGCTCGTTGAACTCCGACTGGAATCCTGCAGACGTTTCGCCAAAATCTCACTTGGCATCTTCAATGCTCGCGCTCCGAAAACACTTCGAACACTCGAAGTGTTTTCGGAGCGCGAGCATTGAAGATGCCAAGTGAGATTTTGGCGAAACGTCTGCAGGATTCCAGTCGGATGCAAGATTTGCAGGATTCCAGTCGGAGTTCAACGAGCGAACGGATGATATCCCGGAATCGGAGCGCGAGCATTGAAGATGCCAAGTGAGATTTTGGCGAAACGTCTGCAGGATTCCAGTCGGATGCAAGATTTGCAGGATTCCAGTCGGAGTTCAACGAGCGAACGGATGATATCATATATATATATATATATATATATATATATATATATATATATATATATATATATATATATATATATATATATATATATATACTACTAGAGTAATAATCCCTAATGAGTCGCTTCTATCTTTTATTCGCCAGAAATTAATCAGAATAATATATTTTTCCTTTTTTGTTGATAATTTAAGTAAAAGAGAAAGAATATATAGCTGGATATTTCAAATTTCGAAACTTATTTAAGTTATAACGCAATATATCAAAATTATTTAAATACATTTATGCCAAATATATATCTACACATAGATTTTCTACTTCAACAACAATATTATTTGATTTGCAATAATTGAAACCTCCTATAGATTTTTCTATTAATCTACCAGAACTATTACCACTGAATTTCGACGTCTTTATTGTTTAAGCAGTTATTATCATGTGGCAAGCACAATGTCTAAGAAACAACCCTTTTCAAAGAAACTCCATTCATTGCGACCCTTTTGGACATCCTACCCGACTGGCAGTCGCGTTGCAAATCTGTAACGACTTAATAAGGCCCAATAATCGTCTCCAACCTTGACAACAAATGTGTTGTTCGCTCGAATCATCTATTCTTTTGAGCGGGACCCGTCACTTTTTTTATTCGCATAGATTTTCGGAACCGCGCAACAAATCACCACATTTATAATGAAGGGCAAGGTCGGGGCGACGGGGTTCCCTACGAAATTCGCTTTGGTGTGCGGGAGTCCGAGAATTCGGTAAAAATAGCCGTTGGAGACATTGACGGACGATTAGGCGACTAACCTTCGATTGGATGCGGGTAATCCGGGCGCTTAAATGGAACAGAAAATCGTTGAATGGAAAAATTCGTTTCTTCTGATCTAGTTTTCAAAAACTCATTTACGGTCATTCTTATCACCATTATAACTTGAAGTAGCTATGTTGAATTTTCATTCAATTGTTCTATAATTAAGCAAAATTCAAAAATTAAATTAAATAAGTGTTGGCACAATTTTTTTGTAATTCGTATACCGAATATCCATATATTACACGATGTCTCATTACCGTCCCTAGGATTGAAGACATTCGGATTCCACTGAGTAAAATATTTGTTCTACTCCCGTCTGTAAAATACTTAATTACCCACCGATCTAGAGTGCGGGAAGCGTCACTTTACCACGTCAGTTTCCTTTCCCAGGAATCCGAGCCACTTCGGACATTTCCGGGATTTTACCGCACGGATTTGGGAGCAATCGTATGTTTTCGGAGATATTTCCCACGCTTTGAATTTTGACGTTTGCCAATTCTGACGATCATGTCAGTGAATGTATTCGTATTGTTTTACGAAAATGTACCCAAAAACTAACAGTCGTAGAAAAAGTATAGTAAGCAACACGTTTGGTATGTTTTTAACTCACTCGTTTATTAAACACAAGCTCCGCTCGTCTCAAATAAACTCGTGAGTCAAATGCCCTTTATCGCACTTGTTGCATAATATACTATAATCCTATCTGAAATATGTTCGTAATTATTGCGTAATATATTAAATTTTCTTCATTATTTAACATTTGCAAACAAACAAATACTAAAGGGGAAAATTGTTTATGTTTTGGCCGTTGATCATTCTGTCAACATGGAAAAGATTTTTTAGTATCCCTTTTTCAGTTATTTGTATTATTGTAATGATATGTGTTATTTTTTTGCCAGTAAAACAAATCCATAATTTTTTTTTTGAGAATTTGTTTGGACAAAATACCGACCCATCAACAAAAAAAAAACGGAGCACATTTTCGGTTTTTATGAAGTTCGCATCATTTATTAATAAGTAATAGATATTTAAGTATTTGATATCATATTTCTGTTTGTGTTTCTGTCCGCTTTGAATTAAAAATTGCTTGCCACTTTCTCGACATGACAAAGACTATTTAGGTTATCATTTTTATAAAGCAACATTTTTTCCTTGCGAATTCTACGTTTTAGCCTTGAACTTTAATTCTTTAATACTTAATTCGTAATAATTTTGTTATCACGTGATATATTTTTTTAATGTTTCCTGTGAGCTAAAAATATAATGGTTTTACGAGGGCACAACCGTACGGAAATTATGTTCTGCAGGGTGATCGTTATTGGAGTGTTTTACAAGGAAAAATGTACTTACATGTTATGGACGATTTATTTAAAATATATTACAGTATCACCATATTTAAATTTTTTGTTAGTTATTTGTTTCTGTTTTTTTTTTATAGATTTATTTATTCAAATTTGTTACCAAGTTTAGCTAGCCTATAAACTTTAATTATTTATTTTGGTTATTACTTATTTTCAATTAAGCTAGATAATTAACTATTAAATATTTCTTTAAATATGAATTCCGAAGTTTTATTAAATCTGTTAAAGTGTGTAGTATAGTCGAATTATTTCAAAACTTTCAAATTGTTAGCAATAAGTTTTATTCGTATATCTGGAGCATAATATCTTTAAAAGAAGCATTATCATCTCTTTGTTATTTAAAAAATACCTAATATTGCCTACAAGTGACCTAATATTCCACAAAAATTCATACGGGTGTTATCTGTCCTCTGTTTTTTGTCCTAGAATTGATATCTGAAATAAATAAATCTTGAGAGTTGAGAGTTAATTGAATTTGCCAAAGCGGCACCACCTATTTGTGACAACCTGTATAAGCTGAGGCGATTCTGTCAAACTGGTTGTGGTTAAATTTTCGTTGCAATACCTGGATCAGTAGCATCACAACACAATTTTATACTGGGCAAACAAAATATGAAAAAAAAACATAACTTCAAGTTCTGACTAAACTATACAAAATTTGAATAGGAATTTCTTAAGAAAATGACCTTTATTTTAACCAAGGATTCCAAAAATGTCGAAATATATAGGGTGTTTCATTTAAAATAACAAAGTTGATGTCCGATAGGACACTTTTGGGACACCCTGTATCAACAAAATTATAATATTTTAATACTTCAGGAGAGCCCAAGTCCAAGAAACTTTTTCGGATCTTCTATGGGTTTCAAGATCGAATAGTGGATCGTTTTATTTGGCTCACGGTGTTACACTCCCCCTATGCGGTTTCGCTCTCGTGACATTATTATTATTACTCCAAGGAAACGAATTTCCCATATTCTTCGATACAAAAAAAATTCGTCGACTGACGAGCTTACGCTATTCGCTTTGGTCCTATTAATACGCCCATAATCAAAGAATATCACACGATGTAACGAAACTAACGCTGTTGTTTTTTTCTCGCTTCTACGCGACGGGCTCCGTTACATTTATTATTAGTTTTTATAAGGCGTTTTGGCCCGAAGTGCAATAACCCCTAGGCGGAAGTCGCTCCGCCATATTGTTATTGCTCGGCTCTACTGACAGGTATATCGATTGTCAATAACAATAAACATTAAGAACGTGTCGGCAATTCGCGTTTGTAGGTTCGACGCGATACGAATCTTTCATTTTGACGAACGACACAAGAAACCACTCAATGTTTCGGTTAAGTTTCGAATGAATAAAATAGTTTAATATTTAGATCCGTAAATTGCTTCTTAGTGACGCGTTTCCGTCAGTGAACTTAAAAATATTATGAAATATCGGTCAAGGTACAACAAAATGAAGCCAGCTCAGTTTATCAACAGTAACAATGAAAATATAAATTATTCAATTAAAATACGACCAAATAACCAAGAGAAAAAGATGGAGTCGATCTCTCTGAAGTCTGCGTGGGTAGATTTATTTAAAGAAATAAAATTTGTGTTAATTTCTAATTTGGCTTTTTTTGTCCTTTTTCTTCCAAATATTCTTGGCACTGGTAGAGTTTATCCTAAATCATCATCGTTATATAACATTAGTATAATAAAAGAAAACAATACTTTGCTAAAGAGTTGTTATTTATTTCAAGCATGTTTGGTTCTCTAATTATTACAACAAATTCTGAATACTATTCTCAACATGCTGTCCCATTCTATCGAATTTTATTATCAGTTCAGATTATCATTTTAAAACACACAGCAAAATAAAACAATACTTTACTTTTTGCTAAAAATGTGTGACAGAGAAATTTAAGCTGCTTCCTCCCGTTGGTAAATTCAACTTTTATTCTGTAGTTTCCATCGAACTACATTACAAGTATGTTAGTTTTTAGACACGGTTTAAAAGTAATCTATACGGTTTCTGTCTGTTTAAATTATTCATAACTTTAAAGCAAAATTATTTTAAACATATAAATATACAAATTTGCTACATGTTGCTGGCAAGTGTATGGCGTTCTAATTTATCTCGAAGCCTATAAAAGAGCCACCAAAGCCGACTAACCAAAGCGTAATCTTCTTAAAAATTTAACGGTTGTTCTCCTTAAATTAGTGGTGCACGTAAGCGGCTTTATTTTTAATAAAGTTGTAACGGCGGTCGGTCCAAGATACCTAAAAAAAAATTTGTACATTCCTGCAAGTTATGCGGTACTTAGGTAATTGATCGTTTGAATATACTTACGTAAGATAAATGGGGAACAATTTGCCTGGATTTTAACATTCACGATAAAAAGATAAAAAAGGATGAAATTCGAAAAGTAATTAGTCATAGAAAAATAAATATGTTAATCTGTGTTATGTATCTTCAGTTTTTGATTTAAGTAAGGCCAATGAAGTAGAAATTAAACGCGCAATAAGTAAATGTGGAAAAAACTGCTAAAATAGTTTGTTTAATTAAGACAATAGACAATTCTCCTGTCCCTACAGTTTTGCAATAATCGCAACCTCGACGAAAAAACTACTCCAGCTGATGTTGTCTTCCAAACCAATAATTTTATCTGATGCCTTCTATTGTGTACAGCATACCGTTTCATTTTCTATACCTGACGAGGAACGAAAGAAAAAGCGGAAGCCTCATCAAAAAGAAACCCCTTAGAAACTACGATTTAGGATTGAATTCTCAGGGTTGTATTTAGAAAACCATTATTACCCGCGCACCATTTGTATATAACATACAATACTACCCAAAAGTTCAGATCAATCTTTAACTTGAAAAAAACATTGAAGCACATCAGTTTGTTGATTTGGTGAAAATTTGGACGTATTTTTAGTTAATGTTAATAAAAGGTCACATTCTTTTTTATTTTAGTTAATGTTATTAAAAGGTCACATTCTTTTTTATAATATGTAATTTGAGTTACATAATTTGAAAGACAATGGGGTGGTGGAATTTAGTATTAGTAGCTTTTATGTTTTTGCCCCATAAAGAAAGTGCGATTTACGTCATAAATTTGACAAGTTTTTTTCGTTATTTTATTACGTGAGGTCATATTTTTTGGACTACTGGAGGGCGTAATTTAGTCGTGGCTACAGCAGTGACCAATAGTACGGTCCTGTGTTACGTCATAATCGACGGCACACGGTGCACAGACTTCCCCATAACTGTTTGTGCGTTATCCTATTCAGCTCAACGTCTAATTTCGGAGGGTTGAAACCCGCCCGACACGTGGCCAAAATACCTTCTGCGCCTATCAATTTGGATAACGGTACAACGTCGTGCATCGCGTGTTCCTACTGTATAATACCTTTTTTTATATGGCGAAAGGTGCAGCAGGGTGGCGAAGGTTTCGATTTCGATCTTTAGAACTCATCAGTCCATCCGAACTAATAAGCGGTTTGCTGAGTTTACATAATACGTCTAAAAGAATCCGTCAGTTGCTAATGCGCCAGAGTGGTTCCTGAAATTGTTGTTCATTAAACATGGTTCTTAACAGACTCTATTATGCAATCCCTTAACTTATTTTGACGTGGAAATCCAAAAACGTTATTTAAATTAGCATGTGATTATTTGAGTGATTTCCTTACATACAATATATATATTACGGACAACGTTGTTAACATTGTTAATCGGGCACTAACGTCAGCCGCAGCAAGGGCAAAAACTTAACGAAACTAGCCTAAATTTTCGGGCAAATTCTGAAATTTCGTTTTTTTATCGTCGCACATAGATTCGGAAATTCCGCGTTTTCCTGTATCCAGAGTGTCAAACTTTTAGAAAATATATTTAAATGAAAAGTGGGCCAATGACTTTTTGTAATAATTTAAACATTGTTTTTCTTCAAAATATATACACCATTTTCGCCGTTGCTCGAGGATTTCAAAAATCTAAGAATGATTTTTGCTTTACATTTTACTCTAAAATTGTCTTGACACATTAATATTTGTAGAAAATAATTGTAGAAAATATGGCAACCGAGGAGTGCAAACTATTAGAGTAAATAAATTCACATCGGTTAGTAAACCAAACAGTGCCAATAAAAGTATTTTAAAATCATTCAAATGATAATTAATATATTATAATACACTATAAACTAACACAAAATAAGTGATAGCACATTAATAATAATAAGTAAGTAATAATCGCATTTTTCTAGCTTTTTCAAACAACACTGGGAGAAAAATGCAAGTGGAAAAAATATTTCTGTCTCTTTCTCAATAATACAAATATGTAAATAAACCTTCAGATTTTCATGTCACTGACCTAATAAAGCTTGCTATACTGTGTCAAAAATTATTTATTAGTTACCGTTTTCTCCACAAATTAAGATGCGATTACAAAAAAATTGTTACTTTCCTTCTCCGAAAATAAAATAAAATAAAAAAATAAAAACGATTACGGGATGTTCTAATATAAAAATACTAATTTGTTGATTATGCGATGTATAATGGCGGTTCCCTACATATTTTTTATGGCACTTGAAAAATCTAATTTGAAAGAAAGTTATTTGCCAACTACATAATTAAAGAATCATAATACCCTGGGCCGGCGTTAATTAAAGAATTTAACGAAGTAATAGCATTTTAATTTGTTTTATCGCATCGGTTTCTAATTACTTTCGTGCTATACCAGCGGTTACACGTGTTTTCGTAATCTGTTGTTATTCACTAAATTTATAATACACAAAGTCATTCACCGCTCTCTTCAGACCTGTTGTTTGCCGCGATTATAACTCGTGATCTAAATTTCATTGTTTCGATTTTATTATTAAAGCTTACGTAAACAACAACAACAACGTACAACGATCTCAAATTTTTTGGTTTCTATGACGTATTTTGCGGTTTTATTTTGGGAATGCTATTTTTAAAGCGCTTTTTGATTCCACTGCGCGCTAATGTTAGAGCAAATAATAATAGTAAAGTAGTAAAGTAATAATAAGTAATCCGCGTCACAGGTTACCAATAAAATTTACAAAATTTTCCACAGGCCTTGAATCAATTTTTTTAGTATGATTTCAGCAGGATGTTGTCATTCGGGGGTAAAAAAATTAAAAAAAAATAACATTATAGCTATACATAACGTTCCCTTCATATTAGTAATAATAATTATTGCGTAACTAGGTGTGTGATGTAAGCCGCGAACAATGATTTAAGGTAGTTAATTTTCATAAATTAACTTACTAATTCGCGACGAAAATGATTAATGAATCATCGTAGGTTGAAGCACAAAAAAAGGCATAACCTTGGCAAGCACAAAGAAAAGCTTCAGGGGCCAAGCTCCACGTTTAATTTGTTGGTTTAATAGCGGGTGTAGGATTTTTCATTTCGTTACTATAAATAGATATGAGTAAAATATAATTTTTTTTATAAAAAACGCCAACTTAAAATTGATTTTTTTCTACTCCCTACTTTAAAATATCCAATTATGCACCGATTAAGCGTACGTTAAAACTCACCGATGCAGGGTCGGCAGCCTTTCAAATGATTTTAAGCTTCGATCAAGACCAATAGCTGTTCATATGTTAAATGGAATGTTTTTTTTCTACTCTATATCCTAAAATATACAATTATATGCACTCAGTCTATTATTTGAATTTATGGATGTGACACAAGGATAGAGACGGTAGATATGTATGAGTATTGGAACTGTTTTGCAAAAATGTACCCAAAAAGTATATGCAATACCTTGGTAAAGTTCTTCAATTAGTCGTTTATTAAACGCTCGCTCCGCTCGTACCAAATCAAATTCGTGACTAAAATGGGGTTTATAAAACTTGTTGCTTGTTCATAAACACCTTTGGATTACCAAGAACTTTTGTTTATAGTCAAGCTTGGATGCATTTTCTATATAGTACATGTTATTTTGTCGTCGTTTTGACTTTGTACCCCGTACTTTACATTTTGAAGAACACAAATTTAAAAACTTAAGAACATAGGACTTTATAAATCACCATTTTTGCGAATATAATACACTAGAATAAGATTGATATAATATTAATAAATTTCGTTCCTAGATTATAAGATTTGACATATTAATTTGGACATGGGTACAAAAAACATTCTATTAGGTAATTGCTGTTAAATAGTTATTAGTTTTGTTTTATTGCTTATAATTAACGAGGAAAAACTTCGTCGAGACCTATTTTTTGAAAATAGCTCATAAAATATTGCCAAATTAACAAGGAATTTTTTAAAAATTCCGATATTTACAACTATTTTTAGTGGTATTAGTTTCAAGTAAATTTTTAGGAAACCATAACCTAATTTTTTTAAAAATGAAAGTGCTCGACAATAAGTTCCTATTCCACTATTTTGAGTTAAGTAAGTAATAGGTAATATCGGTTCAATCAGGAACAATTATAAAGTGATGCAGTGACTGAGAATTAAGACATGTCTATAATGAACTCGAATGAAACATTAAGCGCACCGCATCTTAGGAAAAAAACCCGGAAGTTGTGGGGAGCTTTATTTAGGGTCGTCCACGGGGTGTACTGGAGGCGAAGTAATGATATTCGATATCTGGGTGTGTTTGAGCCCAACATGTGCCAGGCGGGTTCCGGCGTCTGCGGTTGTAAAAAAAATAAACCCGCTTTTTTGTGAGCAATTTGCATTGTTACACGAAGATTCGACGGCCATGTGTGAAATAAGTGGTGTGAAATGGTAAGTTTTTGCCGTTTTGTCGCTCATGCCTTTTTAATAAATAATTGGCTTTCCCGAACATGGATGGAGGATCGTATGATACGCCGTTAAATGCGTAAATATTAAAAAGTATATTTTAAACTCCAGTTACCCTTGGTTTTGTCGGTTGTTTTTAATTGAAAATATCGACCGCTTTTTCAAGAATAGTTGAACAAATTTGAAAACTATTTTCAAATATGCATGATACTATCCATCCACCATGAAATAGAAATTTCAGATATATATCAATTATGTAAATTTTGGAAATTACAAATCAGTTATTTTATTTTGCTTTACTATTAACTTCTGTAACAGGGTTTTGTTGTATTTGAATCGAATATGTACATATATTTTATTTTATTTTGCAAATGAGAAGATGAACAAGTTAACAATTATATACGTAATATGTAAAAGTTATCAATATTAAAATCAAAACCTCTTCATTGTTCTTCTCACAAGTTAATTGACACCATTTCCTGTATTCTATAAAAACTAGCGATTTATTGACGTTGAATGTATAAAAATGTCAGTTGGATAATATGGGATATCTGACAATATTTTTCAATTTTCAAATATAAAGATTTACTTTATTCCTGCATAAAATTCATATTTTAGTAATAAGTGAAAGAATAAAGGAGTGTTCCTGACGGTGCCGACTTAATTGGACACACTGTATATTCAGTCTGGTAAAATTATGTATCACCAACTAAATACTTATATTACTAATGCGATTTTTTTTCAAAATCCAGTGTTGAGGTAATCACCAGATCCAAACATCCAACAAATACTAGTGAACTAAATAAATATGTTTAGCTTAAATATAAGACACGTTTGGCGTCGTTAATAATTGACAGCTGCCAGTTTAAAAAAATTAATGATTTTAGAGTTATTTGATATTTAGCCAACTGTCCGTGTAGAATACATTTAGTACGTCCTAGACCCTTTTCAATGTATTACATTTCCTGCTCGTCTCTTCAAAGCGCTGTCTGAAACTGAGGGAATGCATTCGCTTTAAAAACCTGCTGTAGCGCATGCACACTTGAAACCGAAGTGGAAAGCAGTTGGTTAGTTTTTCGAGTACAAATAACCCTTCATATCCGATATAGCTTTACTAGTATTATGCGTCCAAGAGTGAATTTTTGTCTCTTCCTCAAAAACTTGCTAATAATGTCTATGAAGGCCTGCAGGAAAACTTGTTACTAGGCAGTAGTCATAAAGAAAGAGAGGCCGCAAAGGATTGAGTCATTCATTAACCCCTTCCAGCTGTCTAAAATCTTCCTAATTTGTTGGTATTTGAAAAGTTCGAGGAACAAATATTGTCTACGTGTTTGGATCTCCAGTTTGGATAAATTTATCCTTATATTATGTAAAACTCGATGACGAAATGTTTGTGTTGGCGGTTAATGTATGCGCCCACAGACGTCGTAGTGTATAATAAATTTAATAGGTTAGAATCTCGACGATGTCGCAATAATGTCGTGCGTCGTCCCCCTCCACCCATTTTCGGCTTTTTCACGGAGGCTTCTTCGGGCCAGTGACCTAAAGTCGGCGGCAACCAGAGCGCGTACAAGTCCAAAGTCGCGAACAAGAAGAGGTCATACCGAGTCACTTACCCCATCGGCGCGATCGTGGCAGAAAAGTGACGGTCCACGGCCACTTTGGACGGTTTCTCTTAGCTAAATACTTCGTTTTACCATATAGCACGATATCATCGGCTACCTATTGTTAATCATCTGGTAAAACAATTTTTTAAACATTATTTTTCTGCTTTTTTAATTATTTAAGAAAAAATTAATTATTTTACATTTACCGTTAAAATTGTGTACATCTTGTTGGCAGTTTATTAAGTAAAATCTTATGGAAAAAGCCAGTAAGATTTAGGCAAAAGTTCAGACTTGGTGACCTATATGACACGAACTGTTTCCTAAAATGACTGCTAAACGAGTGACATTTTAATTTGACTATATTAATGGGAATCCGATACCTTCATAGTTTTGATAAAAAAATGTATGACGTACGGTAAGCATGATTTTTAATCAGAGTCTAATTTGCGTTGCAATAAAAGTCGTTTACACTGGAACACATTTTTAAGCTAATTATTTTTTCCGAAAAGGTTCTGGCTGAAAAATAATTATTTCAGCTGTTCTGTACAAACTTCAAAGAAGGATTTTTTGTTTACAAAAATGTAATAGTTTATAGGCAAACGCAAATATTTACAATTTTTCTAACATTATCGAATATATTTGTAGAGTCAACTTATAACCACAACCACAATAACCACAAACATGTCTTAATATATAAAATATTCCTATACAAATGTATCCCGAGAGGTACGTAAGGATCTCCCCAGACCGTGGTACTTGCTGCTGCATGGTATTCAATCATATCCAACATAGAGCAAAAAAACGCTTCCAAGAAATAACCATGACACGTTGTACCTACATCATTTTTTTTGCATTTGCCAAAATTTATCCGTCAACAAGGCAAGAAAATATATACAGTCGTCGGATCGAGAGAGACAAGGCCAAACAACATCGCATATACGTATAATAAAATTCGTCTATTTCTATTTGCAAAAGTAATTTTCGGATTCGCATACCCTTGAAAACGTTTTTACATTCACGCATCGGCCAAATTCGCCGCTGTCAAGGTTTCGACCGTGAAAATGGCAACGACCTTACCATTTCGGTTATTTTTTCCACGTCCGATGACGCGACCGGTCATTTTCGTACTACGCAAGTGCCATCAAAACATGTTCGTGCACACGAGGTACCTAACTTAAAGTTGAAAATGTTCTTTGCATGTATGAAGTGACGTCATATGGAAAAAAATTAGATATACGCAGACTCTTTTTTTACATAGCTACTTTAAGACTCTTGATACACACCTTGTATTCAAATGGGTTAGAATCGTATCATTATTCCTTAACATAGCAGTATCTACAGAGTATTGATTAAAAAAAAGTGCACTTATGGTAAATATCCAAAGTTTAGTAAGGGGTCCGTGTTAAATGTTTCAAAGAAACTCCCACTCGCTTTAGATTATTCACTACTTAAATATCGCGAAGAACACGCAGTGATACCAGGCTATAATTCTAGTATACTGCGGGAATGATTGGCGAATCGTCAGCAACCAACACATGAGCAGTCCAGAAGATTTGTAAATAGTAAATTTTAAATGTTTGATACTTTTTTTAGTATATAATATAACGTTCTGGACGTTATGATAGTATCACAATTATTATTCTCTTTATTATTACTCAAAATATGATAGTGAATATATGAAAAAATTCCGCAACCGATTTTTCATACCAATGTATCAAAAATTTATTTAGATTGTTTGACAACTCCATTTACCTATATTATTTTATTTTGATTTAAAACCTACCCCACGTTATTCAATCATTTCACGCTGTAGTAAAACAATCAAATGTGATTATTATATTAGAAATATTGAATGAGCGGTTCCTTAGCCTCTAAACTTAGTTACAAACGAGATATTATATATATTTCTGAAAGAATTTCATGATAGAAGATAATCTTTTATTATAATTTTGTACTGTTTTTTCCTCATTGTATATTTAGAGATATTGCAAAATGATTTGTAATGGCTTTCAGAGTGTGGATACAATAAAATATTTGCAAATTACGAAGCATTAATTTTTTTTATTATCATTTTTTATTAGTTTGTTTCTTCCCCATATTGTATCCGGTTTATTTTGAATGGTTGGGTTAATATTTTATATTTCTTGTATTGTATTGTAGAATATCCTATCGATAATGTATGTCCAGATTATCAATATATAACCTTCCAACCGATAAAATTTGGAATTGTTTAGAAGCAGTAGTTTTACTTTTACTGCCGTACACACTGTTTTACAGCGACGTAACTGAAATGACAAGAAACCAAAACCGTTGGTCCGATTCTAATTCACTTAACCATCTTGACTATTACACCACCGATAAAAGAGATAGTAAACAACTTTTTGCAACGCCCGTTCACCATCTTCGAATATTTCCGGTCTAATAATTGTACAACAACATAACAAACAATTAGCCAAAAATCGGTTCGCCGCGCCCGAGATATGTCAGATTGACAATTTGTTTCCTTTTGATACGCTTTCACACGATAGTCACCACACCCCTCTTTTAACAGATGAGTAAAAGTACTCTTAATAGTGTGATGAAATCTGCATACTAGCGGATTCGTAAAATCTGTTCAAACAAAGTTTTGCGATTGAACCTTACATTTTTTAAGTTTTCAATGTTTCTTTTTTGTCAATTTTAAACTGGACTGTAACAAAAATCCTTAGTTATATACTAGTATCATCTAATAGCATCCAAAATCACCAATGACGACAAAATTTGTGCAATACATATAACTTTATTTTGAACTTTTTTATTAGATTTGAAATTTGATAACTATATTCGTGGTCACATCAGTATACCTATCATCTAATTTCTGGCGTAGATGGATGGAGAAATACATGTTGTTTTCAAATTCTTGTTGGTTTCGAAGTACAATAAAACCAAGTAAAATAATTTTGTGTTTAATGAACACAAAATCAAACGCAAAATCAAAATTAATTCTCTTTTGCGTTTTTTGCTACCAAACAGGAGATAAGAGATAAAAATGACGTCTACATAATCAAAAATATATTTACTGGTACTAATTATGTGAAGGATATACCGACAGTAATATTCAAAAGAGGAAGTGATATTAGTACTGGGATACTGCATTGGATTATATAAATGAGAAATATTAAGTGTGGTTATTCCAAAGGGTCTAATAAATACAATCTTCGTTTTTATGGAAGTATAAAGCGAATCCAATTGCGCAACTGGCACCAATTATAAAACAAAAAAAATAATTTGAAAATTTTAACCAATAACAATGTAGAGCGGAAAACAATTCTGCTACGCATTCGATGACTCGTTTTTGAGTTAGTTTCGGTCGACCAAGAGTCCAATAGTGTGTGTCAGCAACGCTGTTTCCATCTAGAACGAAAAGGAAGCCAATAAACAAGAAGTGAATTTCATCAAGGTTAATCGCAATCGCGCAAAAAATCACTCTTGTTGTTTCGGATACGATTTTGGCACTCGCGACGTTGCCACGTCTAGAGCTTTTAGTCGCAGGTGCGACATACAATGTCAATTCTAAATCGAACAGTTCTATAATGCGATGATGAAAGCTGCGTCTATTAATTTGAAGATGTTATGAAACTAGAGAAACTTATTCAATTAAGCCGCGGATTTCAAGAATTCTAGTTCAATCCGGCAGCCCCGCGGCCGTATCAACGCGCTCCTCTTCGCAGAGTTCAATGCCAACCGCCACTTTTTTCCTGGGTCTCTGACTGGCCGTGGCCTGAACGTTCGTTTGTTTCGCAAACTCAAAGATGCCACGCTGTTCTACGACCGGCGATTCCCGCGACACGCTCTGTTTCTCCTCCGCCATTTTTTCTCTTCCACCAACGATCTCCTTTTTTCTTTTCTCGAACCGCGAGGTCGATGCAGGCGGATCGTGTGGATCAATTCGAATGGATCAGGATTTGTGTCTCAGATGTATCAACGCCAATACAGCCACATTCATCGACATCACACGTTTTGTGTCCATGCAACGACAGATGTTTCTTCTGACTATCTTATATAAGATTCTTTAGACCAGTATTGAAACTCAAGATCCGGCGCTATATTTTACTTATCTGGACCGATCTTAGATAATTGATCTCGGAACGGTAAAAATTGATGCTCCGCAGGCGCAGAGAAGGGAATGATCTTCCTCCGATGCCTCCACATTTCACTCACTACCCTGCACTTTGCTCCATTTTTTTTTCTAACCACACGCTTAACTCCTTTGTGCCTAAAGATTTATTGGGATCTGGACATATTTTAAGAAAATACTGGCGTAAATGTGCCGCATCTAAACTCATTGATGTTCTGTCAGCTGTCAGGTTGGTTGTTGAATGTCGCATATTAATTGGTTAAAAACCAAATTTTATTGTGTTTTTCCATCGTTGCTGCATATGTTCTTGTATTATCAGCAGTAGGCATGGCCGCTATATCTCTAGCAGCTATATGGAACCGATATTAAAGATATTGTCTTTAATAACGATAACATATTTGTGTCTATTGTTTTGGTTAGTTGTACACTGTAACAAATTATTTGCTTTTATTGCATGTTAAGTAATTTAATAAATTTATTACACAATATTTTCGCTACCCCATCTGTCACCTAGTATATGTAAATGAATGAATAATGAAATGGAAAACAAAAATAATCATCTAAATAATTAATTTTAAATTTTTAAAAGGGTTATACGCAAAGAAATTTTGGATTTTTGATTGAAACCTTCAAACAGTATCAACTACCAATCTTAAAGAAAAAATTGTTTACGCAAAAATAGCAACATAAATTTACTAAACTTGGAGGTTATTATAGACGTATTTGCTATAAAATCACATTTTTCAAGTGTAATCTTTTGTTCTTTAACTCTTAGATAAATTGTCAACGAACAGCACAAATAACAACAAATTAAACGACATCGAATCTTTCGTTGATTACAAAATTATTTTAGCATATGTATGTCACTCAAAAGTTGTTGTATATAGTCAAAAAAATGTATATGGCGAAAAGTGAGAAATGATGAATACTTCTCCAATTTCTCCGAAGATACATTCCCAGATGTTTCAGACATTCTGCAAACCTAGGTTGATAGATACATATGTGTAATACAACATACTTCAATTATAATATCTGAAAACCATGAACATATAGAATTGTTTTCGCAAAACTTTAACATTGTCGAAAATATTTTGTTTGTTTTATTATTAACGGCAAGAATCGATCGATAAATTTTGTGTTACTCTACTCTGAATCTTACTTTTATATATAAACGTTAATATTTTTTGGTGAATATTATAGTGTCAATCCTTTCGCTTTTAGTGAACACTCCCTAAAATTTTTATAACTCCCCTATCTTGTGCCAAACTCGCTTCGCGTCATAAATTTTTATGGAAACGAATTTGGCATTTCACTTTCGAAATTTTAAATTCTCGGAAAAAATATGGCACGCCATTACCGAAGAACGGAGCCGACAATCTGAAATTATGCCCCATAATGGATGTTTATTATCGTCCAAGTTAATGTTTATATTGGTTTATTGTAGGACCTTCATTCTTTCTGGGAATTCTGCGACCCTCCTTTTGCCTTTTTATGTTTATATTGCCTCACGATTTCGCTGAGGATATTTGGTGATTTATAAGAAGTGTAATGAAAACACTACAGTTGCCTAGTTTTTACTAGATGCAATTGCGGACCTTTTCAGATCGGTTAATTGATTTAATTGTCAGTCGTTTAAAAATCGTCCCAGTATTAGGGGGCAGAAATTAATATATATAATATATAAAAAATGCGGGTATTTCTTAGTTAAGGATTGGCTTTTGGACCCACCTGCTGATGTTTTCCAAACTGTTCTATTGCACGTAGTTCCCTTATTTACAAAATCCAGATAATTTATTATTATAATTATTTAAGTCAATTCATTTATATAATAAAAAGTATATCATAAAGAAGACGACAGTGCGATGGTTTGCACTGGAGCCATTCATATCCAGTGGGGTACCCGTTACAAGCAGCCTTTTTCAACGTTATAGAAGGCCAAAATCTCTAAGACTGTATATATTTTATAACGTCACACTTTTTGGACCATCCTGTATATCTAAAAATATTTTTAAATTATGCATCAACCAACATCCTACAACTTTTGTATTAACCTTTTTTTTCTACTGTCGTAAATAAGGATACTATGAACGCCCGACGCCCTGTATATTTAAAATCTTTATGTTCAAATATTTTTTAGTAATTGTTTTATTAATTAAATTCTTTTTCTTCTTTACGCTATTGGCATAGTCTTTAAAATATTTATTTAAATAAATAAAGTATAAATGTTGACAGCAGAACATTTGTATCTGTTTATTCCTGCCTCAAATAAACCCCCCGTCGCGTCGTCCGTTCTGGGAAAACATACAACTGCGGAAGTTGCGCATTTAATCTAAAAATAGCGACAAATTGACGCACTTCCACTTCAGTAATTCACCCGCGCGCGGAAAAACGAGGGAAATTATCCGAATTGGTTTCTTATTGATCGCCACAACGGGGTTAACGCACCCCTGCCAGGGTTGCGTGTCTTCCGGGAAAAAATCGCGTGAAAATGAGCGACATCGGATTGATTTTCAAGACCGATATATGTTGACGGTAATTTGGGATAATAAAAACTCATACGAATTTAAGTAGTTAAAATTTGCAGCTATTAGTTCACCATTGTTACACAAAACTGGCCTGAAAACTCACTAGAACTATCGCGTTGTTTCAAACAAAGGTTTTTGCAAAATGTTACATTAAATCTGGGGTGCTTGAAATTTTAAGACGTGCACTTAAAAAAAGAACATCAAATATGTTATACCACGAGGTACACGTTATTATACTTATTATTATGTATTATATATTTATCAGTGGCTATGCAGCCGCACATGACACATGACCTTGTATGGATTCTGGAGTATTTTTTTATTTATGTATTTGTCACGCTATATTTAAAAAAAAACGGTGGCATAAGCTAGAAGCATGTGTGGCACAACACTGCATTTATGTAACAACAGATCAGCCTGTATAAGAAATAAACAAAAACAAGGTATACAAAACATGTATAATTAACTATAAAACTTAAAAAAAAAAAAGGTCGACGCGGGCCATCTTAACACTTTCAGCATTTTCTTGAGCTTTTCAGCACATTGTAGGGAAAAAAGGATTGCATGGGATTCTGAAAAATTTTTGTGACCTTGTTTTGGTTGTGATTCTAAAAAGGAGAAAGGACACGCGCTCTCTATTGATTTAAATAAGAATTCCTTGATTCGTTCAAAGTCATTCTCTATCTTAAGCGAAGTGAAACTCCGCAGTTTAGCAAGAACTATATTTTCAATCTTTTTTTCTTCTTCTTTCCGTAGCTCCCGAGGTGGGTTTTTACTTACTTAATTATCAATTTTTATTTTATCAGGTTTATTATACTTCGATACTTGTACACCTCCAGTTCATTGTTGATTCTAATTTTTCACTGCTCTATCTTGTCATCTCAATGTTTCATCCTTGGTCAAGTTATGGCATGATTGTGGTCCTTAATTACCTGTTATAATTTGTGTCCTCTATCAAAGTCCTATCTATAAATCTATGGTCATATTTGAACTTATTCTGTCTTTTAATGCGGTGGGATGTGGATTTTTTGACTGTAATAAGTGTATATGCTAATAATATTTATGATATCTAAATTAATTTCTTAAATACATAATATTTAAGATGTATTATTAATAGTTTAAAAATTGTTTCACGTTTATGAACCAACGTGTTGATGAATAAAGTGAACAAGATTTTTTTAAATGAATGAAATCCTGAAAAATAATTTATGATCCAGGCTATAACGTCAACTGTTTTATAGTACCTGGTGTAGATGGAAACGTGTGAATAATGTGAAAGAATAAAGGTCTTTCTTAACCCCTGTTGGATAAGTTAAAAAATGGAAAACATATTATTAAACCTTATATTATAAAAACGAAAAGAAAAGCTCGTTAGAAAATAAGATGCTCTCTCTATTTACCAAAGTAAGAATTCGTTTTTATTCGTCGAAGAATGTGCCTTCAACTTGATTCCCTATCTTTAGCGGATTCAATCGCGATCGCGTTTGAGGAAGTTGGCGGCAGTGCGGGCTAAACACGAGAGTGATCCCCCTCACACCGAATCGGCAGCTAGCTGGCAGGCGCGACGAAAGAGGCAACAGCGATACGAACGCGGCGGCCTTGGCCGATCATTGCACGCGAAGTCTGGGTAATTCAGTCAAGGTTCGTGTCGATGAACTTGGTCGCGCGTCCCCACCGCCGCCGCCAGGTGGGGCTACGGTCGGGACTCGCGGACCAATCGCGCTCCAACTAGTCGAACGCTATTGGCCGCCGCGCCGGCATTGTTGTCAGTGACCTCCAACTTTGAATTACGTTGAACCCTGAACGCGCGGGCTCTCTCCTCTATTCCCTTCTTCCCTTCAGGTAGTCGCAATATTTACTATACTTCGCTGGTCGGGCTGGAGAAGAGCCCAGTTGCCATCCGGACTTTCACTCTTAGAGGTGGTGTGGCGCTGAAGACGCAACGCTCTCCGATATTATTAGGCAATACTTATTGGACAGTCGGCGTTTCGCGTGAATGTTTGTGTTGTTGTATAATGATGTGTGGATTTTGGTGAACACTGTTTTGGATAACGCGACGTAATCGTGACTCGGTGGATTATTTCCTGCGGGTACAATGATTATCTCGCCCGACAGCAGCGTGCATTCGGTGCCGCAATTGCCGGAGAGTACCACGGTCGTCGCCATGAGCGAATCGAGAACGACGGAGCCCAAAGAACCTGCGCTGAACTTAGGTATTGCGTAACTCTAGATAAAAATCGAAGCCGTGAAGGCAGCCCACGCGCGATATGGTTAAAAATACATTTGTGACAGTCGGTCACGTAGTCTTTCAACCTCTAATTAGTTAAAAATATTTTTAAATTTACGCCTTTTTTTGAGACCGTAATGGAACGGCGAAAATAGTATGCGGTCGACACGGAAATTGCGCCAAAATCTAAATGGATGGAGTTTTTTAATGATTTTCTGAAATTAGAAGTTATTCTTTCGTAGGTCTAACCTCGATGACAAAATGTACAATAGATAGTACATGAAAATGTTATTAGCGGCGAATTCTATAGGCAAGTTAAAAGACGTAAATTTGATGTATCAACTTGGAAAAATTTACATTTAACTTGATCTATCCGCTGTGACTTAACTCTGCGCCAACAGTTATTTTTTTTAAAATTCATACTGATGTAATGGTAATGGACTCGCAACTAGCTACATAGTAAAATTAGAGAAAATTTCCATACAGACCCCAAACTTTACGACTGAAACACTACATGCAGAACGCAAATTGGAATACATTTTTCATTACATAATTTACAAAAGGAGTATCTTGCGGATCGTCGTTTTAGTGTTATTTGTTGGTACTAAAATTGGGTAACGTTATTGGTTGAAGTTCACTTGAAAGAATTAAACAAAAGATACTCTATGGTAAATGATTTTTTATTGCTTTTTCTTTAGGAATTTATTTTTCTGAGCATATATTGACACAGAATTGATAAAGTTGGACTAATTAACACAGAAAGAGGAATTACATAAATAAAAAAATAGATAAAAACAGAAAATAAACAAAAGATCATTGGTGAAAGTTTTTTTTATTTATCTGAATAAATTCAATGATGTAGCAACTTAAATTTTCGGAAAAATTCTGTTTTTCATTTTCTTTTTTTTTAATGCACTTATATTTATTTCTAATCGAAATCCATCCCAACCGTCATCCGGCTCGGCTGCGACCAATTACTGAGTCAACGACCACCATACCACCCCCATTATCGGTTCGTGGAAAGCGACGCGGGTAACGCGGTTGGAAAAAAAAACACGACCGCCACTATTTTCAAAGGCGCACGCGCGGCTAGTCGGCCGTTTACCCGGGACAATGCCCCCGGCCCAAGTTCATTACACTCCGGATCTGGATCTATTAGTTCTCGGCGATAGTTTACACCTTGCGTAATTTCACCGCGTGCGATGCACTCTCGTGCGCGTCGCCGTTCCACTTTCTCCTCCTTCTTTCGCGTTTCTCTCGTTCTCTCGCTTGCGTAACCGGTCGGATCTAGTCGGCCAGCGGGCGAGGTGCATCATCATCATCTTATCGGGTGAAAGTAAACCGCCCGACCGCCTTTCTTTTCTTTCACTCTCGCCTGTTATCGATAGATCGCGTGGTCCGATCGTTTTCCAACGCTCACCACGTCAACTGAGAGGAAACGTTACGGATTAACGCGTAATGGCGTCGCCCTCGGTAGAAGTAGTTTTTCGCGCCCTTAGTCCGCTCCAAAATTTTAAAAAATATGCTTTCATTGTCTTATTAGAGTACGTCAATTGGCGCTATTTCTCGTAACGCTGCTCGTATGTAGCATTATCTGAATAATTTTTGACATATATTTATGATTTTATATTATTTATTATGATTTTGGGGAACAACAAACTGTTCAATAATAAACAAAACACAACACGAATATAACACAATCTTAAACAACATTGTCTAGTTCTATCGCATGTGGTTCCAAAACTAGGACAGAAAACCTCTGTTCTATTCTGTAGCCTTCGAGAAGTAACAAATTGAAAATCAAATGCATTATAAAAACGGGGGGTCAAATGTAAAATCTAGTGGTGGTAAAATCAAACAGTGCAAACACACTTTTCGGGTCTCTGGTAAACTAGTTACCTCTCACCTTAAGTCAAACTCCAGTACCAGTTAATCTCAATTTGATGGTTTTAATTTAACCGATACGGTGATTCTTAAGCTCAGAATTTTGCAAAAACATGTTTTATTTACCCGTTAAAAATAGAGTTTGAGCTGGTTCTGCGAAACACCAAACTATACGGCGTCCAAAAATTTTTAAAATTCGTCGTAACTGTTGTAAAGAATCCCATGACCCCCGATTTTTTTTTAAATTTTAGGTTGGTTTAGGTTTGTTTTTTTTCAATTGTTTCGGAATATTTTTTGCTGCATTTTTGTTCTGAAATAGTTCCGAGGTTTCAAATATTAAAAATGATTATTAGGATCGCCATAGGTGCAGTAGGAGCAAAAATTACCTGCGCCAGCGCCGCAAGTACCACTAGGCAGATAAAGCAGCTGCCTGAAACCCGTCGAAGGACTGTAATTTAGCAACTTAAAAGAATAAAGTCAAACATGTTGCCGGATAAAAAAAAATGAAACCGGAACTCCTTAGGAGTTAGACATAATGAGCTTTTTGTTGCACCTGACCGGTCAAATTTTTTGAGTTTTAATTGAGTCGTAATTTTTATTGGGATTCCCCGAATCGCTAAATCATATTCGGTATTCTTTGATGTTATATGTAAATTGAAAATCACATAAATATTATTATTAAATAATAATAAATAACCCTCTACAATCGATCGATCGATCGAATTTGACTAGTCAATTAAGAATAGTTCAATTGACCAGCCCCACAACACTACAGATTATAGAACTTACCTTGAACTACCTGTTCTTGTGAGAATATTTGCTTATACTTCAGTTAAATTGACAAAAAATCCTCTTTCAAAATTCGTACAAACGTCAAAAAGTTGAAAGAAACAGTTAAGCAGTATTCTGTATGAAGACAGTCAGCAAAATAAAGTTAAGAAAAGATAAGATAATTTTTTGGAGTTCAATTGAGGAGTTTAGAACACAATCCCGATTTTTTTACGTTGCTCTTTCAAGTTTAATATTCAGATTCAGTATTCGGTTTATTTAATTATTGGCTTAACTGTCTTCATGTAACATTCAAAACAGTTCTGACTGCAAATATGTCGCAAAGGAGCTTTGAGTTGATTGGATTATTTGGCACTTGTTAATTTTTAAATAGAAATTGAAAAGTGTCAGAGAACAAATGGCAAAATTCCAAATTAATAATTCCGAAAGTTTTTGTGCGAATCACTTGATTCATGCAGATTTCATTGTTGTAGAGTTTGACGGGACGACGGTACTCTGCCGAGTATGCGGAGATAAAGCATCAGGTTTCCACTACGGCGTACATTCCTGCGAAGGATGCAAGGTAAGTGTCTTTCCGTCTATACGTTGTCTTCCATCCGACGAGGTCACCGCGTTCTTGGACTACCCGGCGCCGACATACTCTTCGGATGGAAAGAACTACTTTATGCCGCACCATACAGAAGCGACAAAATGATTGGGTACAACATTTTCCGGTTGGGATTTTTTCTAGTCGTAGTAATGTATTCCCTCTGAGGCCCGCGGGAGACTCGAAGGGGTGTACGACAAAATTATTAATTCGTAATTGGAACGCAAATTTAGCTGCAGAAGCGTCTATAAGAAAAAAGGCTGAAACTGGAATTTTGTGATAAAAATTGAGGCAAATTGTACAATAGAACATGAAGGCTAAGTAATAGTGACCGTTCTCCTTCTTTTGCTCAGTTATGAAAATGGGAAACTTTACCTACGTATTTTTATTGTAATTATGCACACATATTATTATTATTTGGGGTTCAAACAATATTTTTTAAATTTTAGCATAAAATTTATAATATTCTAACTTCTTAAAAAAAAAACCTTAGCAAAAAGCGCATAACTCCAGAGTGATATACATAGAAATTCAAAATATTCTTGTCTTAAGTAGTCATAATAGTCAGCAGTATATTATGTCAAAAAAGATTTAAAAGATTAAAATTTTTTTTGACAACTAAATTACAAACAAAAAAAGCGAAAAAATATGAAATAAATAAACAATCGCTTATTACAGTTTCTGCTATTAGTACGAATTTGTATAATGCGTCCCATCCTCAATAAAATTTGGACACACAAAATCTAAATTTTTTGTATTTCCGAAGCCATTATAGGTGAACTTGATAGGTTTATGCGCATGCGTTTTATACTGTATTGCTTTTTTTGCTTCCCCATCACTCGTGTACAGCTACCGAGAATAACTTTCAAAAATTTAACGGAAACTAGTCTGAAAAAATATATGTATTGTCAATTTAACGCATTTTGTTTCATTCGCGTTTACCATTTAGTTGAAAATTGTAATATTTCGAATGATTGTTGTCGTTGCTCAGTTGCGATAGGGAAGTTATTATAACGCATTTTTTGTGACCAAATCCTAAATAGCATATTAAGTTATGAGATTGTGCAGAAGCATGTATTTTTTTGACACTTCTGTATGGTGTTGTATGTTCATAAGTCAAAGGCTAACATCAATAAAATCCATCACTAAAGGCTCGAAAAAAACACCCAACCTTGATATTTAACACGCGCCCGATTTCGGACATCAGGAAGCAACGCGGAAATGGTGTCGTTTTCAAGGGAAACGAACGATTTGAACGTAGCGAAAATGTGGTTCGGGCCGATTTGGTGAGCACGCGCGAGATTGTGCGCGTGACGGGCAAAATTGCTGCTAGTTCAAGGCCGGTTAGCTCGAATGTGAACGGCCGATGTGCGTGCTGTCGATGATCGCGGAACTGCCAGCGGCGTAGACTACGGGATATATTTGCGATTACGCTAAACGCGCGTCTTACGACGTAGGTAGCCGGTATATAGTTTGGATCAACAAAAGTTTTATTTCATTGACATTTCTTGTGTTAAATTTTGCTGCCGATATGTAAACTGAAGAGTAGCGCTTTTTTGGACTTTTGCATCTAACTATGGCCGAAGTATATTTGTTTCCTCGTCTAACTAACCCTTTGAACTTACCGTCTTTCAAACAAACAGATCCATTTAACATCCGATCTTCTCTCTTGGATATATTATAGTTTTTGGATATTTTTTGCGATTCAAGAGATCTAGAGGATCAGTTTTTTAAATTTTATTTTTTTTGATATTCCAAAAAATTTGGCCATTTCAAATTTTGAGTATCACCCGAGTCCATTAATGAACAAATCTAACCTTCATCGACAGGAAATAACCAGAAAATGACAAACTGCGTCCGGTCATGATATAAGTTTATTTGGTCCAGATTATGGGTAGGTGATACAATGAGGTGACACCATTCTTTCATTTCTTTGATTTCTGATTACGTGATCTATGTGGAAATGAAACATTATTTAGTCTTCCAAACATTTTTATAAGAACGCCAGCATAAATAATTTTGCTTTTTCGTGGTCTACAAAGTTTTGATTTGTTTTCCCTGACACAAAGACAAATGGCTTATCCACTAAGTTTCATATGACTTGTTGTTGTTGTTGTGAAATTGTTGAAAAAGATGATTTTATAATTGTAATATCGCCAAAGGTACATTATAGGTAACCACACTGGGTTTTTGAGTTCTTTCGTAGTCTCCAATAGAAAATAGTATATTATGCAACAAGTGCGGTAAACGGCATTTGACTCACTAGTTTTTAATAAACGAGTGACTTAAAAAGTTTACCGAACGTGTTGCATACTATACTTTTTCTACGACCGTTAGTTTTTGGATACATTTTCGCAAAATTGACAAACATTAATATTCAAAGCGTTTGAAATATCTCCGAAAACATCCGATTGTTCCCAAATCCGTGCGGTAAAATCCCGGAGATGTCCGAAGTGGCTCGGATTTTTGGGAAACGAAACTGCTGTGGTAAAGTGACGCTTTCCGCATGCTAGATCGGTGGGTAATTAGGTATTTTACAGACGGGAGTACAGAAAAATGATTCTAATATATAAAAATTAGAGTCTAAGAGATATGTAGATTATAACGTATTTGCTTTCATGATACGTATGCACTTGATATATTGTGAAAATACTTCAACTAGTCTTAAATTAAACAGAATTGAGTAAGAATAATTTGAAGAAAAAATGCCAAAAATATAAATCCAAAAAATAATTTTTAAATTTTGTGAATACAATCAGTGGTGTTCACGAATTCCATTAAATAGACATGAATCAAACAAAGGAATTACTTTTGTGACTGCCTTACGTTTTTTAATAATTGTGAAGGTTTAAAAATAGACTGAAATAAAATTGTCGCATCTAAAATATAAAATTGTTTTTAAAACTAAATTTAATGAATTTGTCAAAAAATATATGTTAGAACCCCTTGAGAAACGAACTTTAATATAGGTGACATATTGCGCTTTTTGACTCTGGCACGTAGCACCGTTTGCCGCGTTTTGACCCCGCCACTGTTCTGTCCGCGATGGTTGAATTCAAGGTTACTCAGCTAAGGTCAAGTGTGTGCACGCAATTGTTTTTGGCTGTTCGGCCGGCAGCGTTCTCCTCCACAGTCGGATTTACCGATTAATATTCCGTTTTTTTTTGTTCCTGTCTTATCCGTAGGCCGCGGCCGACCGAATTTCATTGGTCGGCTTTCTCTACCCATCTCTCTCTGTTTGAGTTTATTCGCCCTCTGACAATCGTTCTGGTTCGGCTTCCTAGTTCTGGTAGGCCTTGGCGTTCGTTGTTTTGTATGGTGCTATTTTTTTAGGATCGCGGTCATCGATGACGTGGGTTACTCAGGGTCACCGTTTTACGCGGAAATCATTTTGGAACAAGGAAGGTCGTGCCTATAGCAATACAAAAACATAAAAACGGCGATCGATTAACACCCGGCGAGGAAAAAAATTAAGCGAATCCATTCATCTGGTAACACTAACGCCCCATCACTTTCACCGGGGTTTACCTGCGTAAGGGCCCGAGGCATCTGCCCTAGGGCATACCGCGTGCAGGCACGCACACAAAAGTAAAAGTGGTCTAGTGGTCCATTTTTTTGCCGCGCATTTTCGCCTCTCGCACCGCCCGTTCTACCTGCGACCGAGCGCCTTGCGTTGTTGTCAAGTTTTGAAGAAAATCCGAAAATGGCAGTTAAATCGTCACAATTTCGTGATACAATTGCTCTACTTAGGATTATCGAAATTGTATTCCCTCGGAAAAGTTTGGCAACACCGCGGAACCCACACTTGGCAGTTCAAGGACGGCAGTTGCGACGTTTGCCGCCAGTCACCACGAAGAACACCTGCCGGAGCGTTTTTTGCCCCTGCTCGTAACCCCTTATTTTGTCGATTGGCGAGTGGGCCAACGTTGCGAAGCGCCGAATATAAGGGGCGAGGGTGAGAATTATTGCGGGTCAGTGACGGAGGTTCCTAAATATTACGAAGCCGCATACCGAGTGTTCCAAAAAATATGATCTTTCTTTGTGGACGCCTCTGAAAAAGTGTTTTCAAGTAATTGTTTTGGTGTTCAAATTTCAAAAAATTATCTATTATGAGAATTTTCGATGTCCACAACAATTATTCCTATATTTGGCACAAAGAAATATTTACTTTTTTTATTTACTAGATACATACAATAGATCCGCCATTATATGACATCAAAATCAAAAATTTTAACTGAAATTAGGCGAGCAGTTCCAGTGATTTCCTGCTGACAATGTAGGTTTGGTTATAGTATATTATGCAACAAAAACAGCATTTGACTCGCGAGTTTATTTGACACAAGCGGAGGGTAGCGGAGCGAGTGTTTAATAAACCAGTGACTTAAAAAGTTTACCGAACTTGTTGCGTCCTATACTTTTTCTACGACCATTAGTTTTTGGGTACATTTTCGCAAAACAACACCAATATATTCACTGACATGACCGCCAGAATTGACAAACATCAAAATTCAAGACGTAGGAAATATCTCCGAAAACATCCGATTGCTCCCAAATCCGTGCGGTAAAATGCCGGAAATGTCCGAAGTGACTCGGATACGCGGGAAACGAAACTAACGTGGTAATGTGACGCTTCCCGCACGCTAGATCGGTGTGTAATTAGGTGTTTTACAGACGGGAGTAGAAAAAATAAATTTTTTATAATTATTTAAAGGCTATTTTATAAGCTTTAGTTGCTGAGTGAGGTTATTTTTGGTTAGTGATACTTTGTAACTTGACAAGTCATTTTTTAGACGTTGACTGCTCCATTCTACTTACTATTTGTAGAAAATCTGTTTTTTCCGAGTGCCCATTTTTTTTACAAGCAATGCAGGCATAGGTAATTTTGAGATAAAAATCATACTGCAGTTGTTTCTTTTACACATAAATTAGGAGTATAAAATTATTTAGGTTTCGTTTTAAGCATCTCTCCAGATCTTGATAACTGAAAATAGAAAAGTTATGTTATTATTTATTTAGAATTTTGTTTTAATTGCAACATAATAGAGATTTTCAGAGATTTTTTCTAGTCTGCCTTATTTACTGTGACAGTTTTTTTTATTGGCTTTAAATCACGTATTAGGACATTATTTAATAGTGCCAACGTAGTTGGTCGTAGCAAAAATTCTTCCGTTTTTATATCGTTTGTTCTTTAACTTGAGCCTCCTTGTATATTCTGACCGCGAAAAGAAAGGTGTATCCACGTCAGAAGACGATTAGGTATTAAGGGTTGTTATTTCAGCATGGCAGATGGTAGATGCAATTTTGCCAACTCTACCCCCATTATATACCTGCCCCGGTGGATTATACCTGTTGATATAATAAGCACCCTTTGTCCCTGTAAATGTGGAATTTGCTTTTTTTTTGTGAGAAATTGAAAAAAACCCTTGCCTTTTGTGATTGCCGCCATAGGGGTTGCTTTTTTTTGCGACATCCGCTTTTTTTTTCTTTTTTTTTTTTTTCATCAAGTTTAATCGATTTCAAATATTGGATTTCGACGGCCGAAAGTCTTTGTTAGAGGGTAAAGGGTGGAAGATCTTTAGAATTAGGAAAAAAATGTTGTTTGGTGATGTAGAAAAAGGGATGACAACGGCACAGGAAACCATGACCGGAGAAATGAATTTCTAGTGTGGTTTGGGACGGGTAACGAGAGTTTGTAACGTAATTAAATGATGAATTTTAGAATATGAAAGAACTTTTGGTTTAAATTTTGTAATGAGAGCAAAAACACTAACTACTGTCATATGCAGAAGTGACACTTTAGGACAAAAGCTACTCGTCGTAGAAAGTTGTGTTAATTAAAATTAATAATTTATAAAATTGTTGTTTTGGGAACCTGGAAAAAACAGGCGATTTCGCGACAGGTTTTAATAATGAATAAATAACATTTTCAATATGTTATCTACGATTCAGTCAAATTAAAAAATTTTTTTTTTAAATTTTGATGATTTTTTTTTTATTTTCGTGATGTGTCTCTTCTACGCTTTTGTAGTATATAATCAACTGAGCGTGTTGTTTCTGATATCTAATGCAAACCAATTTTGTAAAAAAAAATAGTTAAAGGAGCCGAAGTTTGTTGACCCTCCGCTATTTGTTTGCCGAAACGGTACGGATAAGTAAGTCAACAAAACTGACGTTGCGAGAGATACCATCAAACACTTTGGTTCTAAAAGGTTATTAATAATTTATAATGTGACTCGTTTCTTCGAAATATTAAATACAACGCGAAAACCGATGCTAAACGTAAACACAAATTGGTTTACGTTTACGACAAAATCGTGGATCCGTATATACACGACGAAGGTTATCGACCTGCTCGTATTATGTATTCCAGTGTGGTGTACAAACAAAATGGTGTTTACTGGCAAGGTGGGAATTCTGAGGACTTAGGCAGCGTAAACAATATGACGTGTGGGGTTCTCCGACCTGATATGGCATTTTTTAAATCCGGTCAGTAAACCGTTGTTGTTGTGTTTTCCTCTAATTAACAGGAAATGTATATTTTTAGAAAGTTTTGGTTAGTGTGGCAATTTCAAAATTCTTTGTACAATTTGTAGTTTCATAAGAGGGGATTATACTTTTCGGTTAAGGTAAACCACACTGGTAATTTTTTTAATGGCGAATTTAATCAGGTGTGGCGTAGCAAAATAATTAAATACCACGCAATTAGTAGTGGTATTTGTTTTGTTGGTGGCGCAGCTAATGACCAGTCTGGGGATTCTTGTCGGCATTTCAATCAAATTAAACTAATTAAGTAGTCAGTATATTTAAGTACAGACACTAACAGAAATACGAAATTTATTAAAGAAGGTACAAACCTTGAAGGTACTCTTATAATCAAAAGATAGTGAAAAAATTAAAACGAGTACAACAGAATAAAGACCAACCCAGCTACACAGCGGCATTGCAGGTTACAGCTAAATGATCTCTAGATATTTAGGTTCTCTGGTTAGGTTCTCAAATTTTTAGCGTTTATAATACATGTATAATACATATATAATAGAATAGATGTTTATTTTTCCAAAAAAAGGGATAATAACAAAAAAAGTAAAGAAAAGATGGACAGTGGACTTGTAGGTGTATTTATAGTTTTATTTGACACAATTATCATCCATTGGGATTTGAAAAAGAAATGTCTTTTAAAAGGAAACGCCTTTGCCGGAAGTGAAGTCATATCCAGGTTAATTCACGTAATATCAGGTGCATTGTCATAATCAAGCAAAATGTTGACTTTTCTGGTATTCATAGCTTATCTAACCTAAAATATTTATATTAATTTATTTTGTGTGACGAAATCCGCTATGAAACCTACAAAAATGACCTAGCTGGACTTGATTTGTTTGTTTTCTAATGTTCGTTTTTCTTGTTGAATATGTATTCTCGTTCTTTGTGAGTAATGTTTGTCCTTTGAACACTTTTTTCGTTGTTTCACATCCAGAATTTGCGTTTCAGAATAATACAAATTGCTTGAATATGCTTAGGGTTTTCTGTACATAGTTTTTCAAGTCCATTTCTGTAAAACTCGGTTAATAAATGATCTAAAACATGTCAAACTATATAAACAACGCATTTTCAAGACGTAAACGATCAAAAGGAAACATCAAGAAATATTTTTTTAAATTAAACAAAATGCTCAAAAAATGATATAAAAATGAAAATGGCGGGACGCGGCACTTCCCATGTCGCGGCGGCCGGTGGGAGGGCTTCATCGAGAATCGAGCGACACACGCGCTTCGTTAGTTCGTCGGCGCGGCCGCGGGTCGGCGCTGAACACGCGCGACGTCGCGTCGTCGCCGGCGCGTCGGGTGGCATGCGCGGGTGAACGACCCAACGCCTCGCGGCAACACGCAGGAATCCGGCAGTGTTCGGCAACGGATCAAATAACGGTATCACACGGTTAGCGCATAGATCGTTGCACTTGGCTTCTAATGAGCAGCAAAAATGGTGACCGGCGGCCGCTTAGGTCGGAACTTCCGATTCGGTCCCGCGGTTAAAACTTAAAACGAGGCAAACGTGAACGCTTATTGCGCAACTGCCGGGTCTCTCGAAAGGGGTGAATAAAAATTGTAGACTGTTGTCGTATCTGCAGAACCAAGAAATAATTTGGACCATTTATTTTGTACCTCTTAAAAATAAAAAAAATAATTTGGTAATGGCAACATTTGATATTACAAAGCATCATAACTCAATTGACTTTTTAGATATCAGTCTGGCTATTTGGATATTTGACTTGATGATAAGTCGATCAAGCCGTTCAATTAAAAATGTTTAAAAAACTAAATAAATTGCTTCCCATTCCCGATATCAAAGGTGCCTCGGAGTGTGTCCACAGGGAAGTAATGACGGCAAAAAATCCACCAATTTGACTATGTCGGAGTTAAGGTTCTAATTTGAAAAAGCTATTATCACTTGAAATACGACTCATTGGTAATCGCAATCGGAAACTTTTAAATATTAATTTAACCCTTATATAGATAAAATATCATTTCCTTTAGTTTATTTTTTGTCAGCACAGCATTTCTGTGTTTGTTATTTCTACTTGCAATTATATATTATTCCTTTAAACGGACGTGGGTCGAAATCAAAAAGAAGCCGCCTCGCGGTGGTTCCTGGAGTTCGGGACGTACGTCGATACGTACCGACGAAGGGTGAAAAAGTAGCTTGACCACGGGCATTAGGTATTAGGCGGTTAGACGTAAAAGACGTGGGTAACGCGGAAAGCCGTGTCGCTTACTCTTTTTCTTTAAAAGACGACAGACGGGTCATAGACTAATTATTAATGTCTATATACCAAGTGACGACGAAGTTGTACGAGGAGCAGTGTAACTAATAGAAAATATCGTTTTGTTTAATTGTCCACAACGTATTTATTTCCTGATAACCTTAGACTAATGATAAAGAAACCTACACTTATATACAATGCATACAACAAATTTTTTTTTGCTATTCCTCCTCATTAGTTTTTATAACTATTTTTAATCTTTTTATCTAAACGTCCTGATATTTATATGCATTTGCTACTTGCATTTTCATTTCAGTGACTGGAAGAGCACCATCGCTTGTCATTTTTATCTTTTATTTATACCTTATTTATCAGTACCCTAGCTAAACACTTTATAAGAAAGATCCCCTTAAAAGTAACCAAAAATTGTAAAATTTCATTTTTGATCTCCATCGTCGTCTATACTTCTTGTTGGGGTAACCGATTCATTATTTTTGTTATAAAGTTTATGGCTGTTAGTAGATTCAGACTACATATTATATTTTGATCTGATTTAAGTTTCGAAATGCAGTTTAAGAACCGGAGTGGCCATAAGTAGTTAATTTGTGAACAAGTTGTTCTTAATATCTTGTAGTTTCTATCGACCTTAAATCTATGAAATTATATGAAAAGAAGACCGACCAGTCATCAATAAACCCCCTTTTCGGTTCAAACAGTAACCATTTCGAGGCAATAAATATCAGAACAAACCCTTTGTTTTGCTTTGTTCGTCAAATAACAGAATAAAGAAAATCCTGCAAGACCACGATTTTATTTCGTTAAAAAACTTTGGAAAAATACAAAGAATAGTTCTTATTTAACTTTAACCTGGATAAAATTATTATACCTATAAAGGGATCTGTCTAATTGATATATCTGATCGTCGGTTTAAGGGCTTCTTCGAATTTCCAGGACAAGTAGCCATTGAGATGCACTATATGAGGTTTGTGTTGCATGTACGCCAATAAGTAATTCTTGCCCCTATAATTTTTATATATGTGTATTATTTATTGATAGAAAATCACATTGTTTTGGCAATACTCAATAATTCACAAAATTAGATTTTTTATTACTGGTTCGATTATCGAAATCGCAAAGATGATAATAAATAAAATATGTTTAAGTCAACAGTGAGGAAATAATCAACGTAAACTTATACTCAAATTCTCATTTCCTAAAACCGCAACTAGAAATCGTAAAACGCAGTACCAACGAATGTTTTCTTTTGACCCTGGCAGCAAATCTAAAATAAATCACGACCACCTCGTATAACCAATACGTAACCCGGTTCGCGTTGATGCGAAAAAAAGTAGCACACTCTCACTTAACGAGTATAGCAGATATCCATTGTTTCGCAATGACGTCGTCGATTAACATTATCTTAAGACTGCCGAATTATTGTCGCAAACAATCTTTGACCTAATTTTCCGGACGGTGTCAATATACTTTAAGTGGGGGGAGCTCGTTCTCGAAAAATTAGTTTAGCGACCTCTTTTTCGTTCACAAACATAAATTCGAAAGGTGAACGACACAAATTCGGGACACTGTTAAACTTCACTCGATCGACTTGCAAAAATTACGATTCGCTGTTCCATATAATTCGAAAATATTTGTCACACGATTAACCCAAACAGTGTGTTTCGTGTTCTTGTACAAATAATGGTTAGTCAATTGTAATAATTTTACTAAATTGTTACCAGTCACCTATATTTTTTGTTATTTATTTTTTTTCTTTGATTTTCTTTTTCATAAATGAAGTATATTATTTAAAAATTGAAAACATAATGTTTTACATAAGATTTAACTATTAAGTGCGTTTATTAATTGATCTGTTCAAGATCGATTTTTAAAATTATATTTTCCATTTTGCTGATTTTGAGATTAGCCTGCCAGTTTTTTATCAGTTTGATATTTTTAACAGGCACAGGCGATTGAAATCGTGATGAATAAGTAAATTTGCTTTATATGCATAAAACTATAACGAATCAGGGAAGGGTTAATTTTAATTTACAAATCCCTCCTTTCGATTTTGTTTAAACTTCTTAAAATGTTAAATTTTCTGTAAATACACTTTATTCTATTCTTTAATTCTTTTTCGTGTAATATAAAATTATTGTTATATTATTCTCTGCATTTAATTTAACATAGAAAAGAAACATTTGTCAGAAACTAAAATCCGAATTTTTGTAAAGGGGGGACCCTCGTGCCGGAGCATGAAGAAGGGTCGGTCGCAGGGTAAATGCCGGGGGGGAGATATAGATCCTATCCAGGTCGACCCCAATTTAGAACTTCGTATTTGGGAATTACGAGCCCGACGACAGTTCAACGAACCCGCGACGGGAAGCTTGCGCACCGTTACAGAGCGCGAAATTGCATCACGAGCGCGGTTGCCAAGTAGCGCACCCAATTTCCCTGCATATCCGTAAAAAGAGTGTCGAATTGTTGATCTGTTAAAAACTCGCCGCTTTAAAAAATATATTGAAATAAATAAAACTTGAATACAAATGGGTCAGGTTGTGGACTCGCTCAACACATAATGAACGTAGTGGAGTGGGTAGCTTCGAAATGTGGCAACGTCGCTCGTCAAGTCGACAACCTAGATCTGCGGTTGTTGACTCCAAACAGTTGGGCCGATCTAGTAGACTTTGTTGGGAAAAAACAAAAGCGACAATGGCCGCTTGTTGTTTTGGAGCGGACGCCCACTAGACGTGATCGATGTAAATAACATAAATAACCGATAAATAACTATACCCGATTGTTGCTCGAACCGATGAAATTGTGTTGACTATCCGTTTCTTCTATTTTTGTTCATATGATTGTTGATGTTGATTGTTTGGGACCCACATATTAGAAAAAGAAAATACAATTTATTAATTTTTTTTGCTTTTAAATTCTACAATTAAAAGCTAAAACCTAAAATAAACAAAACCACTCACCCATTGTGAACTGCTGCCAATACTACGAATTTTTTTGTATGTAAAAACTATTCGTTTTTGAAGTATTACGAAAACTATTTGAGCAGGTATTTGCCCATGAAATGTTGTGATGGTGTGTTTGCTCTATTTTTGACGTTAAACAGAATTGAAAAATATCTATGTGTTTTTCTTGAACTTGTAATTTCATTTTGACTACGATGTTGTTTTAATAGATGTCAAATAATCGTTCAAATTTCAAAGTCGTATATCAAGGGATGATTAGTTTAATTTGTGAAAAGGAGAAGTGGTTATTTTTATAATTTAAAATGGTATTAAAAATGAGTCGCGTCCCAAACCAAACAAACCTCTGTAATTAAACGGATGTTTTTCTAAAATCGACAGTCATTTTGATAACATAGGCATAACACAGCTGCGGGTAAGCGACGATGCTTCGACGCCTCCGAATATATATCAAAGGAAATACCCCGAATCAAAATATTTTTGGGTAACCGACTTTTCGAGATAAAAAGTGAAGTTTCCAGAAATAATCTCGTTCGCAGGCGCGTGCTCTCGCGCTCGTGTGTATGTGTGCATCGGGTCAGTGCACTGGCGTGACCTTAGGACGTGGGTGCCATACGATAGTAGGCTATTAATGAACGGCAACGGTGCATTTCAGAGTGCACTGACCAGCTCAACTCGACGGCAGCGCACGATTCACCCTATAAGTCATCCGACGGTCAATAAAGAGTTACTTTGTCTTGTATTGTTTGGTACCGGGCAGATTGGCTTGACACAAATTCGTTTCCAAATAGCGTCTACTTTCATTTCCTAAAATGCGTATAGAAATTTGCAGACAACATTAAAAAACGTAATTTGTTTCTAGTCAGATACGTAATGTTGGATCATGTCTCGGAATTTTCGTCAACAAATAAATGGTCTACGGCTTCGAGATATCAACAATCCCAACGTATGAACATAAAACGGAAAATATAATCACAAATGTTGTAGGTCAAAATTTTTTGCAATAAAAAAAAACCAAAAACAAATGTACGGCACTAGCGTAAAAACAAAAATGAAAGTATCCAATCCATGTATTGCGTCTACTTGACAATCATTATGACAAATTATAAAGAAAAAAAGCTAAGCCAGTGAAGCGAGCAAATATCACTGCTGAGAAACCAACTCACACCACTACGTGGGCACTCTATGTGATGGCTATTAATTTGCTCTTGCTCTCTTTAGTTGTCAATCTTGCAAATTATGAATGAATCAAAAATATCTGGATGTGCTACAATTTGACCAAAAGATTGCGGGCTTGAAGAACATGTATTTTTGGTGCTCTATAAATATGATATTAAATGTGACGGCGATACACACGGGCTAATTTCTAAAACCTAATTCAAATTAAAGGAAAATATGAAACAGTAGGTAAATTGAAACGTTAATAGTCGTATTCACTTTGTTTTATATTTAGAAAATTTTTCATGTTTAGCCTTCTCGATTTTACGCGTTCTAGACAATTAAAAATTAACTTAAAACGAATTTTGTGCAAGCTACGTGCTACAGGTTAACGTAGCCTAAAAAAGGTCTTTATAAAATAATTTTACAAACCAGTTTTTCTATGCATTGGAGACTCGGATTCGCTCGCGTCAACAATATAAGGAAAAACTGGTTATCTTAATGAAGAAAGGAAAAGTTTCTTCGTATGTTCTAGATTTTTACGCGATATAATGGAAACCTGCGTGGGCGAGCGACTGTCTTGCGATGTAAACTTTTAAAACTAAAATAATTTATACAAACATTAAAAAAGGATAAAAGGAATTATCCAAAGCGATAGAAATATCTTGGTGGAACGGAACAACGCAGTTGCTTCATTGAGATCTCTTAACTAACTACCTAAAACCGGTCCTATGTGGATGTGGCCGATATTATTCAGAAGTACAAATAAATTTAAAAAACGCATAAACGACCATTCTGCAATACAACTTATGAGTCTTCATAAATCTCAACAAATTATTAATGATTAATTTTTGCATTGGGTTCATTTTACCTCGGTAGAGGAAGGGATGAGCGTTTCAATAATAAAAAGCTTACGTTATTAATAGACTAAACTGAGGCAGGAGGGAAAAATGAAAACTAACCAAAACTAACCCAAAATCTTTATTTTAAATTTTCATGGATACGTGCTAATTGCGCGTCACTATGTTACAAATTCTAATTAAGTTTCCCATTAATGCAACGCTAGTATGTTGAACTCCAACGCTTCAGTGAATCCGGGAATTTTTTTCATTGGCCCGGAAAACCCTAAGAAAATTGGGAATTTTTCAAAACACTGAATGGAAACCCGATGTTTTTGAAAGAGTATTTTTCCAAGTCGACCAAAGTCTACCGATAAACAAAGGAACTATTAACTAGTATCTAATCGAGCGATTAACCGCCACCATTTATTAACCTCGATGGCCGCTTTTCTATCGACGATCCAATATTTGGTAATTAGACGCTTAGTCGTCGGTCGGTCGAAAAATTCGGACAAATTGATCAACATTAGAACGTTACAGGCCTCATAAATGCCTGACCGATATTTCGACAAATTGAAAAAATTCAGCGTAACGAACGTAAATACTTTCTCGAATGTTCGCCACACATGGCCAGTCGACGTCGCCTATATTCGGATCGCTTGTTTTTTCCTCCAAATCGAAAATAAGACGGCAGCGCAACAGTAGCAGCAGTGGGTAGGTAGTGTTGGCCAGGTCAGGTTGGAGCATTCGCGCGTGCAGCCAGCTACATTTTGCAACGTGAAGTTTTTATTGTTATCGGGTCCAAATTATACGAGCCATTGGTTTCGCGCGCTGCCTTACGAAAGAATGCAATCGGTGGGGCGTTGACCCGCGCCTAGGGCTTGTGACGTCGCACCTAGACGTCACCGGTGGGTGGCATATCCCCTCATGTACTATACTATTTGGAATTTGCATTGTCTTTGTTTTTCGTTCGAAGAAATGAAAGACGCATTTTTATTTTTTGCGCTAGTAATAATAAACTGCCTTCCTTCTGACAGAACAATCTCTCAAAATTAATAAAGAGAAGCATTTTTAAAATTAAAAAGAAAAATAACTAATTAAACCGACCTCCTCCAATCGCATCAATCTGATTTTCTATGCTAAAATACGACATAAAGCTAGTGTGTTTCGAGGCAATTTTATTTTAATATCTATTAATTTTTGTCTATGTTTGATTTTGATAACTACAAATTTCTATATTAATTTGCATTCGATTGTTACAAGTTATTTGCATTTGCCATGTAAATGTAGTTTAACTTGGTCACGAGTTCTATATATCAATGGCCTAACCCAAGTTGGAATAGATAGACTTTAACCTAACTTCATTATTTCGTTCCTGACAATTTTACGATTTTAAGATGGCATTAGGTTTGTTAGGATGGCAAAATTAGTGCAAAATTGACTTATTTTAGATACGTGATATTACAGCAAGACCATCATGATATTAAACGTGGCTCCATTCCCTCGCACTTGTCCAGAAGATGCTACTACAAAACGGTAATTCGGATTGGAGCTAATTTTTTGTTATAGTACGTACATTGAGTTTCTGCTTACGGATATGTTTACTTCTCTGATACTATTACGATTGTGATTAAATTATCGGTTCAATCTCCTTAACCTAACTTATAACAATAAACTCTCCACTACAACATGCACTGCATTCGTTATTACTTTGGTTTTAAGATTCCTCCCCTTTTCTATTTTGTATTTCCTATTTCTGAAAATTTGCTTGCAGAATAAATATTTTGTCGTAAGCCACCATTTTTTCAATTAATTTTGTTTAGGCTTTTTAGCATCGTTTCGGATTTTCCCAAATTTTTGCTGTCGTTTCAATAGAAAAAACTTATATTCCTAAATTTCTATAAACAAACGTTATAAGATTGTGTTAGCATCTGAGTAGTAGGCAGTACAAAATAAAGTGCTATTTAGAATATTAAAGTTGATAGTGATCGGTCGGTGATAAAATGTGCAAGCAAGTGTGTAAAAAATGGATGAGCGTCGTATTTATTTCCAAAAAAAAACGTTCTCCAGCCGAACCGTATTGATTGATGAATGGAATTCCCGATGTGTACGTGCGTTTTCCCGCCATCGCCGTGGTGTGTCGTCATCCGAAACCCATACACCGCGGGTATACGTGGACTTTCCGCGCATCACCTAGGTATGCCTTGGTGCGGGTGCATTGACTCCGGCCCGCTCCGCGGTGACGTAAGAGTGACAGTTCCAGATGACGTCATCAACCGTTCGGGGAACCCATATTCGGACTGCGAGAGAAGAGTTCTTTGACCGGTCGATTTTTCGTTGCATCGTCCCGGAAGGTGGGGTGAAGGGAGTAGGGGGTCAACGGCCCCGGGCCGCCCATAACACGTTTCGACCCCGAATCACCTACGTCGCGTTACGTTATTGTTATTGTTGTGGTAAATAGCTGGCAAAAATGGGCCGCTTTAGTAAGAATGGGTTTGTCGAGGTGCGAGCAAGAACGCGAGATAACGCCGAAGCTCGACCTAATTGGATGTCGTCGCCCCGCTTCGTGAATAGTTCGTTGTTCTGACCTCGTTATTTATACCGAAATTCGATAAATAAATTTATGCGCGCTACTAGCTGGGATTGGGTAACCGACGTGGAGATACCTAGTAAAGCGGTTGTGTGGCAACCTTCGACGTTCTATTTTCGTTTAAATGGGTTCGACGTCGTTGTTTTTTTTTTGCGTTGACGTCGCGTGCCCCGACTTATGGGGACGGACCCGTTATTTTTTCTTGTGCAATGATGTACGACCATTTCGCTGAACCATCTTGAAAGTTTATTAACGTGGAAGCTAGATAATTGATAAAATATCTTGAATTGATTTTAAGAAAAAATGTCATATGAAAGTTTGCGACAAACGTCTTAACTTTACACGGTGTAATACAAGTTTTCAATATTTTCTAAGAAACTGTTCTGGACATTTTTTTTGTGAAATTTGACAGATGTGTGTTCTACGTCTACGCATCATTATTTTTAGTTTTTCTTCTACATCGTGTATATAATAATGTAGTTTAGTTTTAGTCCACACAGTATTGCTTTGTTTCTTATTTCTACATGTAATTATAGAAAGGTTTGGAGTTCGGGACTAGTTTTTGATGTTTACCGACGAAAAGTTAAAAGTAGATGACGACGCTTGACCACTGGTCTTAGGTATTAGGCGGTTAGACGAAAAAGACGTAAAAGACGTGGGTAACTCGGGAAGCCGTGCCGCTTACTCTTTTTCTTTAAAAAGACGAAAGACGGGTTACAGACTAATTATTATTTTCTATATACCAAGTGTCGATGAAGTTGTACGAGGTACAGTGTAAATGCGAGAAAATATGGTAATTTTTCAAAGAAACTTCTACAGGCTACTGTAATGCTTTTTACAAAACTTGTGGATTCCTCCTGCATCGGTTTTTGCTTAGTCGAAATTGCTGACGTTTCGCCAATCATCCTGTTGGCTTCTTTGGCTTCTTCAGAGCTTGACTGGGAAAATATGATTTTGGTTAATTTTCCTCCACTGTATTTATTTCCTCATTCCCTTAGACTAATGATAAACAAATATAAACCAAAAAAACAAAAGTTACGTTTAGGACGTACGTTCATATGAAGTTTTTTTAGTATAGTTCCAACACACACACACACACACACACACACACACACAGTTACACACAAGTTAGACAAAATACACAAGCCTTTTTTTCAGTTCGAGGGAAGAACTACTCTCTATATCAATTCAGTAATAATATTTATAACAACCACTTAAAGCGACATCAACCAACAAGATAAATGAAGACAGACAGACAACATACATTGTGTCATTTGAAAGCGAATATTGGTTTTCGAATTAAGCTTTGTTGTTTTCAAGAAAAACTAAACGTTCAACTTAACAATTCAATTTTATTTTGCAACCTGTTGGACATTAGATATGATGCGTGATTCGCATTCAACGGTAACATAACAATTGGAACTTAAAATTATCAAATTTCAAATGCATAATTTAAGAATTGTCATACTGGTGACAAAAATACAATTTTACCAATCTGTACTATCTCTAGTAGAGTTCTCCAAACGTTATACCGTTTTTACAACCTTTTATGGTTTTGACATCGGAATCAGTTTAAGACCCGCCTGTGTACCACAAGCCAGGACCGTATTTGGATGGACCGTTGGATAACAAGAATTGTGCCGTGCGGACTGGTGTTTTTTAAGAGTAGTGAAATTCTCTTTGATTAAACTGTTATATTATTTTATTATTATTATTAGTGTGTTTTTTATAAATCTTCCAATTTGCATTTGCCCATTAGGTAGGTTGATCCCCACACACATTAGAAAGCTTAAACTGATTTCCAATTAAGGGGTTTAACATAACGACTCTAAAATATATTCCTGGGAAAGCAATGCAAAATCATAGGCAGATAATTGACTTATAATGGATGTTTTCCCAGTTTGCTTCATTTATATTTATATTTTTATATTTATAATAGACATTTTAAAGTAAGAATGAAGAAGACTAATAATAAACAAGAAAAACCTAATTCCTGCTGTTAGATCTTCATAAACATTTACCAAAGTTAAATACCGGATTATGTCGTAAAAACGGTATATAGTTTGGAGAACTCTACTTGCCACTGGAAAACATAAAATGTCAAGGATCCTTATATTAAAAATTTCGGCGAAAGTCGGGTAGAAAAAGTTATTATCAAGTTTTAGTTGACAATTTTTTCCACTTTTTATTTTTGCTTGTTATTACTCCAGCCCTTTATAGAACACCCTGCCGAGCAGATCCTTACCCGTAACCATTGCAGGACCGGCCTAGGAATTTATTTACCTACATTAACAAGCGGGATATAAGTATGTTTTCAATCTTTTTGGAACATGTACATAAAAAAATTAGCACGACGTAACAATTTATTATGTTCTATGTCACTTGTTTTTATTTCTGCTCCTAGTTCCCCTTCTGAATTTCATATCACCATTTCGTCTTCTGTCTTCTTCTAACAGGGGAACATCTGCTTCATTCCACGGTCTCCACATTTTAAAATGTTAAAACACAGAAACCTTCAAAAATGTTTAATTGTAAGGTTCTGATAAATATTTATCTGACGTACCTTTCTCTACCGCGAATATAGTCTATAATCTTAAAAAAAAAACTAACAAAATAACACAAGAAGAAGAATGTTGTTAATCATACAAAGACAAAAATGATTATTTTCAAACTTACCTGTAAGATAAATAGAGTCTAGGCACTTACCCATACTTACCCTTTGAATTATCCGATGAAAACAGCCTCGCAGGGTCAAAGCTCGAGAATCAGGTACATAAATACGTACTTACTGGAAGAATCACAGGCAAATACCTCTGTAATAGATACGAACATATTGCAATTTAGATTAAACTCTTAAGAACGATACATATGACCTGATGTTAAAATAAACGCTTTTACTTATTCGAAAAAACCTCGCAGCATGAGTGCTCAATCAAATTTAAAACGGTATATTTACATTTTAAATAAAAATTTCATGCGAAGGTCCGGGATTAACGTACTGTAAAATACTTAAAACGTCAAAGCAATAAATGCACTATATTTTTGGTCGTGCAATAACTGTCTGTCATATCTAATTCAGTAAATTATTAATAATGCAGAGTGACACTATAATTAAAACCCACCCGCCGCCGTATTAAACAGCCGCTACTTATAAAGCATTTTCGTTTCGTTCGCGATTATGATTTGAGCCAGTTTCGTTGTGTCGCGCGGTCATCGACCCACTGCTGACGCGCATGCCCCGCATCTCGAATTCGGACAATTAACGCAGGGGCGGGCGTCCCGTCAGAAAAACAGAAAAAAAAAACACGATAGCGCCCAGCATTCGCGAAAAAAAATCTAGATATATGTATTACTTGATCGACTACCGTACACAGCTAAAAACGTATACAAACGCGCGGTAAAGTGACGAAACCACGTGCCGCCGTCCTCGTCGCACCCGTGCTATAGTAATCGCGGGCTCGCGCGCGCTCGAGAGAGAGAGAGAGACCACCGTCCGTATACACTACTCTCACTTTCACACAGTGAACTGGCCTCGCGAGTTTACTTCGTTCGGCGGGTCGTCAACCGGGAACTGGGTCAACTGGTTAACAGCCTACCGCGAACTCTGCTTATTCGCTACCAGGCCTCAGTCGTTCGTCGAATTCGCCAACGATTGGACGTGCTTAACCGATCACACAGATCACACAATTTTTTTGACTGCTCACTGTGATCGTGAGAAAAAGAGAGAGAGAGAGAGAGAGAGAGAGATCTCTCGCAAACGCGAAAAGGATATTTAATGTTACACTGTTGAAATTAGTGACTATGATGGCTGTGTTGAATTGTACCACCGAGTCTTTAGTGTCGGATAGTAAAGCCTGCGGCTCTAGTGCAGACGATAGTAGCGGCAACAGTTCGGGGTGCGACTCGGGCGACGATTGCTCACGGAAAGATTGTTGTTCGCAGGGCTTCTTCAGGCGCAGCATCCAGCAGAAAATCCAATACAGGCCGTGCACCAAGAACCAGCAATGTTCGATATTGCGAATCAACAGGAATCGGTGCCAGTACTGTCGCTTGAAAAAGTGCATCGCGGTCGGCATGTCCCGAGACGGTAAGTGTCCCAAGTTTACTCTAATGTCCGTTTAGGCTAGCAGCGGTTCACCTTTGTCACTATCAGTCAATCATCAAAAGTTGCGGCAAAATGATTGTTACCTCATTTCGCTACAGAGATTACCTATAAACAAGTGGACAATTCGTTGTTTGGGTAATGGGTGATTCGTAACGCAGCCGACTCTCAGTTCGGTTAGTTATAGAGCATTTGTTTCGTGTTGAAAAGCTAATAAGCTTTATTGAATTTTTCAAAGAAACTTCCACAGGCTACTGTAATACTTTTTATAAAACTTCTGGATTCCTCCTGCGTCAGTTTTTATTGAGTCGAACAGGATGGTTGGCGAAACGGTAGCAAGTTCGACTCAACAAAAACGGACGCAGGAGGAATCCAGAAGTCTTATAAAAAGTTAATTCAAATTACTAGAGTAAACCATTTATTTTGCAAAGCTTAGTATTTTGTATTTTCTCAACTATTAAGAAGTACCGGAAACCTTGCACGAGAATCAACATTTATAAAAAATCACTAATCAAGGTGATTTTGCTCGAAAACCACAGTGAAAATTTCTCCAGAAGTCCATGTTGTATCTGCGTAATGGCATTGCATAACTTCACCCCAATGAAAAGAATGTTGCGAATAATTTGACGTAAAATTTTGCAATTTACCATCGAGAAATTAAGCGAAGGAACTTTATATTAGTTTTCTAATATCGTGTAGGTACTTAGAAAAATCAAATTTCACTTGCACTGTTAGGGAACAAACTATTCGTCTGTTTTAATCGACCTAACTTTTCATCAACTACACATGCACGTGGGAAGGCTTTCGACGGGAAAATAAATAAAAAGCATGAACATTTTATGAGATAATAATACAACTTTATGGCCGTTTAATAAATCTTCAATATATTTTTCCAGGAAAAAACGAATAGATATTTAAAAAAAACAAAAGCGAAATATAATTTTATTTTTAAAACATTAAACTAAGCACGAAATACACTCAATACAAAAAAAAAACAAAACCTTCAGCCAAACATTGTACCTATTACAAAATTCCTATGGAAAAAAAGGTAATGAGCCGGTATAATACATTTTTTTAATTTAATCAAAAAATAGAGGATGTTTGTAATTAATATTTTTTTATTTGTCTAAAAGTGGGAGGCCTAAATTGGGAAGGTTGGCAACTCGTAAAACACACGAAATCGTTTAACTCAAGTCAACATCATCTTTTTTTAGTTTTATTCGAAACGACCGATAAATCCTATGGCAAAATGTGCATAAAAGGGAGGAAGGAGCACTTTTTCGCGCGAACAAAGGCACCGAACGAATCGCGCAATAGTTTCCCGGCCTCCCCCGAACTTCCGACGACCCCGCACGAATCGTTAGATCCCCGCGCCCGAAATATAGGTCGTCCAGGTCCCCCCGAGGGGTGAACGACCGTTCGGAGCAGCTCGCAAATCGAGAAAGTTCATCGCTTGCGGCCGCGCGCGAGAGTTGAACGACCTCAGACGCGAGTGGGTCATTGTAACCCCGCTCGCAATACCCATTGGAAAGTATTATTGCCCACTCCTGCCACCACGTAGAGGTGTAATATCGCAACCGTAGAGACACGCAGCTTGCGCAACACGCTTAAGTTGGTTGAGGTCGACGACGCGGTTCGAGAGATCGTCGTGCCACTTTTCGCACTTTCGTTCGCCAATAAGTCCATCCCTCGTCGCGTTGCGTAAAGCAAGGCAAAAAAATCTAATCACTTTTACTATAATGTCGTGGAGAAAGTACACGGCGGACTCTTTCTCTCTCTCCCTCCTCGACCAACGAAAGCCATTTCTCTCTAATCGGTACCATACGATTAGGGAGAAAGTTTGGTATGGCGTTTCGTAACGCGGATTGTTGTTGTTTTTCTATGTAATAGTATATGGAGGAGAAATTTGCGACAGATCACGCTCGAAGATAGCGTTTCCGAGTTTCCCGTTTCAGTTCCGATCGCGATCGGCCTGCCAAAAGCGCCCTCTACGTACGTCGCAAGCTTCGATAATAGATTATCTATTTATATTTATAAATTTACAATGATGTTAACAATATCTACAAAATTGCAAAATAAGGACTGCTTTGAAACCCAATTAATATGCCCGTATTAATAATTTCTTATTAATTAGCCCGACTTGAATCGAACAACAAAGTTTGTTAGTGATTTTACGTTTTCAATGTAACCTAGTGGATGCAATGAATTATTTTAGCAGTTTTAAAGGATTAAGCAGAAACAAAATATTTATACAACTCTCATATTGTTGCATTTATATAAGTATACAAGCAGGCTGGAATCTGCAAATATTTAAATTTAATTGCATTTTCTAATTTCTGAAACAAACTTAAGCATACTATTATTCTATTATTGTCTTTGCTTTAGTGAAATAAAATAATAAATTTATTACCGGTTGCTCTCAAAGATTTCATTCATTTCTATCACCCTCATTTTGCTTTAAGCTTTTATCTTTGAATCTCTCATCATACCATTGCATAACTCAAGTCACTTCATTGAATAATCGGTCTATTCATTGGCATTGTAGTAACTATACAACATTTGATGTGCACTAAATCCTAAAGACGCATGTAGAAAAGTTAGTTAATCGTTGCTTCTTATTTTCTTCTTAAATCAGCCACCACCGTATTTGTTGGTTTGGAAAAGATATGTATTGTGTCTTTGTCCAACGTTTATTAAATGTCAGAAATACGGTAACAGATGATCTTTAATATTATTTCTACAGATATATAGAGAGAGAGCTTCAGATATAGAGGCCCTGTCTATTCCGATAATACAGGCACTTTTGAAGCAAATAGGAAAAAATGTTTGAGAAGGTCCATTCAACCCGCGCATGCTCCAGATTTAAAATCTCGTTTTCAACAATCAACATGGCCGCTGGCAATTTTTTATGTAGCGTTTAAATTGTTCTGGGAAGAGGAGTGCAGAAAATCATTACTTTCTCTACAAAAATGTTAATGCCGCTTGAGGCGCATCAATTTTTACCCCCGTTGGGTCATTTTATTATCAAATAGTTACAGAGTCCCACTCTGAATGCTCTCTATTTCAGATCGTAGACAATAATATAATTCTCTAGATGAGAAATCAAAAAAATATGTTACCAATAAAGCGGGCGATCTTTCTAACTCACTAATACATAATTTTATGTACTAATTATATTTTAAATCTCATATGGAAAACGCGTAAAACCCACTAACTTTCGGTTATTTGTCACTGCAGTAAACCTAAGTAACCCAAGTCGTTAACTAATTAATAATATTTCCCGCGGTTGAGGAAAATCCGCACGTTATCCGGCAACGCTGCACGATGAGCGCATCATGTAGCCGCGGGCGCCGAACCGAAATCGTGTAGGTGGCGGCGCCCGGTGCCGAACACCTGAACTAGAGCGCGTATAATCAACTCCTCGATTCAGTTCAATCCGCTCAGGAGCGTCGACGTGGAAATACGCTTACGCTGATTGGCTTGACGTACCCGTATTTTTAGGTGTCACATTAAATTTTAAGATTCTCGTTTAACTGATAAGATTTTAAGATGTATCATAAAAAAAGATATTAGGCGTTTTGCTCTTGACATTTTTTTTATTTTCTTATAGAAAACATTTTTTTTTAAATATAATCATCGTAAGTTCTTTTTTTTTTCGTTTTGCAGGATTTTCTTAATCAAACCCGCGTTTTAAAATTGCCAATTTTTTTATGCTTTTCGGAAATTATTTTTATGATTATTGAAATTACGGGCCGGAAATGGCACATTTGCAATAAACATTTTATATTTGCAATCGTTTTGGCCCCTGTGGTAATCCAAACATAAATTATTAGGGAATTTTTTAAAGAAAATATTAAAGAAGGAAGAAAGTTTCATTCATTGTTAAGGAAAAAATTTTCATTTTTTAGTATTTATGTTCTTATTTAATTGTCATGTATCACAATCACGGAAAATGCATTCAAAATTAAAAAAAGTAATTTATTTATTTACTAACCGTACTACAAAATCTGTTTCGTTAATAAAAATTTAAAGAAAAAACAAAAAAATTAAAAAAGCGATTTAATTGGGATTGGGGGAAACCGCAGAACCGCATGGGAAAATAAAAAATTGGCGAATGTCGATCCCGAAATAAAATATAGCGTTTCCAAAACGACTATTAATATAAATAAATTATTACATATATATAATAACTATATACCATTCAAACTAACTAAAATTATGCGACTGATTAAATAATTTTTAAGTGACGGCGAACTCATCGACAATGTACAAAATCTATCAAAAAAGGCAATAAATATTCAGATCGACTTAAAAATGTAACATTTGCAAACGTTTTCCATTCATTTGGTAAATATAGTTAAGTTATTTTCGAACTAGTTCCATTTATTAGTGCGTCTATGTAAAATTATTTCGGCGGATAGAGAACAGAGGACGGAAGACGGTCGGGCGCCCGGTGTCTAGAAATTTCCCAACTCCCGAAAAAAAAAAATTTAAAAATAAAACGCCATCACGGCGAACGAGAAAACAGACCTTTACATTCTACATCTCCCCGAGGTCCTTCGACGTAGATGAAATTATTTTCGCGCCTCGGAGGTCGCGCTTATCTCAAAAAAAAACTCGTATTTCGTCGGGAGAAAAATCCGATAGCGAAAAATCGCAAGCGAAGTTACGCAAGCGAAAAACAAAGGCGCGGCGGCGGCGGCGCGCGCGGAGGAGATCGTAGGCGGCCGCCCGATGACGACCTTGACGCCGTCCTACCTCGAGCTATCGGGCACTCGAGCAGGAGCGTCGTCGGCAAGCGCAGAGCGATTCTCAAGTTCAAGGGTGATGGAGGGGAACGGTGGTGGGGCGGCGCCGGGAGGGGAGGGCTCTCGCTGGTTGATGTTTTCGGCGGCTCGCGACACCCGTTCCCGCCATTAGCACTGTGACGCCGGTACGCGAAGCAAGTCACTCACAGACACACGCAAATTACGACGTATAGCGGGAATGCCAGGTCGCGCGTTAATCGCAAGCAGCCCGGTCGTTCGTCACGCGGTTTCGTCGTCGCATGTCGTAGTGCCGTCGTGCCGCCCGCATCTATTTACCGGTGAAAGTGACAACGGCAAGTGCAAAATGGCCGAGGAGTTACCGATACTCAAAGGGATTTTAAACGGAGTCGTCAACTATCACAACGCACGTAGGTGCCGCCGTCACCTCGGGTGGCTGCTTTTTTTTTTCTTCTTTTTTTATCGCTCGCGTGGAGAGGACACTTTCTTCGAATGTGAAAGCAATTCAATTTCTCTCGCGCTCATTGTGTCAAGTCTGCTCGCATACACTTTCTCCGCTCGGATTCGCCAGATTTACGACTTGACTGTATAGGTTTGAATCGGCGTTTTTTTTTCCGTCTGCGTCCTCCCAAGGGTTGTACAATTTATTCAGCCGTGAGAAAATGTCATTCGAACACAAGTAAACATCTCGCCTAGATATCGAAAGTTAAATATTTTTTGTTTTTGTTTACTGTATTTGATGTCGTCTTTGTCAATTTTAGGTTTCTGTTTTCAAGCGTCGCTAACGGTTGTCGCTTATATTTTTTGAAATGTGTTGAAACCAAGTATATAACTATCTCTCTAATTTTTTTAAGCTAAAATTGCTTATTTGTCTTTAATTTTTATAAAATATGATTGTAATGAAGCGTACATTATTTTTATTTCTGTTATGAATAGAAAACAGAAGTGTATAAAACTGTATCGAAGTAGTGATTTTAACTACCTACTTATTTGATTCGAAATTTTATTAAATGCGCATTAAAAAAGTTCTAATCTATTTTTTTTCTTTGTCTTGGCTCAAATATGCGTGATGTCTCCAGCCTTGGTACTCGCGCAGTTAAAAAATCTTCCACGTCATCGAAACGAATGACGTCAAACTTTTATACGCGTTGCCAATGGCGCGCGATAAGACCTTTTGGGCTAAGTTATTCGTGCGGGTTGCCATAATCGTAGTAGCTTTCGCAAAAAGTCGGTACAAGCTACCACCAATACTTTCCAATTTTTTTTGGGAACATCCTTCTTCTTTCCCAGGCTTGTGGGTCGTTTTTATTGCAGGTTTTTTGAACCTGTCAGGCATTAAATTACTACGTAATAATAAAATGCAGCTAATTTAGACATTTTGCCTCGTGCGTTGTTGTCATATTTAGGATTAAATACGAAAACTGGCGAATTTGGTTAGGAAAAACTATAACTAATCGTGACATAATTAAAATATAAAATAAAAAAGGTCATTTGGCAGCCCACGTTATATAAATGTAAAAAAACTTCCATTAAACTAAACAAAATTTAATTCAATTAAATATCAGTTAAAATTTCAATTCAAATTTCAAAATTCAAATAATAAAATCACAAACCATTCTTGTAGGTATATTTGTAATTAATCTCTAGATATTCTCACCATCGTAATTTTGTTAATGTTTCGTTACTTTTTGTTCTTCTGTATAAGATAAATTATGTGTTTTTGTTCCTACTTTGTTTGCATAAGAAATATTATTTATTATTCGATTGATTTTCTTTTAAAAGTTTTTTGCTTAGAAGGTAGTATGGTAATAAAGTTTTTAATTTTTATTTTTGTTACCATTTAAATGATGGTACTTTCAGAAAATTCTGGTACCTGATAAATTTTATCTATCAAATTTTTAATTAGACGCTCCCCACAACTTCTTTGCGATGAATTCGAAAATAAACGAGTTTTTTTTGATTGTTGCAGCCGTCAGATTTGGACGCGTCCCGAAAAGGGAAAAGGCCCGTATCCTGGCGGCCATGCAACAGAGCTCCAACTCTCGTTCGATAGAGAAAGCGGTCGCAGCCGAATTGGACGACGAGCAAAGACTTCTGACGACGGTGGTGCGAGCCCACGTGGACACGTGCGACTTCACCCGCGACAAAGTCGAGCCGATGCTCCAACGCGCTAGGGAACAGCCCTCCTACACCGCGTGCCCCCCGACTCTGGTGAGTACCCTTGCGTGTCTCCGGTGGTCGTTGGTCGCCACACGCGGGCGGAAATGGGGCTGAAAAAGTAAACCCTGAACGACAAAATGTCCGCGTCAGTGGAAGCCAGACTGGTCGGCCTTGTCCGCGCGGGGGGGACAGGCGGAAACGTCCAAGGTTCCCTTGGTGTGTTGTCGTCTCTGTTGTACCCGTGCGAGCACCCACCGCGGGGTACGAGGTTAGCGCTCACGCACTTGAACGTACCACACGATGACACCCGTCGAAAAAGCGGAGAGGTCACTCAGGCAATTTAAAATTATCGTTTTCGATACGACGCGGTCAAGTTTCGACTTTGAAACTTATCTACGGGGATCGGGAAGTCGTTTCGTTTCGGCATGGGAGCGTTTTAATGGTCGCAACGTCAAGGGAATCGAAATCGTGGCGCACTTGGGTCGCCAGATTGTCGTTTCCTGTAGTTCGAAGCGAACAAGAAATTCGAAATTCTAAGCTGCAAGCAATGTTGTAACTAACACTTGAAACACGTATAATCACATTTTTGGAACAAGTTTCGATCAAAATGAGTGTTTCCAATTATTTCCCTAGTTAGGTATCCAGAACCCGAAGTTTTCTAAACAACATTCTTCTTTGCTGTCCTAACTTACTATTTTCAACGAAATTCGTCTAAATTTCCTCTCAGTCAGAAAAACCTCCCAACTAAAATCGTTTTTTTTTTTTCATTAATTTCTGTAGGTTAAATTAATTCAGACTTGAAGTTCTCTACCAAAAACATCTTACTTTCAAGTAAGTTTCAATCGACTAAAAAATGGACATAATCCTGCGTAAGTAGTATAACTATCGGGGTTCTGTTCGATCTTGAATTCGCCTGAAATATTGTGGCACATATCTTTGATATTTCGTTTTTTTTAGGTCGATATCAATCAATTTCTGGTTGAAATGAACTTTGTATATAATTTTTTTAGTAATTGTCTATTAAAAACAGTCACAGTTAATATGTCTAAGTTACTAACTAAACGATATTAAGTTATTTATTTGGACAAACTTAAGTTGCGTTTTTTCCCGTTTTTTTAAATTTTTCTTTCACCATATTTGATTATTTTTAATCACTACCAGCTGATGTGGAATTGACTCCTTTGCTGTCAGAATTAAAATGAACCATGAATGGTTCTTTTCGAGGATAATTCTGAAATAGGTTCAATTGCTCCTAAAATGTTTTTTAGTTAAAAAAGCTATCGTTATTTGGGATATTGCCATTTGGTTTTATATGGTTGACAATTTCGACAAATCGTTCGTATTCGGGCATTTTGATTAAAATTACTCGATAAACTGACGAATCATCCTCTAAATGCATTTCTCTTATTGTTTCAGGCTTGTCCGCTAAATCCGAACCCCCAACCGTTAACCGGACAACAGGAGCTGCTCCAAGACTTCTCCAAGCGCTTTTCGCCCGCGATTCGGGGAGTAGTCGAGTTCGCCAAACGCATACCGGGGTTCTCTCTTCTGTCACAAGACGACCAGGTGACCCTGCTCAAGGCCGGTGTTTTCGAAGTGTTGCTGGTGCGTCTCGCGTGCATGTTCGACGCTCAAACCGCGAGCATGATCTGTTTGAACGGGCAAGTGCTCAAACGGGACTCTATCCATAATAGCTCGAACGCGCGGTTCCTAATGGACAGTATGTTCGATTTCGCCGAGCGTATGAATTCGTTACGGTTGTCGGACGCGGAGATCGGTCTGTTTTGCTCGGTGGTGGTCATCGCCGCCGATCGACCCGGTCTGAGAAACGTCGAGTTGATCGAGAAAATGCACAACAAGCTGAAGGCGGCGTTGCAGATCGTGGTGACGCAGAATCACCCGTGCCAGCACCACATTTTGGATGAGCTGATGAAAAAAGTGCCCGATTTGCGCACGTTGAACACGCTGCACTCGGAAAAATTGCTCGCGTTCAAAATGACGGAGCAGCAGCAGATGATGCAACAGCAGCAGCACCATCATCTGTGGAACTCCGAGGAGGAGAGCAGTAGTAAGAGTCCGGCCGCGTTGTCGTGGTCGTCTTCGTCGGACGTCACGATGGACGAGGCCAAATCGCCACTAGGCTCCGTATCCAGCACGGAATCGATGTGTTCCTCCGAAATGATCTCAAACGATAACCACCACCACGCGACGCACCATCCGACCAACGCCCCCCTGTTGGCCGCGACGCTCTCGGGCAGCCTGTGCCCCCATAGACACAGGGCCAATTCCGGATCGACGTCCTCGGGCGACGACGAATTGGCCGCTACATCACACCTAATACACAACGGTCTCACAATAACTCCCGTGTCGAGACCGCCGCCGACGCACTCGAGGTTTCGCAAGTTGGACTCCCCGAGCGATTCGGGCATCGAGTCCGGAACGGAGAAAGTCGATAAACCAACGTCGGTATGCTCGAGTCCGCGATCGTCGGTGGAAGACCACCACATCGTCGAAGATATGCCGGTGTTGAAACGTGTGCTGCAAGCCCCTCCGCTTTACGATACCAACTCGTTGATGGACGAGGCGTACAAGCCCCATAAAAAGTTCAGGGCGTTGAGGAACAAGGATTCGGCGGAGGCGGAACCCGCCCAGCCCGCGCAGCAGTCCCAGTTGCAAATGCAGCTGTCGTCGCCGCCGCAGTCCTCGTTGTCCACGTCTCATTCGATGTTGGCGAAAAGCCTGATGGAAGGTCCGCGGATGACGGCCGAGCAAATGAAGAACACCGAAGTGATCCACAGTTACATAATGCGCGGGGAGGCGGCCCCGCAACCGTCGCCGATGGTGACGGCGGCACCGACCGCCTGTCCGTATAAGAGCGGCCTGCTGCAGCCCGCGTGGGCGACCAGCGTCATCACGACGACGGGGAGGCGTGGGCACACGCCTTCGCCTCAGCCCCAGGAGTACAACAGGCTGTACTTGCACGCGCAGTCGCCCCATTCGACGTCGCCCGCGCCGCCGCAGTCGAGGTCTCCCGCGAGCCCTCATTCGACACTGCTCCAGGTGGACATCGCGGACTCGCAGCAGCCGCTGAACCTGTCGAAGAAGTCACCGTCGCCGTCGCCCCGCCCCCTCAAGGTGGTGACGTTGGAGGTATAAGGCTGCGGGCGTCGAGACGGACGGTTCAAGTACAAAGTGGAGTGCGTGCGCTAGCGACAGACGCTCGGACATTTTGGTGCCACTTTAATCGTATTAAAACCAAATAATTTATATCGTTGTATATTCATCCTTTTACTATCTCTGTCTATATCTCTGTATGTCGGTGTGTGACCCAATGTTGCGTTGTAGTGGTAGGCTAGTTCGTGGCGTCGTCGGCGTCGGGGGCGGTCGGCGTGTATATAGCGGACCAAACATTTTGGCGGGCCGCCCGCGCCGCGGCGTCTCCCCCCCCCCCCCCCCTTAGTTAGGTTGACATTCAAACAATCATTAATTTAAATAGTTCTAAATGGATATTTATGATTAAAACCTGGCATCAGCACCCAATCGATCCTATATACGATAGATTTATTATTATATTATTTGTTAATATATATATGTGATAAATTTTGATTTGTAGGAGTATAAGTTTGTGTTATATCGCGTATCTCAGTTTGTATAAAAAACCAGCATTATCCGTTTCATCACCAACCGATCAACCCATTTCCTCCCCCTCATTTTTTGTCCTCTCGTACTTGTATCGCAACCATTGTTCATTGATTTAGAGATAGGCGCGAGTCGGAGAGGAAACCGTGAGACTGAGGGGCGGCGGCTCCAAAACCCCAACGTACTAGGGCCCTGAAAAGAAAGGGCCAACTCACCGCTTGGGGCGCCCCCCAAATTGTTTGTCTCCGGCTCGCAATTTCGGGACGTGATCCGTTCTGCCCTCAACCGATCAGCGTAGTAGACGAAACGAATACGGACGCATTATTCTTCACCAATTCTGTTACAAAGCGCGCGCATACATATGAAATAATTATATCTCGGTCAAGTCAGTGTTTTATGATTTTGTAAATTTGAGCAACCGTTGAGGTCGTCGGAATAAAACATGTCTTAGTGATACCGTATGTTTTTATTCGCTGTTTAACCTTTTCCGTCGAGACGGAGAGTGAAAGAACGGAACTGGAACGAATTTGGTGAAAATTCCGAGATAAAATCGGCCCGGGAGAAAGTCGAAGATTAAGATCGAGCGCCATTTCCACCCACGGCTCGGGCGCGACTTTCTCTGCTTTCGTGTGGGCTTTCTACGGAGCGCCTCAAATCGTCGTTTAAACGCTCGAAAATTCGATACGTTTACCCTGAATTTAATAGATTGGAAACGAGCGAAATTTATTGCGGCGACGATGACTGATTTCGTTTGTGGACCTTTGTAATCGAAATTTACATCGGAGGCATTGGCTAAAAACGGTAAGTATGCCATCATTTGTATAACCATTAACATATTGACGGAAAGCGACTGCTGAATTGGGTAATATTGAAAACTAAATACCCAAGACACTAGGTGAACACGCCAAAACGGTTCAAGATAAAGTTTTGAAATTTGGTTCAATGCAGGCAAAATTTGGAATATTTCAACCCCGTCACATCGTTTTTTTGATCGTGGCTATGACTAGATAAAATTTTTAAAATTAAAGAAAAAGTAGGCCTAGGAATCCTAGTGAATCCAAAATTGAACAAATAGGGAGTGTGATGATAAAATCTCACAAGTTGCGATCAAACTGAAAATGCAAAATACATTTAGTAGCCGTTTTCACGAATAACTTTCGATTTTGCACGTAGTTGAGGATACCTACTTTACTGGACTCATTCTTGGGAGTAATTTTATTGAATAAGTTTTATACGAAATTCTTTTCTGCTTAATCAAAATTGAGATGGTGTCATTTGTAACTTTCCCAAATTAGTTGAATATTTTTTTACACAACTCTGTATATTTTGACGGCTCAACGCAACATGAAGTTTTTTCCACCCATTATTAGTTCGCTGTTATAAAAGTACTAAAATTACAGCTGTTTTTTTATATCTAAAACATAAAACTTATCTATAACTTTGCAACAAGACAACCTCGAAATTCCGAACAGTTTATCCTTCCAGCAATATATCGTTTGATCTCAATATTTCAAAAACTTGCAGTGTGGTCGCAGTCGTAATTGGGACGGGTTCGCGGTATGCTCGTCAGAATTTCAAAAACCCAACGAGCAATTTTTAGATATTAAACATGGAGTGAAACAAAGAAACCCAAAAAAATGACGCCTGGAAGGAAATAGCTGCTATCGTTAGAGAAAAAAAAAAAAAGAAAATAATTTCGCTATTAGAAGAGAGAAAAGTGACGAAATCTGCATGTCATGTGTTTCATTATACCAACATTTTGAGTAATTTGGTTTGCTGTAGGCTCGCTTCGTCACTTGAATCAGAGTATACTTCGACCAGAATTATAGTGCTTTTACAACCGATCCCGTCATGAATGTTGCCTACTTATCCGCAGCCCCTTATAGTACACCCTGCCGAGCAGACCCTTACCCGTAACCATTCCAGGACCGTCCTACGAATTTATCTACCTACACTAACAAGCGGGATATAAGTATGTTTTCAATCTTTTTCGCAGAGCAATTCTTGAAACATGTACATAAAACAATTAGTGCAAAATAACAATTTATTACGTTCTATGGCACTGGTTTTTATTGCTGCTCCTACTTCTCCTTCTGAATTTCTTATAAATTTGTAAACATTCAAATGGATGCGTTTTTTTATTTGTAAAGATAGTTCGTCCTCTAAATTGTCATTAGGTTTCACTACCATCTCCATTTCTTTTTCTAACAGGGGAACATCTGCTTGATTCCACGGTCTCTACATTTAAAAGTGTTAATAAACAGGACCCTTCCATAAATTGTTTAATGTAAGATTCTAATAAATTTTTGTCTCATTTCTTATGACGTACCTTTATCTACCGCGAATATAATCTATAGTCTTAAAAAAGACTGTTGTTGCTGTTATTTTCAAACTTACCTGTAAGATAAATAGAGTACAGGTACTTTGAACTATCCAGTGAAAACAGCGTCCCAGGGTCAAAGCTCGAGAATAAGATACATACTGAAAGGATCACATTTAAATACCTCCGTAATATATACGGACATATTGCAATTTGGATTGAATTCTAAAAAATGATACATATCACCTGATGTTAAAATAAACGCTTTTACTTATTCGAAAATACCCCGCAGCATCAATGCTTAATCAAATTTAAAACGGTCCATTTACGTGTCAAATAAAAATTTCAAGTTTCTACAAATCTTCGTTACGATCCATTTCAGGCAAGATCTACTTAATGCAAAATAAACACCTGTTGGGATTCGTTTTTACCATGGTCCTGCGAAGGTTAAGGAAGCAAGAAATGCACTATATTCTTGGCCCTACAATAGACGCGTAGTCTGCTCGCTGCACAAAGTGATCGAGCGAATCTACCTACAGGCTCGGCTTGTGTCGTGCGCGGCTCGACATATGTATCATTCTTCAAACAAAAGATGTTGTAGAATTGCACCACGGCCACATTTCTTCTTCGTTCTTCTGCTATGAATTGATGCCAAAGCAGAAACCAAATCTGAAATTGGAAATAAGGACTAAAAGTTCAGATTTTCACGAAATTATATATTATGACATGACAATTGTTTCGACAACACCGTGTCCTTATCAAATGTGACATTTGATAAAGACACGGTATTGTCGAAACAATTGTCATGTAAAAAAATATACAATTTCGTGAAAATCTGAACTTTTACTTCTTATTTATTTTGATAAATGGATTTTCATCAAGTAAAAGCCACCTCAGTTCAATTTTTGGAAATAAGGAATTCATATGACATTTATATTTCTATTGCATATTTTTTGCAATAATATAATAATATCCCGCCATAATTTAGTTTTGTTTACAATCTATGTATACAGACCACGATTGGACAGAAATTGAATTCGGAACTGAAAGTGCGACAAAGGTCCCATTAAGGCTAAGCGAAGTAATTGCATAATCGCAAGAAGAAATAAATTAAAAGCGCATAGAAGTCCGCTTTCGATTGATTGACTAATTAATTCTAAATGTGACATTACAAGGCGAAAATCTGAATTTATAAAATTTAAAATTCTCCTAACGGTATGGGCAGTTCTCCGTTGATAAACAATTTATTTTATCGTTTAGATATATTCGATTTATCAAGGCTCGTAATAGTTGCTGAGTTGATGTTGTAGGAGTTTAAAACATAAGATTTTAAAGTCTGTTCATAGATATAAGAAAGTGACTAACTGATACGAATTAAGGAAAGACCAGGGCAAACTGTAAGAATGAAATATGGCTGAACAGGTCCGTACTTTGCTTAGAATTTAATTATTTGAGGTTTTGTTAGGAAAGATACTAAACAATATTTATTTATTTATGTATGTATTTATGTTTAAATCTAAAACAAAATAACAAATTATTTTTATTACCTACTTAAATTACTTAAAATTATTCACATAAAGTATCGGTATCACTATCGCTATCATCGGCTGTTCTAATTATTATTTGTTCTATATTATTTGCAATATGGATATCGATTGTTCTGCTTTTTCTATATGTTTAACAGAATTTGCCCAACTTTGTGGAGGGATGTTAAACACTTCGGTTTCTATAAGTTTGGGGACATTGGAGTTAACACGGGGAAAAGCATTGTTACGACAAATGGCAGATTTCTGTTGGTGCCAAACATGTTCAATTAAATTAATTAAATATACAGTGGTAAGGTGGGGAAGCCTTAAGCCCTAGATTTTTTGCATAATTATCATATACGTATTCCTTTTGTAGGTTCAAGCTTTGTAGAACCTCAATTAATTGCTTTTTGGTATAATCTTCGTGAAAATAAATGTCGTTATTATACATGTAGTTTTGGATTGTTGCTTTTGTGTCACATGAGGAAGGGGTTTTAGTCAACTGTCTACTGTGATAACTTGTATTGTCCATTACAATTACGCTATTAGGAGGAATGTTTGGAACTAGTTTGTTTTTAAACCAACTTTCAAATAAGTCAGCAGTGGTGTCTTCATAGTAATCCAGAGAAGAGTCCTTAATATTTTTCGCAGACAGAGAAAGTCCATTTGGAATTCAACCTTCAGAGCCAGCATGCAAAATAGTTATTCTTTTACCTATTTTTGATGGCGCGTTTGTTTTACGCATATCAGTTGAGTCAACTCAACCCTTTTCCGGGGTATCATAAGTGTTAAACCAGGTTTCATCCAAGTAAATAATTGGCCTTTATTGTTCCCTGTAAATCCTAATTTTTTCTAGATATTCCAGTCGCCATTTACGAATTCTAAAAGATTCCATTAAAACTTCCCTCTTGTCAATTTTTTTAAATCTAAAACCCATGTGTTGCATACACTTCCATAAGGTAGTTCTGCCACATTCAACACCGGTTTCATCTTTTTCAAGCCTCCTAATTAAGATATCTAATGTAGGCACGCTTTGTTCTTCGTATAACTGGTAAATTTTACGCCGTATTATATCTTGATCCCTTTCATCTACACTCGAGAAAATGTCAGCATCGCTTCTTTTTTTCCTCGCTGAAATGGGATTATTCACAATTTTCCATACAGTTAATGTTGGGATTTTCGTCAATGTGGCCGTTTCTTCTAAAGATGTTTGCTTGTTGGCACCACGTTCAATGGGAGTCAAATAAACATTGTTTATAACTTCCTTAGTCTCAATAGAATAGTGTTTTCTACATTCGCACATATTTTGCATAATTCGCACACGATTCAACACACGCTGTATTACACACGAAATAAGAATGATTACTAATAAACTTAAACTAACCAAAGAAAAAGAATGTTAAACATAGGTAGGTATAAAATTAGTTTCTATTACGGACCACAATTTTACCTGAATTTAAATTCCGAAACTTTAGGTAATAATCTTGTTGCATTGTATGTTAATGACCACTCTTGGATAATCCCATTGAAAAGCAATTGGTCACTTTCTTATATCTATGAACAGACCATACCGAATCTTCAACGCATATTTAACATAAATGTGATAATAAAAGAGCATATTAGATTTTATTATATTTTTGCTTTAGAGGGATTATTGTGTTTTGTTACGTTATTCTGGTTTGGTTAGGGCATAACTAACACTTGTGCCTTATTTGCTTTCACCTTTAAAACGGCCCTAAAATAATTTCGGCAATTTAACACTCGAAGTTTAATAAATTCATTACATTGGCATTGAAAAGCAGAGCGCGCGCTTGTGTGCTTCAGCATCGTTGTTAGATTTTCGTGTCTGCCTTATCGAAATGACCTCATAACACTAAACGCATTTGTTCTCTTAATGTGATTTAAATTTGGCACAATGCCATTGTTCAAAATCGACAACGCGATCCGCACGCTCGTGGTTAATTATTGCAAATTGTTTGCAAATAAGGGATTCGGTTCGACGAAAACAAAGTTGTTATCCTTTGAGGAACAATTGATACCGCATTTTTATATGTACTTATTGGTCCAGGAAATATATCGATAGATATTACTGAGAGAAAATTAAATTTGTATAAAAAATGTTGAAGCTAGTTTAATTATTATTTAGTATAACATGCAAAAAGTTTGATAAAAGCCACTATAGTCTAGAGTTTATTGAGAACGCGACTTTTTTACTAACATTAGTTTTCGGGTATATTTTTGCAAAACCTTAATTATATCTGATTCAGTTGCAAATAATTACTGATGCAATTGAACTGTTTTACATTTTTTTTTTTTATAAAACCATTGTAACGATCAAAGAGTACAGAATATTATAAAGTCTAAATTTCGATTTCGGATTCCAGATGTTTGTGTTTTATCAATCAATATAATTATAAAAATATGTATATTAAGGGAGAATTAAAAATTTAATGCGTTATGTAACATATTCGTATTCCTTTGTTCGATGCGATCGTTTTCGTTAAATATGAATTAGTAAATAAAGCGCAATTATTACGAATTATTATTCTCGTAGACCACAACAAATACCACAGCGATAACCAGATAGTTTAGTAATTATTAATATTAATACTCAAAGCCTATTTACTATAATGGACTTATAAGTGTTTTTCGAAATTGTTTAACCTTTTTATAAAATAAGTAGATAAAATATAGTTTATATGTGGTCTGTATATCAAACGTCGTTTAAGATGAATCAAATCATTAACATCAAAAAATAAGTACTTTGTGTTTCGTAAGACTAGTTGAATGTAATATGTGCCATTGCAATTATGCAATTATCGATCACTGATCGAGTCCATAAGGACATTGCGCCTCTACCACCATCAGGATGAATAACTTTTTGTTGAACGATTAGGTCATTAATTCGGAGAGCTGCTGAAAAATTGCTAAAACTGTCTTCGGAGTGTTGAAAAAGGTTAAATTTGGACCAGTGTGTTGCCATCACACTTGGAAGCAGTCACCGGAAATAGGAAAATGATGAGGAAATATTTGAATAACAGCGAAACCTTGCTTACTTGTCTTAGTAACTTAACTTGTCTTAGAAAATCCTCATACTATTTAGTACATAAAATAGTATATTATACAACAAGCTTTATGAACGGGATTTTAGGTAATCACGAGTTTGTTAAGGCGCGAATGGAGTGAACATATTGCATATTAATTTTTCAATTAATAGTTTTTGGCTACATTTTTGCTAAACAGCAAGAGTACATTCACATACATTAAAATCTACCGAAAATATCTGATCGCTTCTAAACCTGTGGCTAAAATACCGGAGACGTCCGAACTGCCTCGCTACAGTTTAGTGCAGGGAGTTGAAAAAAAAATTGATTTGTCCTACTGTTGCATGCTTTTCGTTGATATATGTTCCACTCTCTTGTTTAATGAACCAAATCTGCGGTAACTAGATTGGGTTAGAAGATGCAGGTAGTTCCCAAAACATGTCAGTTTTTATTATCTCGCGAACAAAAAAAAGTCAAATATAAAAAATTGTTACTTTGCACGCATAATCCAGTGGCATGCTTAAAAAAATACAATGTTGGAATTGTTTCTGTATCTCAGCAACTAAAAGCGATGGCAGCAATGTACATTCAATGTTTTGCTTTTTCCTAAATACCCATATAGCTATTAATGAAATCTACGTAAATTTTGAGAAAATACTGCCGTAAAAATGCCGCATCCAAACTAATTCGCGATCTGTCAGCGTTGTTGAATGCGGCAAGGTCATTGGTTAAAACCTTTAGATCGCGAGCATGTGCATCTTGAATGGATATTCTCAGAATGTGTTTCGTATTTGCTTCATAAGTTCCTGTATTATCAGCATAAGCCCGGCCACCATCTCTCTAATATCTATACGCAAAATACCAAAACAATTTTTCTAATCGGCCATAGATAATTCATAACATCGAATTGTCATTGAATTGAGTATTAGTGTTTATATTCCTATTTCGATTATATCTTTAAAAAAGAAGTCTACCAGAAAATCGAATATTTCAAAGAATGTCATAATCTAAGTGAGTATGGATCATTTGAAAAATCAAGAGATAATATTTACTACAAAGAAAATAAAGAATGGCCTCTAAGTTCTCACGGTCTGATGCCTCTCGAATTATTTTTTTTTGAAGATGTATTAAAAATGAAATATATAAAGTTCGAGCAAGTAATGTCACTCGTAACAAGTCGAAAAATGCTTTTTATGATCAAGCACATGTGCTAAGTATTACATAATATAATCATAAAATGTTAAGAGTTACATATTGTCGCCACCTTTCGAAATATGCATTTTTTTGAGATACTTAAAAACAGGGTGTCGAATTTAAGAAAACGTCAGATTCTACATAAAAAGTCATAAAGCTGTTGTATTTGATTATTTTTATTTAGATAAATAACTTAATTCATCCTTGTTTGACGCAGACAGCATGAGGCTAGTTAGCTATGGTCAAACCTATACATAAACTTGATACAGTTATTCATCAGTGCGTTTAGTGCAACAATAATAATTGATGACACAACGGTCAAGATTCGTGTATTACGCGTCAACCATATGAATACGTACTTGACTTTTAAACGAAAATTACGAAGATTCAACTTGACCGTCACTTGACTTTCGTGAATCACATTTTTATTATATCCCGTTTCCTTATTCGCTTCTGTGATTACGCAACGAGGACACGAGGACGCGATATTTATACGCGCAAACAAGATCTCGAGAGAACGGATAGATTCGGGATTACAGGCCCGACTTTTGGTTTCGATCTGAAATATTTTGGAAACGCCACTGTATTTGTTTATTATCATATAAGATTTCTAACCTCATCACAAACACATAACATAAACAAAATTAGTCATGGAGCAATATACGACTGAACAATGTGTAAAAATTGTGCAAGCCTATTATGAAAATGGTCGATCAAGAAAAAATGCATTTCGGGCTCTACTAATTTTTCGACTTTCTGAGACGACAATTTGGAATGTGGTTCAAAAATTTGAGCAAACTGGATCTGTAACTAACCTCAAAGTCCTTCAAGGTGCAGGTCGGTCAGATCAAAATATTGCCATTGTTCGCGAAAGTGTAGCCGAAGATCCAAACACATCGATTCGTCATCGATCGCAGCAAGTGGGCCTTAGGTATTCAACCACACAGCGAATTTTAACAAAAGACTTGCATCTACACCCATATAAAGTCCGAATAACTCAGGAGTTGAAACCTCGAGATCATCAACAGCGCTACGTGTTTGCAGAATGGATACCAGAAAAAGAGGTTCATTTTTCAACGAAAATCATCTTCAAATTGGTGGCTTTGTAAACAAACACAATGCTCGTATTTGAGGATTAGAAAATCCAAGAGAGATTGTTCAAAAAGCAATGCATCTCCAAAGAGTGACTGTTTGGTGCGCAGGAATAATTGGCCCTTTTTTTCGAGGATAATGCGGAGAACGCTGTTACGGTTAATGGTGTTCGTTATCAAAACGATTTTTTCTGGGAGCAGTTGGAAGGTTGAAGATTTTTGGTTCCAACGGGATGGACCACTTGTCACACATCCAGAGAAACGATGCAATTGCTGCGGAGCAAGTTTCCTGGTCGGATTATCTCACGTAACGGCGATATCAATTGGCCGCCGCGATCATGTGATCTTACTCCCCTAGATTTTTTTGGGGGTATCTAAAAAGCAGAGTGTATAGAAATAAACCAAACACTATTCCAGAGCTGAAACAGGAGATTAGACGCGAAATAGCAGGCATAGAACCTGAATTGTGTCAAAAAGTGATAGGAAATTTCAATAAACGAATTACGTCATGCCACATGAATCGCGGGGGTCATTTGAATGACATCATCTTTCATACCTAATTGTAATACACTAATCTAAAATGGCAAATAAAAATGTTTGTATATTTTTATATTCTTCCGAGTTTTTTTTATTATTTTAATGTGGAAACCCTTATTGAATCACCCTTTATATCGTGCAACAAAGTGCACGAACGCGTTCACTGAATGACGTGCGACTGGATCGGCAGAACTGACAGATGTCAAGTTGCTAAAATCAATCGCTGGCTCTCAAAACCGTAGTCAAATTACAGCAAACGTTCGAAACGGCCCACCGCATTGGCGAAGCAGACGCCTTAAAGGCGCTCTCAAACCAACGCGAATTATTCGCAGCGGCAGCGAATTGTTGTAGTTTCCACCTTGGTTTCCATTGGTCTATAAAATATTTGAAATTTTTGAGCTACTATACAAAAGGCATTTTCTACCACCCTTCTTGCAGTACAGAGTCTTTGATTATCTATATGGAAAGGGCCTCATTAAATACGGCTTCGCTTCAGCGCAAAAGCTTTATCGCCATTTAAAACATAAGCACAGTGTTCATTTTATCCAAGCAGATTTTTAGACCCAGGAATATTCATTGTATTTCCTTGAAACCGCTTTCCCATATTAGATTGCTCAAAAATCGCACTGTCGCTGTTTTTACCAAATCCACCGATATCTATACATAAAAATGTATAATCAAGTCAATATTGAAAATTTGTGTAAATAGTACAAATAATTTGATCCAGTTTTATCCGGACTGATTGCCGTCCAAACTGCCATCGCAGTTTGGGAACCATTATATGTTGTGAAACCAATCTGTTTCCAAACTTCCGATGTTGGTTCGGGTAAATACAAATTTTCTAATTTTGTACAAATAGCTTCACAAACTTCTGTCACAGTTGAACTTACTGTTGAAAGTTCAACTCTAAAACTGTGGCCTATTGTGTAGAAAGTATCACCAGTGGCAAGAAGTCCGTAAACGAATTTATTTTCTTTTTTGGTGATGAAATTAAAAAAAATGGAAAAATCTGCGGAACAAGCACTAAATAACATGAAAAAATGGTGGTGGACTGAACAAATGACTTTTCGGCCTTGCTTGACTTTCACCAAAATTTCTTCCAATATCAGTGACAATAATCCTACAAATATCGATCTTCCGGAACCTGAATTAGAACCCGTTTCAGAAAATTTTTAAACTGAAATAGCTAGTTGCGAAAATGCAGATAGAGTTCCGACTGAAAAAGATACGGAACCTTAAGAAACACGAAACAAGTTTTAAATGTCACTCGGCCATCTAAATTAATAACGGTAACAAATACCACTCCAACTAGTTGTTCAACTGTAAATAATAAAACCAGCAGAAAGCGTGATAACTCTACACCAATGTCTTCTGTTGGAGAGATGGTAAAATATTTGGAAAAAACAAGAATATGATGCCACTGACTGTCTTCTCTTGGCTCACGCAAAGACCATAAAAACATTTTCCAGAAGGAGACTGGCGGTAACTAAATTGAAAATTGCTCAAGTCATCATGGAGCAAGAACTTTTGCATCATGAGGAACTCAACACAAATGGGATGCCTAGACCTCAAAGTGGAAATAGTTCTCTTTACAGCACTGAATTTTTACATGATGATAACTCTAATGTTTCACCAGTGCTGAGACCTGAAAGTGGAAATCCCAGTTCTTCATCTGGATTTTCACAGGACGATAATACTTATATTTCATTGACAAATGTATCTCGGCAGTCTCAAGGAGTCGCCAAATCTGTATTAATAATAATTCCTACTTGTGTCGTTTAAAAATACATTACATTACCTTTTCTTAACTTGTTTCTTTTTTTACCTCAAGATAGTGGCAAGTCGTTCTTCGGGTGGAATAGGTTCAGGATAATTTGCGTCAGATTTTCGTGCACGTGATAAGGCACAAAATTTCATCAAAACACTCGCTAGTCGTTGTGAAATATATATAAAAGCGTTTTTCAATCAATGAATGAAATTCTTCGTACTTGTTTCGTTCCAAGTTAATACCATGAACCCACTCTCTTTTCTCCTAAAATCAAAAATCAGCACCAAGCGTTTAGTAATAAATAAATACTGTGTATAAAAAATGTACCTACTTCACATTTTCTTCAGCTTCTAAAGCAAGTAACAAAAGTGCCTCTTCTTCATCAAATGATGAGTCTTCTGGTAGAAAATAATTATATAAATAAATATAATTGAAAAAAAAACGTACGATTTATTGGTTGCGGCGTGAAGTCTAGAATTTCACACCGCACTCTAGCGAATAAATGGTACGAAATCTGTTTTTTTTTTCAATTGTATTTGTTTATATCATTATTTTCAACCAGAAGACAGTGGTGTATTTTTTTCTAGACAGTATTTATTTATTAGTAAACCATTTTGCTGATTTTTGTTTTTCTCTCCACTTTCAGGTCTCGGAACTGATGCAACATTAGAGTTCTCATGTAAAAACCCAGATAAAGTGCTGTAAAGAGAACTATTTCAATTTTCAGGTCTAGGCACCACATTTATGTTGAGTTTCTGTTCCATGATGACTTGAGCAAAATTTAACTTAGTTATCCTCAAATAGTTCAATAATATATAGTGTAAATATCATACCGTTTAGTTTTCGCCAGCACAGTATTTCTTTGTTTGTTGTTTCTGTACAAAATTATAGAGGGCTATGTTTGTTTACATTAGTTCTTTTAACGGACGTGAGTCGAAAGCAAAAGGAAGCCGTTTTGCGGTGGTTCCTGGAGTTCGGGACTAATTTTTGATGCGTACCGACGAAAGGTTAAATGTAGGTCACGACCCTTAAGGGGCATTAGGTACTAAACGGGTAGACGAAAAATACGTTGAAGACGTGGGTAACGCGGAAAGCTGTGCCGCTTACTCTTTTTCTGTAAAAAGACGAAAGACGGGTCGCACACTAATTATTATTACTATTGTCCATGTACCAGTGTCCACGAAGTAAATAAGAGAAAATAAAGTTTTATTTCATTTACCACATCTGACTGTGTTTATTTCCTCATGAATGATAAACAACCCTATAATAGTATCATAAACAGTTTCAGTACTCCCTATCATTTTAATTTCATTCTTTGTGTAGTCTTTATGACATAAATACTACTTGTTTTTAATACATTTAATAGAGTGGAAGAGTTGTATTGTTACATTCAAAGCTTTTTAGTAACTGAATGACTCAAGCCTAACTTTATCCTTTCGTGGGCCTCTAAAAGTAATATAAAACTAATGGTGTTTACAATATGGGAACACGGGGTTGAGTCGCCGATAAAGGACGCCGACGGTATCGTTCTGTGTGAATGACGCGACGGCACGTCGCTAAGATGATAAAAGGGTGCCGACGGCATTTGCCAATCTTATATATTTTTGCAATCAACATGTTTTAAATCTTGCAATATTGGATATTTTTTTAACAATTTCTATTAAAGCTTCCGTCTTCCGATTCGCGACGAAAAAAAAGCTGCGCAACCGCAGTGACAACAGCAAAATGATGCGTATGGCTGAGTGTTTCCATAAGCTTCCATAAAATTACAAGGGAGAGAAGTTTTCGCTGCGAGTAATTCGCGCTGGTTTGGGGGTGCCTAAAGGTGCGTATATATTTGACGAGACGCGCGCGAACCGTGCTTAGGGATGTTCCGATACCATTAAAGTATCGATACCTACTCATTTCGATAGTAATCAAATCTTTTTTCGATACTACTCAAATAAATACTCCTAAAGTATCGATACTTACTCATATCGATACTTTTAGTACTTTATTATTTTTTTATTTATTTTTAGGAAACTAACAATGAACGTTGAAGGACAATGATTAAAACAAAATTAAGAAGGAAAAGAAAACTTTTATTGTAAACGTTTGCGTCACGTTAAGCACGTACTTTAAACAAAAACCTCTATGATAACATTGGAATAATAAGCCGATGATTACAATAAATATAATTATTCGTAAGCAATCTCTTGCATGTTTTACAATTTATGTTGGTTGACAATAAAAAAAAATGAAGGGCGGGCGTCTTTCTCGCGTTTGTCTGATGCGTTCGGTTTTTTTTTTTTAATGGTGAGGCTGATTTGATTTGATACCAAGTAATTTTATTTCGATACCGAGTAAGTATCGCAAAATTGATTCGATGCTATAAATACTAAATAAATAAAAATAAATAATAATAATTAAGTAATAATAAAAAATAATGAATAAATAAATCAAATCAAAAGTATCGAGTATCTACTCGTATTTACTAGTATCGGAATATCCCTAACCGCGATTTTTAATCAACGAGCCTACCGCGAATACCCTGCGAATTTGTGTGTGATTCGCGCAATGCGCGACGAGCTTCGCACGAACTTTTTAGTTGGGGCTAATACGTCGAACGAAGAAAGAGTAGCCGTGTCTGACGATGAAGAACAAATGGCAGCTTTGATAGTTTTGTGCAGAGGTCCTTTAATACTATCAAGTTTATTAAATCAAAAACAAAAACCTCGGCGATGGTGGCGCATTGCTTTACATAAAAAAACCCCGCCAGGATCCGAACTTCTAGCAGATTTTATTTATGATTACATACTATTAAGATCTACCTTTTCCTGTTCACATAGACGACTTAACCTTTTTTTTTTCTATAAGTAGCCAATAAACTGGAGATTTTCTTCTTGCAGGTCTCTGCAGGTTTCCCGATGACTGATGCAATTTCAGTCCATGTGTCTTTTTTTTTTTAAGTAATCTTTATCCTTGGGATCTCAGAAATATTGGAATAATTTATAGGTGTGCACTAAATTTAACGTGCTTTCATTCGACCATTCCATATTGAATATGTATCGCATGGTCCGACTCGTCGCAAACGAACCTAAGGTGATGTTGGCGCATGCTTGCTCACTGGATCGTCGGATATTTTAAGCGCCCTATAAACATGCAGGCAAGTGTTAAGAGTTGCCTGTACAGGTCGAGACACGCGAGTAAGTGCGAATCAGATTGTGTCTGATTTTTAGAGCAAGTGCGAAGGGCAACTTCATTTTTCGCACAGCAGCAGGTCCCACCAATTGCTGAACATTGAGGTTTACCTGAATAGTGTGTGACCGCAATTCGTTGCTCGCGGACTTATCTGGACACACTTGCGCGCGGACTTGCCTGCATGTGTATGGCCCCCATTAGAGTAAGAAACTAGCAAATAAAGCACATGCATACGTTCGAAGAAAAATGCGAATGAAATTATTACATTCTTCAATTGAAAAATTTTTGATTTTCAAAAAAGAGGCAAGAATAGGTTATAAAAGGGATTTTGCAACTTAAAGCAATATGTACTTTGTTGTTCGTTAAAATATATGATAAAAATATAAAATAAATAGTAATATATATTACATAGGCAGCGCAATAAATAAGAAATTCTTTCAAATTCTGTTAGTTTTAACCAAACTTTTGTATTTTGCAGTTTATTATATAAAATTTTGGTTATGGATTATAGTTTATGGGTTAATTTGTATAAAGCTTATTGCTTCAAACTTGTACGCCTGTTTAGACAATTGAACCAATCTTGATATTCAATAAGGACCAAGAAACACTTAAAATAATCATTCTTTGTTCTTTTGGATTTAATACTAAAGTTCTAAAGTTTAAATACAGATAACGCTCACAAATTTTTCCAGCACGTATTTTGGTTAGAACTAATTAAATTTCTAAGTTTTACCATATTTAAAACCCCTAAGACAATAAACGTTTTGACTTCTGAAAAATTTAAATACTTGTTGCATTATGAGATACACAACATACACTGAAGTTCCGTAAATAAATGAAAAAAACTAGAAAAACTGTAACGTTAAATTAAAAATATTTATTGAAATGAGTGTTGATTAGTTTTCTTTTCGTTTCATTTTTGTGCTTGATTACAAATGGATTCATCCTTACGTATAAATACTATAGCCGTCATGCAAATAAAAGAAACACATTGAAACTGTCACAATTTGTGAACATTGTGTGAACAGTAAATTGGAATTAATTCGATGCTCCGATCGGGAGCGACAGATCATTAACTAGAGGAAATGCAGTGTTTGAATTTAAACTAACGTTTTGCGAATAAATCCATATCATAATAATTTAATGTATCAGTTTTACGCTATAGATCTACATGACAAAAAACTAGTTATAACAATTACAGTCTAGTTTTCAAATGAAATCGTCCAAACTTCAATTATAATTAATATTTTGCGCAAAAGCAAAATCCGTCTTATGTCTATGATCTTCTTCTCAAGGTACCATCTCCACTAGTGAAGGTTGGATACAATCTCAGCAAATCCCGCTCGGTCCTTAGCAACCTGGAACAGGGTGTGGGCATTCAGGCCAGTCCAATCACGAATGTTCTTTAGCCAGGAATGTTTTCTTCTCCCTATCCCCCGTCGTCCTTCAATCTGGCCTTCCATTATTAGTTTAAGTAGGGTATATTTACTGCTTCGCATTATGTGGCCAAGGTATGCCGTTTTTCTTCTCTTGACAATTGTTAGCAGTTCCCTCTCCTGTAGTGTTCTTCTCAATATTTCCTCGTTGGTTACACGTGCTGTCCATGGGACTTTAAGGAGCCTTCGCAAGGTCCACATTTCGAACGCTTCTATTTTGTTTATGGTGTTTACTTTTAGCGTCCAAACCTCGCACCCGTACAGCAATACAAAGTGGATGTAGCATCTTACAAATCTATATCTCAGCTCAAAGTTAAGTGCAGCATCACATAGCAGGTGTTTCTTTCTGGCTCTTATTTCTGGTTGAGGATCCAAGTGGCAGTTTATCCAAGTTCCAAGATATTTGAAGTTTTCGACCACTCCGATGTCCTTTCCATTTATTGATATCCTTGGTGGAGGCTCTCGAGATTTGCTAATAACCATTACTTTGGTCTTGCCAACGTTTATTTCGAGGCCAAGCCTTTCTCCCGTTATACTTAGTTTTGTTAGTAGCCGTTGGAGTCCTTCTGGCGTGTCGGCAATGATCACCGTATCGTCTGCATATCGCAGATTGTTAATGATCTGTCCATTGATCTTAATACCATCAGTTTCCTCCTGCAGGGCCTCCCCGAAAATGCTTTCCGAGTACATGTTGAATAGTAGGGGCGATAATACACATCCCTGTCGTACCCCTCGTTGGATGTCCACCAGGTCCGTTACCAGGTTACCGAATCTAACATACGCTTGTTGGTGCCAGTACAAATTTTTGATAATCTGGATGTCTTGTTTGTCTAATCCCTTTCTTCTAGCATTTTAATGAGCTGTACATGTTCCACTCTATCAAAAGCCTTTTCATAATCTATGAAGCAAGCGTAGATCTTCCGTTGTCGATCGTTACATTTCTGAAAAAGGACTGTAATGCTATATAAGGCTTCTCTGGTTCCCAAGTTTTCACGGAAGCCGAATTGCGTTTGGCTGATATCTTGCTCGCATTTCTTGTATATTCTTGCATATATATGTCTATGATATATGCTTGTAAATTTACGATATTTATTTTATTTACACATAAAGCATATGCAGAAAATTCGATGAATTAAAAATATCGCAGTAATAAACATTTGAATAGAACTAAGAAATAAGAAAATTAATAAAACTTTTTGACATTAAAACAACAACGAAAATAGGGGCTAGATGCTCTTAAATTTTACAATATATCCTTGAGTCTGTAAGTAAAGTCCGTACTCGATATCTTTTTCAAAATGGCAGCGTATGATGTGATTCGGTTAACCACCTCTAAACGCTTTGGGGGCATTCGTTTTATTTCTTTGAGGTCTCCATGATTCTACCAGTTCTTCATTATATGCGTTCACTGTTCTGTATTAAATCGTTTTGCTTGTAGCTGAACGAAGTTTCTTATGAGCTATTTAGCCGCCACCATATTGCCCTTGCCTCTATATCCCAAATTTATATATTATAGATTTTCTTAAAATCTGTTTCTCCCAATTACATTTCGAACGAAATCCGATGTCTCAAGTGTTGTCGTTTGCTCTTTTACTTGCTGTTTCCGGTTTTTACTGCCTCCGACATCTAACTTGCTCTACGCTTTTTTATAAATCGCCAATTTACCAATCTTCTGGACTCTGTAAATGTTATCAGGGATTGTGTTTTTCATTTCGATATGATAATGTCTTAGGACTTTTTGAAATCTGCATATAGTAGTTATAAATTGTTCGAATTTTACAAGTACATCGTCAGCGCAATAGTTTTCCATTCTGCGTTCTCTGCCTACAATGTTTGATTCTTTTATGACATATACGATGAAGTTAAAAAATGTGATGCTGTCGTCTTGTGTGATGAAGATAGCAATAACGGTATATTATTATAGCCTTTGCCGCATTTGTCTTAGAATTAATGTGGCGTCTATCGGAGTCCTATTTTGACTAAATCCCGCTATCGCTACGTCAAACGTCATCTGAAATGGTTTTTTAATACTATATTGCATATCTTACCAATGTAACCACAACATGAATTTCACTAGGTATGGGGCGATTTTAATATCTTTACCCGATTTAGAAATATATATATTTTTTGGAAGTTTTACTTTGAACACTCCATCTCTTATTCATGACTTAGATTGTAGCTACACTTCTTGTGTGTCGTCAGTAGGTCACAGTCAAAACTAGATACAAGAGAAATCCAGACAAAAATTTACAGCCTACGAATGTTGGTTTAAAAAAAAAGACGACTAACATTATACGTCCCAAATAGGTACCAGTCAATTGACCGAAATAATTTTAAAAATGCAATGAAATTTATAATTATTTATTTATATTGTGCGTTACATCGCCATCGCGTCGTTCTGAGAATTAAAAGGAGTCGATATTTTTATTGGGCTCCCTCGAATTGCTAAGTGTGGCATTCGTGTACTCCTTGAAGGTAAATTGGACATCACAAAGGCATTATTATAAAATTGTTATGAATTTTAAATAATCATAGATAAAACTCTCCAATTGTTTATTAAAACACTTTGATCGAATTTGACTAGTCAATTAAGAAGTGGTCACTTCTCAGTCAATTGACGGGTCAATTAAGAAGTGGCCATTTGACAATTTCCAACACTCGTCCCATATCATATTCTGATTTATCACCTATTGTGGCGGATATGTTAGAGGACATCTGATATGCCAGGTGTTTTGGAAGTACGTTGTGTAATGTAAGAGTTGGCTTTAACTTTGGCGTCAACTCCTGGACCCACGGCATTCCTCTAGAGGTCTATCGACAAAACGGTTGTTTTTCGGTTACCAGTCGAGACAATTTTTGCAGAAAACTCAACTTGCGTAGGTATATATCTGTAACGTCTGACACGAGATAATACAACAAATAATTTGCACGCGTCGACGTGCTGAAATTCAAGGTTAAGGTCGCAGTCAATTTGTTTTCGCCGTATGCCGTATTACGGCAATTTAATTTATTATTAGCGCAAATATATAGATTAACGTATTATTTTTATGCGCCGCGCAGCAGTATTAGTATTAGAGGACGTGCGCGACATCAGATAGCCCTTTATGGAGCCCTAAGCGGAAGTGACGTTTTTTAAACCTATCGGTAACAAGATTATTATTATGGATCGTCCATTTCTTTCATCAATAATTGTTTCAAGTAGAAATCGCGGATATAGTGATAGACATAAATGATAAAACCAATTGGGCTATTGGCAACGTTTTGGTGGTATTATTTTTTTCTTTTATAAAGTATATATTAATTTTTTACAGTAATTTCAAATGAAGAGTTTTTGCTTCGGGATAAATTTTGACAAAGTGGTCAAGAGTTGCCAGTTTTGATTTTGTAACATTGTAATTTGTAAGTCAGATATTTGAAGGAACACAACGATGAGCTGCTGTGAATGCCATGATGCAAAGAAGTATTTAACATATTAACGGAATAAACACGACGAATATGAATTTAACTATCCTTTTACTTGAAGCTTACCTCCCCTAACCCCTACTTTTCAAAATCTCGAAGTCGTCAATGCCCGACGACGGTTTTCAATGAGTTGCGCAAAACTTCGATTCGCACTTGACCTTTCGCAGAATTTTATACCGGATTACGATTTTTTCCACGCGTCAGAAATAACTCCCTTATCTCACGTTCGAAAGTGTTGCAATAACTTCGCGTTCAATGTCAAAGATAAGCGCTTGAAATTGGAATTCGCACTGCCCGAAATCCAAAAGTACTATTTTTTGTTCTATGTTATTTTCCATATTAAGGATGTTATGCAAAACACGATAAGTATTTTAACATTTCCATTGGCTTGGAAATTAATGATAATTACCTCTAAGAAGATACGGAAAGTGGGCAAGCTTCAAGAAGCCGCCATTCGTTTAGTGAATCTAGAACGAGAAACTTATATAAACGCACATTGTTTTCTTAAAAAAACACTAGCGCTCATATTTTAAATATTTTCTCATCACTCAATTTTTTGAGACTAACGTACCACTTCGAATTGAAGAAGCTTAATAAAAAAGAGAGTCAAAAAATAAATTGCGACGATAATAAATCTACGTTTTCGTCGTAAAATTTCAGCGTTTGGAGGTCAACACAGACGACAAACCCGATTGTTTTTTTACGTAGCTAAAACGGAAAATATATTAATAAATCAATGGCATGCCATCTTTATTTCCAAGGTCCTCGATGTGATCAGCAAATGTCAACGAACAAGGTCATCGATTAACAATAATAATTATTGTTGTTCGTTTAAATTCTTGCCCGTTTAATTTTCCGAGACTTTTAGCATGGTACGTGGGTAAATCAACAAGTTTACTTGCTATTCGAAAATGCAATAGGGCAATTATTTAAAATTGATCAAAATGAACATCATACATACCGGGTGGCGCAATAGTGTGACAGTTTCATATATTATATCTTTTATTTATCTCAATTTAGAAAAATTGTTTTAATAAATTTTACACAGTCCTTTTCATAAAAGTTTAAATTATATAGGATATATTTTATTTCATATTTTTTATTATATATTTTTCAAATGAACCAACCTATTTATTTTTTTCATTTAATGATTTCTCATTCGTATTGGTTTTGAATTTTCGTATTACTTTCCTATATCTTTGTATTAGCTGCAGCCTTATCTTCGTTTTTATTAATTTTATTAATTACACACAAAAAACTTATCACCATCTAGTGGCTCGTCAATTCAAGATAAAGTGATATACTTTTCTCTTTTTTTTGTTGAAGCACGTTTTTTGAAATGTCCTGCATTTAACTGTGACTGATTAAACTTATCAATCTAAAGCGTATTTCTTATTGAATTTCTTGAGGAGGGGAATAAATTTGAGTCCATCCTTTTCCATTGGACGTGTCCCGAAACTTACTTCTAATATTTAATATGCTTTTTTAGTCATTTTTAGATTTAGTTTCTAATTAAGATTAATCACGTGTCCCTAAAGATAAAACGATATTATACAAATTCACAAAAGGAAATTTTGGGGCCACGAGTTTCAGTTTTAAAATTTGACATAACAGCGAAATTTAAGTAAAATAATAACATTTTTATTTGAATCAACTTCCGCGTACTTTTAATTTTTAACTATGTTTTTTAAAAATCAGAATGTATTTTATTTAGCAACCTTGAATCCTTGCAAAAATATATCATCTTATGTTAAATTAATTAAATTGAATTAAAACGGATAAAATTTGATGCTACATTGTCTAGGTATTTTTTTTATACTAGTAGTAAATCTCAGTAATCAGTATCAACATTTTTAAGCATCTACACATGTTTCTTTCTTTAAAAAATGCCAATCGTTCTAGATAATGTACTAATTTCTACTTATTATTTTTTCATTATTCGAATGGACAAATTTTCTATATACATCTTGAAACTTCTTCCAAATTCAAACGAATCAAAAATTCCCCTCTTTACAAATATCACTCCAGGGCATTTGCGTACCCAATACCTTATTTTTAAGCTATATGCGTATTTTTAAGCTATAGAGTAATAATAAGAATCAGAACCAACTAAAACGAAACTTTCCAAGGCCCTTCCAGGCAGAAAAATGCCATTTCTCAAGTTGGTACCTTGTTTCGAGAAGAGAAAGCACTACTATCTATGCAAAAGAACAAAAAGAGAAAATATTCTTTAACAAAGAGGCTTTTTATCCACGAAAGAGTGGAGGTAAAAGAAACCAACAACAAAATCAATCTCTACACATCAGCATAAATAAATGATAAAATACTTCTATCCAAATATTCATTTTATAATTTCAGCAAATAATATCAAGTTATTCTTTCTGTTTACATTCAAACACTTTTTACGTTTTGTGTTATTTTTAATTAATTAATTAATTAATTAATTGAATAAATTAATTTTAATAAAACTTTCCATACGGGAAGATCGAGTTGAAATCAATTTAATTTGGCATTGGCAGAAAGCGACGATACTAAGTGATAGTCCTCACCTTTGTAACAATGGTCACTTTAGACAAAAGTTCCCATCGGCGTGGCAATGAAGCTTTTTACACAAACCAAAAAATGAAAAAACAAATTACGTAAAAAACCCCGTTCGCAATGGGAAAACAATTGCCCCACCATTGGATGCGTTATTCCCCTTTCGTGGCATTTAACAGTAGAGGTGAAGTTCATGCAGGCTGTGCCTTCCTGTTTTTGTCCTTTTCCGCCTGCATCGGGCGTCCTTTTCCATCGTTCCGCATCCGGACGTCAGAGACGGCGTCGTCAGGGCAACGGCGCCGGGTGTTGCCCTTAGGCGGACGGGGTTGACGTTTGCATCCTGACGCAAGAGCGTCCGGGTGCGACCTTGTCCGGGTATACCGGAAAGATTGCGCCGCTTGACAACTCGGATTTATTTTAGTTTTATTAGCGCGTGGCAACGGAATAGTTAATTTTTTTTATCAAAAACGCGCACTACAATCGAAGCCCCGAAAACGTAATGTACCCCAGTAAAAAATAGGAAATAAATTCCATCTGTTTAAAAATCCAGATTGTTACATTTTTTAAATTTTCAAATAAAAAGTTTTTACGGACCCTAAGTAATCCTATGAAGATAAAAAGCGACGAATGATCAGACTTTTATCGCTATGTACCGGATGATTCAAACTTGGCGCCCTGGGCCTATATTAAATTTGGGATCTACAATGAATCGGATGATTCCGCCTATATCAGCTTGTATAAAGTTTTTCTCATTCTCTATCAGTTCAACAGTTGGAATGCCAAAAAGTTTTTCCCGGTTGGCCACCATGGCAGTGCTCCGCCACATCGAACTTAATGGAACTATAAGATGGCCACCAAAATCGCCATTGCATTTTGATCCGCATGAACCAAATTTGCATTGGCGTTTTTCATTTCCTTGATATAAGCTTAAGCGCCTAGTTTGAATCATTCGATATAGGGTGGGTACCAAATTAGAGTCTATGACTAAAAAAATTTATCCATCCATCATAATTTTTCTTGCACATTTTTTGCACTAAACAAAAAATATACAGGGTGGGCCAAAAAGCCAATTCTTGTATATATCCTGTATATTTTTGAATAATTGAATAGACCATAAAAATACTGGAGTCTTTTTGAAAAAAAAAAAATAACATTGCATAAGCAGGCGTTGGAGGTAAGAAAACAAACGCGTACTCGTAGATGTCTAATTGTGTTTTTTTTTATGTTTTAAATAATCTTCAAATAAGTTTCAAAATCAATATTTTTGTCGTGGTATATCATATCCCCTATATTTGAGAGCTATCAGTCGGCATTTCTTGTGTCTGTATTATGACCGCGCTGCCCAAAGCCTACTTTACGAATTCCTTTTTTTCGAATAGAGTAACTTTACTATATTGCGATTATTTCTAAGTATAAAACTTTTTTTGAAGAAATATTTTAATTAATGTCGTTATCCTTTGGAGAAGTTTTCATGGAAACAAAAACTTTTGATAATAAAAAATTACAGCGCTTTCTAGGAAATCGGCATTTTGGAAAAACACCTTACACCTCTGAAAGAGAATATGCGATTTTTACCACTATATTTTCTGCGAAATTTGGGCTAACTAAATTAAAATAACCAAAAACTGACATAAGTTTTCGTCATTTCAGAATGGACAGTTTCACTTTAACGGTGTTCAGTTTAGTCCACCATGTACAATTATTCAAATTATCCAAGATTAAAAATGAACATTTTTTTATTTTTTAAAGAAAAGATAAACAAATAGTAATATATAAAATGATCATGTTTAAAGTACAATAGCTATTTATACCACTACAAGGTAATTTTTAACCCCAAGAAGGTCATATTTTCAAATGAGAAAAATAATTACGTCTTGTACAAATAAGCATTTATCTTATACAATATATCACTAGCACGTAAACGACCAAAATTTAATCAATTTGAAAAAACAAAAATTAACGGAAATAAGAATAAGCAGAAGAGAATTGAATAATAAAATAAAAAGCAAAAAATCTAAATGTTTACATTTGTCGTATGGTATAAATTTGCAGCAAGATGATTGTCGCAAAAAATAATTAATGAGAAAGTTATTATATTGATGAGGAGAACTAATTAATTTATCCTAGCACCCACTTAAGCAATATTGGAGCCACTCGGTACAATGAAACTAACCAAAAATTTTGTTTTTCTCTTACAATTTGAACAGTTTTGCTGGGTCGGACTGGATTGCTACGGCATGTAGAAATTACACGCAATTATTTTCTCTCGATACGCGATAACGTATATTATCGGGGATATTTTCGAAATGGCTTATCAGTATTGACGTTGCTCGATTTGCCACAAAAAAACCTAAACCGCAAGGCCAACGCGTTAAGCCGCTTTAGTAACCTTGTAAAGGAAATTCGCGAATTTTATCAAAACTCATGGCCGCGATATATTTTTAATGATTTCGTTTGCATCACCTGATTATTTTACGTACAAGCGGTTATCAATCACTATGTAGATATTAAATGGAACCAACCTTCATTAATAATTTAGTTTTTTTTAAGCGTAAATTAGTCAAATCCCACCGGGGAGGAAGTACCACAGAAGTTGGTTGGTTAGTGTACATAAAAAGTAATAACGAGAGGTTCCAAAACAACGTCGGATTTGAAAGGAGTGTAAATTAATTTATTTTCATAAAAAAAGTAAAAAAGTAAAGCAAAAAAATTAAAATTGAACTGAGGTGGCTTTTACTTGATGAAAATCCATTTATCAAAATAAATAAGAACTAAAAGTTCGGATTTTCACGAAATTATATATTTTGACATGATAATTGTTTCGACAACACCGTGTCTTTATCAAATCATCACATTTGATAAAGACACGCACGCACGACCTGTCACGCAGCAGTAAATTACACCGTCCTGTTGGGACCAGAAATTCTCAATGTTCATTTGGTGTAATTGAGCGTCAATAACAGTGATTCTTTCTTCGTCTTCAAAACATAATAGGGTCATTACTACTTCTACTACCACACTCCTACTACTCCTAATACCACACCAAATTCTTTTTTCGTTTTTGACTTACCTTTGGGTTTTCAGTCCTTGGCAAGAAAAAAAAACCTCAATGAAAAAGACTGTTTCCAATAATAAAAAGCAAAAATGGCCGTTCTTTTAAATCGGGCGTTCTTTTTGAATCTTCCTAAAAGCAGTGGTGCATTCTTAATAAATATTAATTAATAGTAATGTAATTAAATTTACCTCGATTACTTCTTTACAAATTTTTCTAATTTTCGACTTGGTTAGTAGCTGCTATTGTTTTCAAAAGCAGGTTACACAAAATAGCCTTCGCAAAGTAGAGAAACAGAGATTAATTTATCAATAAATTTATAATTCTTTTATATTCAATAATAATTGTCCGCGACATAATAGCGAGAATGGATATTAAAATTTCCCAAGACAACACAAAAACTGACAAAAAAAATTGCGATTAAAATTCCGGACAACAGAGTTTTTCGCGGAATTACCAAACACGACGGGTTGTGGTTTCCACCACACGACACATCCAAACACAAATACATCAGATCCCGTCTATTTTTAAATGGGACCCACGTTTTTGAATTTTAAAATTACTTTCTCCGTAAACGTTCAATGTCACGGCCAGGCCGTCCTTTGGACACAGACAATGCGTGTTTTTGGGCTGTTATTTGGCTATATAAACATCTTTTTTTTAACTCTCGGTTATACACTTGCTTATTCCTAAAAATGTTCCATAAAGTTTCTTTATTGTTTTTGCAACAAATTTCAAATGTTCCTGTTTGTTGCCGATTGCCATTCTGAGCGGTAAACTTCAAAAGAAATTCGGCAACAGTGCGCAACACGCAGCAACAAATGTGTATTGTTGCCGCAGTGGAAACTTGCGTCGCAACTTGTAACAAAAACAGTTATTCGAGTTAACAGTGAAGGGTAAACCAGTATTTCAATATGACGTTTAATTAGACAAATGAATTAATTGTTCTATTGATAAATGTAGAAATGCAAAATATGATGCTTGGTTAACACTGGCAGAAAAAACCGGAGCAGACATAGCAGAACTTAAACGAAAAATGAAAAATTTGACAGCTCAGTTCTATAGAGAACGAAGCAAAAAACGCACAATGCAGAATTCGGGTTCCGGGGTATACGTTACTTCAAAATGGTTTGCTTACGACAGTTTACTCTTTCTTCCAGCCAAAAACAAAGTTCGTAAATGTACAGCGTAAGGGACTGTTTCAACTGAGGTAAGTACTACATTAATTATTTTATTTTATTAACGAAAATGCTATAACATAAAATTAAAAGTTATTTTTCCATAGTACCATTCCTTGAGGTGACATGAAATATTGGAAAAATTCATCTATAATTTGTTTCGTTTCCAACTGCGGTTGTTTTTTTAGTGTTACAAATATTTATTTCATTTCTCCATGAGCCTGGAATTGGTTCGCCTGTGTCTTTGTCTTCAGAATCGAATATGCCGGCGGGTGAATATGATTTTCGAGAGCTTAGCAAGTCCACAAAACATTGTTGAGATATACGCAAGCTGCCACAACTAGTTCAACTTTATGGGGTTCAAGTAGCATACGTTTTCTCAAAACTTTGCATTCGTCGGGCTCTGGAAACGTGATACTTAAAAATTCTTTGGCATGTGTCTTTATCTTGCATTCTAGGGCAAGACTTAAGTAAATTTGTCGAGAGCAGACATGCGTCGTCTCCTAAAAAACGAACGGTACAGGAAGAGTTCTTGTAGGTAACGGCCCGATTTCTGGTAAATTGAGTGTGCTTTCAATTAACATTTTTTTAAAACGCGTACTTACACTTATGCCGTCACCAACTCCTTCATCTGGGAACTATATTCTTTACAATCGCATCAAACAACCTTTCATCATCACAACCATTCGAATCTTCATCTATACAGGTTGAACAACCAACGTTACCGGATGCCATAGTTGAAGCTATACCTGAAGCAGGAATTACCATGCAACTATAATAATATATATGTCTGTCATGTCAAGGTGTTTTTATATTTATTAGAAAATACTTGAGAAGTTACATGGTAATAGATTTTGCGTCGATTTTAAATAAAATTAAAATGTAATGCAATAGCTTTGCACACTTCAGGTATATATTCAAGATACCGAGTTTCGGAACAAAAATATCAATGAATAGTATGAATCGCCAGCAAGGAATCTTAACGTAACAAGCAATCGCTATAGTGGAGAAATAGCTTCTCTAAAATTTGTGTCTTTTTTCTGAATGCGGGGAGTAATTTGACACAATAATCATTCATTGTCCGTCATGGACATTCGTAAAAAAAATTTACACTACCATTCGTTATACTTCTCCCAAAAAAGTCGCCTTTTTTAAGAACATTGAATAGCTGCTCGCCACCATGTTGCTTTCTGTCTTGAAGCCTTGGCTTAACCCAACACGTATGCTTTCTTTTTCGTTTTCTTGTGGTCAATGCTATATACGCCGCCGCTGCTAATGCTATTTCTTCGTCTGAATCCAAATTTCTACACTATGTTGCAGTCAGCTGGATACACTAAGTTGCACTGCACAAGTTACCAGAAAAAACGTAAATTCGTAAATTGTTTAGTCGACTAAGCGGAAACAAAAAGTTTTCATGTGTTGCTTATAAGGTAAACATGTCGCAAGAAACAGAAACATAGGGCAACAGAAATGTTTCTCAATGTTCCCTCAGTGGAAACCTAGCTTAAGATTTTCAAAGTGCCTGCAAGCACTCAATTCTTTTTATCGAGTATTGAACAATTACAATGCAAATTTGGAACAAAAAAGAACGAGGCTATAAACCAACTTTGACTTGAATTATTAGCAGAATGTAAACAGCAATGCTCCTAAAACCAATTCTAGATTAAACTCGTGAAAATAATGATAGCGAGCAAAATACATCTTAGGAAAATATCGCTCATGAGTGAGATACAGGGTATTAAAAGTTTACTTTTCGAAATTCTTGTTTCTCTTTTGCTCAAGAATTTTTAGAGATGGCCATTTTCATTCTATTTTTCCGTTGCTTTTACGTTTAACTTTTAAGGACTATGATATAGGCAATACATCGAAATGAAAACGAGTACATTTAATTCGATAAAACACACAAACATATTTACATTTTCATACACTTCCACAAAATATTGACCACTAAAAACTGGACTCAATTTCTAAATTAGCTTCCTCGCGAAACGTTTTGATGAAGCTATTTATCTCAATGAGTGACATATCGATAGTTCAAAAACTGCTTGCCTTAGAGAAATAACAATTTTGATAACCAAATTTTAACACACTGAGCGACATTTTACTAAGGCAGTAAAGACTATATGAATTTTAAATAAACGGGTGTAGATCAGTAAGTGATTCGTCGAACATTGTATTTTCATTTTGAACTCATAACTAATCATGTGGCAAAACGCGTATCCGGCAGAAAATTATGCATCGCTAAGGTAAGCGTCTGGCTTGACACTTGTAACCGTAAGCGATAGCGATCGGGAAAGAGATATCGAAGCGTTGTTTTCTAAATCGAACAAATATCTGACACAACACACAATATTTTTGCACTCACGTCTTAGCTTAAATTAGCGTTCATAACAACAAATTGAAAACAAATACCGACTAGGAAAAAGGCTTTTTATCTTATTTGTTATCGCTATCACTTTCGGTTACAGAGTTTCATCTGAGATGTCTATGATCGCGAAGAAAGTTGTCCATTCTAATCTTTTTTAAATAAAAAATCAAGCGAGCCCAAAAGTTCTCTGGCAAAACATTCTTTCTTCTCCCTTGTGCAACAAGTGCGGTAAAATGACTCACGAGTTTATTTGACACGAAAGTAGCGCAGCGGCGCGTCAAAATTTAAGGCGTAGGAAATATCTCCGAAAACATCCGATTGCTCCCAAACCCGTGCGGTAAGTAAAATTTTGGGAATGTCCAAAGTGGCTCGGATCCGTGGGAAACGAAGCTGACATGGTAAAGTGTGTAATTAGGTATTTTACAGACGGGAGTAGAAAAAATACCAATCTGTACATCGATCTAGTTGCGGAAAGTGTCATTTTACACGTCAGTTCCATTTCCCACGGATCCGAGTCACTTCGAACATTTTCGGAATATTACCGCGCGGGTTTGGGAGCAATCGGATCGGATCGGTAATGTCAAAAAATTTATTGGTGTTGTTTTGCAAAAATGTTGTTAAGTTAAACTTTGTTTAAAGTTAAATTTTTTAAACTTAATCTTTTAAAGCTCTTTACCGCTCTTGGTGCATAATATCTTATATATGAATAAGTTCCAAGTTCTCCAAAAGTAACTAAAATTAACAAATTGCAAACACTGTTACAAATAAGTAAATACAATTGTATTAAGCTGACCTGAATGTCATATTGATAAAAATATGACAGTTATTGGTGAATGGGAAGACTGTCTATCTAATAAGGTTAAGCGCCAGTTATTTATCTAGGATCATCTAAAAATGTTCAAGCGACTGCCGGTAAATCGCAAATCTAATCAAAACAATTACATAAATAAAAAAAAAATAGAAGCATCCGCTGCTCAAATTAGTCCATCCTCTCCAACTTTTAAATGCTGGGTAATGCTTGACTCTCTTTGTGGAATTTGTTGAATATGCCGAAGGATTTGTTTCAGCGGGTAAGTTACCTGTAATTGACATGTCTCCTTTCCAAAACCATCTCTCAAGCGAACACATGTACGTCATTTGCATACAATGACCGGAGTGGACCTTGATCTCGAAACACATTGTTCCTTTCAAATAAAAAAAAATCTTTGTGTGATTGTAAACATCGCGTTCCGTACGAAAAATTGGAACAGAACTTTCGACATGATTTCACCAAATCTTCTTATGGCGTCTTTGTAATTGGAATCTATTGGAGCACTATAACTTTGGATCAATTCTTTCTCAAATATGTAATCATCCTATAGCATTTTTCTTTCTTCGTTCAAATTTGGTTCAGTAACTGTTAGTATGACTTCAATATATATATATATATATATATATATATATATATATATATATATATATATATATATATATATATATATATATATATATATATATATATATATATATATATATATATATATATATATATATATATATATATATATATATATATATATATATTATATATATATATATTCATTTTGTAAAATCAAAAACGCCGAACATTAACAAAGGCAAGGAGGGATACTTTCCGTTTTCCCACTGATGTGAGTCATAAATCCCAATTCCAGCTTTATGAAAGATTATAAAAAAATGGTAAAGTATACAGGACGTTCAGTTATTTTTTTTAACAAATTACAACTAAATTGAGTAATTCATATTTGTCGTTAAAGACGACATGAAATGTTGGCGTGAATGATTCGTATGTGACTACTTTCCCACGTATTTAACGAAATCTATTTCGTGGCCCTGTGCCTTCGACATTGAAACGAATTTATTTGTATTCCAGTGCCCTCCAGTGAAACACAATGACCAATAAAGATAATTAGCTTTAGTCATACACACATACCGCATCGGTTTGTTTGTTCGCCTTCCTGCTATTTGCGTTGCCTTGGAAAGCACTGAAGTTATTGGTTTGCCCTAAAGTTAAAAGGGTACGCCAGTTCGCCAGTTCGCCAGGTACACTTGCGTAGCACGGTTTCGTATTTATTAATTTATGCAGGGTGTTCCCTGCATTTCGCCGATCAGATTTGGGAAATTTGCAACTAGTATAAATATGGAAATTAGAGTTTATGTTAAAGTCGATGGGGCTATTTTGATTTCGGGCAATTCTGGTTATACCGGAAGTGACTGTGCTTTCTTAATTTAAATGAATGATGATGATATATTGTTGCTTTTTTCTTCACACAGTGCCGTTTTTGAAATTTTTCAAAAAATAGAAGAAAATAGATGGTTTAGATGCTTGGTACAGCAAGAAATTTTAAGGCTTAAAATTGGTTTTATAATTGAATAAGACGACCAACAAATTTTACCCATCTATTAGGGAAACTTTGATTTGTATCACAATATTTTGCATGCCATCTACTACTTGTATATACTTTAACTCACTTGTGAATAATATTGTTATTTTTTATACGAATGAATCCCCGCAAAATAACATTTCACCAAATTGATGAATTATTTTATTATAATTGATTTTTTTCTTTGGTTAATCTGGGGCTAAAAAAATATTTCCACAACAGAGGCTGATGTTTCAGGCAGTATCAGGATCAAATAAACTAATCTTAAATAACAGTATTAAATTTAAAAAATATAACCTTCATCTGTAAATTGTAGCAAAAGGTGAATAATCACTTAACTAATATAATAAGTTTCAAAAACGCGTAAATCAAAAAGTAATGAAGAAATATGTCGGCATAAGGTAACAATGCCAGTCATATGAGCCAATATGTGTGTATAAAGTTGTTAATCAAAAGATATTTTAATTCGAAGGCATCCGGAGCAACAGCAATAAATGTTGTTTTTTGTGGGTGGGATTGCAATTTTTTTTTGCCCGTGCAAATTGTCAGGTCATTATTACGATTGTTAAAATTCTCTTGCAGAGCAGCACTTTGATAAAATGAGGATCTTACCCTACCACACTATTTTTTTTTTTTTGGAGATAGTGAAGAACAAAAATTTCCCAAATTTCTTATCTTGACTATACATTGAATTCAATTGTTTTCTTGATAAAGTCAAACACGAATAATAAGAAACACAGTAACAATAACAAAGCTTTATTTAAATACACTTCTTTGAACAACAACCTGATAAGATCTGGCGAAAAACTAACGGCAACTAACGCGAAATTCCTTGCAATTATATTTTTTAACTTTTTTATTTTGCACAGCATAAGAATATTGCGATGTACCCCTTAACACAATTTAAAAAGATAGGGATGAAAAACCTTTGACCCATTTCAAATGGCGCCGATGCCGGCTGACCCGACGCCATAAAGCGAAAGATATTACATTCAAACTAATGCGCACATCAAAAACAAATGAACCGAGTTGTATATCAGTTAACATAAAAGTTACGAAAATAAACGACCCTCAACAGACAAATCCAAGGTTCACTAGGGGGTGAAAATTGAGCTCTTTCCCCACCAAGGCCGCCCTACACATTCGCCCACACAAGACGCGTGCCGTGTGCTGTTGCGTAGTTCGTTCCCCTTGTCGTTAGGGTTTGAGTTTTTCACGTGTCGATAATTCAAGGACATCGATAAGATTTTGCGTTCTGATAGTTACGATTCGGTCCGCGAACCTTTTTTTCGTGTTTGAGAGTGATGCAATAATAATCTTTTTCCTATATTATTTGATTTCTTACTTTTTCGAAATATTCCAATGGTAAACACTTTAAAAATGTGCGTACTGCATTTAGTCCGTTGTTATTATTACACATTTACATTCACTGAAATTCTAAAATGCTTTTGCTTTCTTTTATGCAAACGCATGACAAATAAAAATATAATTGTATAACCACAAAAAAAAAGAATTTGGTATAGTGCATTTTATGAAAAAACTCATAACATTTTCTTCATTTATGGCTTAAATTGCTAACTAATTGCTAACAAACTAACCAAAACCAGTTGGGATGGCAATAGGTTAATTTTTTCAGTTTTTCTTTTCTCTATAAATTAATAGAACGCATGCCTCCCATCCATTGCAGTATTTACAAGATCTAGATAGTTATTTTTTATTCAGTTCATAGCATATTACAATTAGTATTGCGACGGATCCTATATGGCTTTGCCGTCGCAAGAGGAACAGAAAATTAATTTGAATGCATAAAAATTGTCTAGCGCACCTAATAACAAACAACACATTACATTTTTTTATTCCTGCTTCCTGCTACAATCGATATAATGTGGCTGAAGTTAGATTTGGATTTGGATTCGGATTTGCAAATATTACAGTGGAAGAGTTCGTTACTTACCTTAATTAAAAAAACATATTCCTATGGACATGTTGGGTAAGTACACACGGAAATATTGTAAGGGGACTCCCAAAAACCATATCTAATGTTGCTATACACAAAATAACCCCTTTTCCGCTCGAATCACCCCAAAAAATATTTTAATTACAATTTCGCAATCTCGAAAAACTCTGACGTTGTCCCACAGATTCAACCAGACCATTAAAGTACACTTAGGTGAGTTTCAAAATGTATTACTCAACCACCTTGAAACCGTCGGGAATATATAAAACTACACCCAATTATGAAATACTCAAAAATTCGTTATATTTATTTCGCAATCTCAAAAAAATCAGACGTCTCAGATATTGAATTAGACCATTAAAGGGCCACTCAGGAGAGCTTCAAAATAATGTATTGCTCAACCACCTCGAGTCCAATTATGAGATGCCCTAAAACTCGTTTTCAAATGGTTGTCGTAATTAAAATGTTAAGTTGCACACTCTGTATATTTTATCATGTTTTATTGCTACGGTTAATTTTAAGTTAATTTTCAAAGGGTGTATATGCCTGTCTCTTTTTGTATTTGAATTATTTGAAAAAAATTGTACAACCAGTATGATAACTATTGCTCCTAATCCGGAAACGATTCTTTTTTTTTCTATAAATGGAACACCCTGTTTCTCTAAATGGCATCAAGTACAGAATTTAGTCCCCTGTCAAATATTATTGTTCCCTATACTGGAAATATTTTATAATGAAACATAACATGTAATTGTGATTAATCCCAAAAGTTAAAATTTGTGCGCAAATGTCTCAGAAAACTTTTAATGAACGGCTAAATAAACATAAAAATGAAAAGTACAAATAAAATTAAGAAAGTCTCTTGAATATCGCAATCGATGGATATGTCTTTGCGGGTAAATTTCGAGTCAAAAACCAAATCTCTACTATGATAATGCGGAATTTTAGGATATTTCATTATTGGGGTAGTTTTATATTTTCCCGACGGCCTCGAAGTGGTTGACCAATACATCATTTTGAAGCTCTCGTAAGTGGGTCCTTAATGGTCTAATTCAATATCTGCGACAAAGTCAGATTTTTTTGGGTTTCTGAAATTAAAACGAATTGTAGGGTATTTCATTAGGTGGGGTAGTTGTATACCTTCCCGACAGTTTAAAGGTGGTTGAGTAATACACCATTTTAAAGCTCTCCTAAGTGGCTCTTTAATGGTCTAATTGAATATCTGGGACTTCAGAATGTTTTGAGATTGCGAAATAAATATAACGAATATTTGGGTATTTCATAATTGGGGGTAGTTTTAAATATTCCCGACGGCTTCGAAGTGGTTGAGCAATACATCATTTTGAAGCTCTTCTAAGTGGACCTTTAATGGTCTAATTCAATATATGGGACAAGGTAAGATTTTTTTGATATTGCGAAATAGATATAACGAACTATTGGATATTTCATGATTAGGGGAAGTTTTATATATTCCAGACCGTTCTAATTGTCTCTTCAATGGTCTAACTCAATATCTGCGACAACGTGATTTTTTTTGAGATTCCGAAATAAATTTAACGAATTTTAGGATATCTCATTATTGGAGTAAATTTGTATCTTTCCAACTGTTTCGAGATGGTTGAGTAATACATCATTTTGAAACTGTCCTACGTGCCTCTTCATTGGTCTAATTCAATATCTGGGACAACTCAGGTTTTTTTCAGATTCCGAAATCAATAAAACGAACTTTTTGGCATTTCATTATTGGGGTTAGTTTTATATCTTCCCGACCGTTTCGATGTGGTTGAGAAATAAATTATTTTGAAGCCCTCCTAAGTGGCTCTTCAATGGTCTAATTCAATATCCTGGACAACGTCAGGTTTTTTTAAGATTGCGAAATAAATATAACGAACTTTTGGGTATTTCATTATTGGGGCTAGTTTTATATCTTCCCGACCGTTTCGAGGTGGTTAAGTAATACATCACTTTGAAGCCTAAGTGGCTCTTCAATTTGAATGCGAAATAGTAATTAAATTATTTTTTGGGGCGATGCAAGCGGAAAAGAGGCTAAAGGGGCTATTTATCTGTATAGCAACATTGGATATGGTTTTTGATGGTTCCCTTACAATATTTATGTGCTTATTTATCCAGTATGTCCACATGTTTTTTTTTTAATTTGGATTGGAAATTGTTATCAGTTCAGTTTCAGTCCAGCTCTGAAGAAGCCAACAAGATGATTGGCGAGACCTCAGCAATTTCGAGTCAGCAAAAACCGACGCAGGAGGAATCGAGAAGTTTTGTAAAAAGCAATTGAGGACATGTTTCTTATGATTTCGGAAAGTAGTTTCAATATTTATTGTCTTTTAGTTTATTACAATTTTTTTGCCAGCCACGATGATATTTTTAAAACAATGTAATGGTTTCATTATCGAACGGAAGTTGTAACGTCTCTTTCTACGCGTTCCATTCGACGCAAGGGCGAAATCCTGAGCCTTGACCCGAATATCCACCCTTCTTTCTCGAGACCCTGACGCCAACCACTTTTCCACTTCTCAAAACGAAAATCGCGAGGGTCGGAAAAACTTTATGTTAATGCCTTACATTTCCAATTGAAATTTTTCACTCCCATCCATTGTCAGGGATTTCCGGGGTTTGTGCGCAAAGTGGAATTCAATTTCAAATCGGATACAATCTTATTTTATGGCAGCCAGAAGAACGTTTTAGCGATCAAAATAAAAGGCACGAAATTCGTGCGTCACACTCTGGACGAACACGCCGAGTGCATGTTGGCATACGAGTTTAATTACCTCACGTTGCTGGATAATCCAGATTTCACAGTTAATCCGGTAGTAAATCCGTTTTATAAACAGACAGATTCAATTTTTTAACCCGGATTAAAATTTCGATGCGCGGATAAACAGAAAGAGGATCCCGTTTCGTTTTTTTGTTACTTTTTTCCTCGTTAATCTTAACGAGTTGCTTTGGAAACGAGTGCCATTTGGCGACGGCATCGAATCGACATCTACGGGAACAGTTTAAAATACACAAGAATTTTCGTGGATCCTGATGGAATAAACATTAAGCGGAATTATTGCTTCCTGGCTTTTGTCATTGCCTTTAAGAGCAAGATAAATTTTTCTAATAATAATAAGGCTTTATTTTATTACACAATCCAAGAGCCGAAGTTGAACTTACATTTCTTCACTTCAATTATTTGTTAGTTGTTATTTAGTTAAGGCTATTGTTATCTATTATTATTTACATTAATTTACTTATATACAAAAGATTATATAACAAAAGAAAAAGAAGATGGTGGTATGCACTTAAGACAATTCATATGCAGCGATACAGTACAACTGATCAGTCACTTACGAGCAGCCTTTTTAAATGTAGAATGTAAAATTTTCAGACAGAAATCTAATTCAGCTGTAGTTGCTATTAAGTGAAATTATTTGGTTATAGCTATAACGCTACTATAAATATAGATGGCTTGCTCATGCCAACAGGTTGAAGACGAACATTCAATATGCGCATGCGCATAACCTTTCAAAACTCCCTTTCAACCAACACCTGCAACTTTAAACGAACCAATAAGACCTTGCACCGTTCAACAATTAATATGGCGGCTGATGGTTCATCATTTCGATAGCATTTTGGATGGATAAAATTAGAGAAAAGTGGAGGTATCTGAGGATTGACAAACTAATATTTACCTAGTAGTTATATGCTTTAAATTAAAATATTGGCTTATTTGAAAAATGCGGGCTAAGAAAAATAGTTATATTTTAAAAATTGTATCCTTTTAGTGTACCTACTTACTCAAAAATAGGAAGATCAACACAATGCCGCAATAATTTTCAACAAAGTATTAACTAGACTTTCAATGGAATTGTCTTTGTTGTATTATTACGATCAATTCTCTTGTTATTTATTGGACTAAAGTGACTTCTACTTAATGAAAACTAATTGAATAAGTAAACAATATCAAAACGCTTGTTCAAATTTGCATATTTTTTTATTTAGGTGTATTACCTTAATCTGAAAAAACAAAAAGTTCCGTTAAATTGTGGAACCTATCTGCGGATGGATGTGAAGCAACAGGTCTTTCAAAATACATATTATCAAACATAAGTGAACATATAAACGAAATGGTGAAATTTAGAAAAACGTAAGTGTAATGTATCTTACATACTGCATACAAAGGCAGAAAATAGGATTTAGTGGAGGCAATTAAAGTAGAGATGAATAAAAATCCAATGAGATTTTAGTATTGATTTTTGTGGAATTTTTTTCCCATTCTCATAAGGTTATAAGTGTTACCTTAAGTTAAATTCCATTTAATGTATTTCTAATGTTAATAATTTGATATGTTATGAGAAAGATGGTATTGTATAAAATAGCGACTCCTGGTACAAAAATAAAATCACTTTATTATTACCATAATTCTTATTGTAAGTCGACAAGCTTTTTCCAAATGCACGTTTTAAATTGTATTCATCAAATGGATTCCTGTGGGTGAATTTTTATTATAAAACCTGACACCGAGGGTCATTGAACCTGCTAAAACATTGACATTGGAAAACATAGATAAGGGCTTGTTTATCATTTAAACAGCTACGCGCAACCTTGATAATATTTTATTTACACTGGTAGTTGGAAGACGCAAGGGAACAAAGCCGTTTGATAAGCAAATTATTTGTCTCGAAAAGTTGTTAGCATGAAAATATTAAACTCTGCAAGGAAAATGTCGAGCAATAATACATAGTGTATTATTGGTACATTGTTAATGCGCTTAAAAAGGATTGCAATAATTTTTCCACACAAGCTTTGTGGTCGAGTATCTTGTTGAATTTGACCAACATAATGTGTATGAAGTGCATTTGTGATGGAATGTAATTAATTTGTTAGGTGAACGGATGACGGCCTGGAAAATTAGTACATTTAAATGTGATGATAATGAAAATGATGATGAAAATATCACAGCTTCTTAGGTTTTTAGTTTCGTCCCTCACGAAAATCGTGTTTATTAATAATATACGATCGTAAATAAAAATGGGTGTAAATAAAGCGGTTAAACGTTTTAATATTCCTCAGACCACATTTAAACGTAAATTAGAAAACGATAACATGAAAGCAAACAAGCAAGCAAGACGCAGCAAGATATATTGTCCTTTTTATCCAGGTGCTTTAGGAACTTATATAACAGTATTTTAAACTCAGTCACATTTTAATCGAACACTAGTTACTTTTAAATTCTGGGAATATATTCAGCAATAGGGCTCCAGTTGATTATCAGATCAAATTCTTGCCTAAATTGATACAAAATCTGTTGACTAAATCATGTATCTTTCAATACTGGATATTTTTATTTCAGGGATAGTTCTGTAATGTTTAGAAGTCAGTTTGCAAAGCAAAGTAGAAAGCAAAAAGGGACTTCCGTACGTGGAATCTTAAAAAGAAGTTTCTAAATGAGGGGATAATGTGAAAACAATAGTTGAACGAAGATCATACGTGTGGGATTTATTGTTCTTGACAAACCTGGGAAACAACAAGAAAGAAAATACTTGAACCATTAACACCACACGTCCGACTCTCCAATCCAATGTGGTCCAACTGTCTTCCAATCTAATCTAACATTAGAATTTTAAATTCATCAAATGTATCAAAAAATACCATAACGCCAACAAGAACAAGATAAACGCTTGAGTATTTCATGGCACTTCAACGAATAATGTTAATTATTAATATTCGTTCTAATCGTAGTCTTGTAGGTAAAGTTGCTTTTTGACTATTTCAAATTTCGATATAAAAGTAAATGTGTAAAACGATCTCTTGTGCGCCATGTAGTAAGTATCTCCGATTTTTTAATTGGTAAAATAATTTCTAACCGGCGATAATAGTTAAATGTTATAATCTTTTAGTATTTTCCTTATCAAAAAGATTCCTAAAGACGTAGATCACTGAATTACAGTCGAAGATTGAGAATCTAGACCGCATCAACAGAGTCAATACGAAACTATTTTAACAGCAAATTAACACGTAAATCTTGGTGTTATCATTTCCACGAAAATTTTGCGAATTAGTATTTTGAAATTTCTACTTACAGCGTTATTGACATTAATGTTATGCCGGATACGATACCATTGATAAATTTGCAAACTAACAAAACATGAATTGTTTAGACATTCTCGTTTGTTGAATTGCTGTTTTCGTGATATTACAGAAATGCCTATGCTGATACTTCAAATTTGAAGCTCGAATTTTATTCGCTTATAAAAATATAATAAATCACCTAAAATGAACAATATGAGCAAAAATTTGTGACAAAAATAGCTTTGCAAATAAAAGATTTTCTGTGGAAGGTATGCCCGTCTCAAGACAGAAATAGTCCTTAAAAATTGTATGTATTCTTTAACTTAAGAAAAGCGTTTCTCCAAAAGAGAACACACGTACTCTAATTTATATTAACTTTTTAAAGTGTTTATATGTTCCTTTCTGTACTATTGGAAATGCATATAATGAACCGATTTTTTAGATATTAAGTACGTATACATATTGAATTGGATCAGTACTTCAATTTCTATTTGCAATGTGCAATTTCCCTACCGAAAATTCATTACGTTTAGCTTTGATATGATCGATAGTTATTAAATTTCCGTGGTAACGTGATAATCAATGGGCAAGGGCTAGTAAGGTAAATTCCTATAGATCATAAAATTGTGTCCAGAAGATTTAAGTTTCTACAAATATGCTCATTAAGTTAAATTAGACGTGCTTTGGTGTTTATTGTTTATCGTATTAGCAAACGTGATTTTATCAGGGTGTCTCACTTAAGAATGTAGATACGTCAGAACCCGTGGAGTATTTTTGGATCTTCTCAAGGTCAAAATATCGGGATCATCATCAGGAAACGTGATGGAATGAAATTTCATTGCTAAAAATTATCTAAATGGTTGCTTGGCTGTTGTTAGGCACAACAAAGCCAAGGTGAATGAATGAAAGGAATTGGTAGATTTTTAATAAAAATGTGTAATCTGACACGAGCAACCATCGTGAACAACATTTTGTGATCTACTATCAAAATAAAATGTCTTAAATTTTGTTATTTTATAATTCAATAGTATTCAGAAGTATTTAATTACCTAAAAATCACTTCAAAAAGCGAATTCTCCACCCAGTTCGAAATTTAATAACTATCGCCGAGAAGAAATGAGAAAGATAAACAACAACAAAAAAAAATTAATCGACAAATGTATAAAGAAAAATAATCAGATGAAGGATCGAAAGCAAAAACGAGTTAGGAAATAAATAGAACCAGAAGCAGAAGTCATTAAAGACTAGAAAAAGCAAAAACAAAACATTAAATTGGGAATATTAGTAACAGAAAAAATGACGTAAAGTTTTTGTTAGTTAATACGATTTTATATGGTTCGAACAGTAATTTCGAAAACGCGGGCTCCGCATTATTGAGCCGAATATTAAAAATTATTTGGCAACAAGATTACCGTTCGAACGATTATTTATAAGTACATGAAATAAAGCTATTTTCGTGAGCCATTGCCAAGGACCAAGGACGAAATCGATACGGGCGTTGTTTGTTCGAAAATAAAATCATTACCGGCATTCCAACGGAAAATCGTAAAACGTGCGGCGCCCCATGGTCAATATATTTTTTTATATTTTACTATTATAACGGTAGAAGCAATATTGGAATATTCATCTTTATCAAAAAATATGTTTTTTGACGAATTGTAATTTCTCTTAACTTAAACAAATTTCTTTGAATTTAATTGTCGACCAAACTAACCAATTTATTTTGGCTAAATATCATTGTATGAGTTGTTCGCCGTGTTAGGCAATGTTGTGTAGAATTTAATTAAAATTTATCTCTAAATAAATCAAAGTTTTGTTTTTGTTTCTAATATTCAGGATTTGGAATTAAAAAAATATTCTCATGATTGTCATTCTAAATCAAAATTGAGATTTTTTGAACAATGTGCCAAATTGATTCATTATTGATTGATTTATTATCGATTAATTCATTGTTAACCAATCAAAAAATTCTTAAATTAAAATATCAATAAAATTGCCCACCCTTACGCAATGTACCACTGATATTTTTACTTTGCTTCAAAATCAAATCGCAAACGTCATTTTTCAAAAAGTAATTCATTTCACATTTCATTCCAAAATCAAAAAATGCCGAGAAGGCAGCAGTCATTTCAAAACTGGCTTTCAACCAATGAGACTCGTCATTTCAAACCTTACTTTCGACCAACGAAAATCTTCAATTTTGCCGTTAACAGTTGGTGGATTCGCTTCAGTTTCGCTGTGACATTTTTCCGGTGGTGTTTTCCTAAATTTTGCGAATAATAACAAATGTTCAGGGAAGATTATGTTTAAAAAAAAAAGATCAAATCTTCAAAAATAGTAACAGAAGAAGGATGATATCATCTAAACTTTTTGGACCTCAGCTGTAGCGTCACGTGTTCCGCAGCCGAAGGCCGGTGATACCGATTCATTATTTCCAGAATATAAACACCAAAAAATAAACATTTTTCCCGAGGTAGATTCCGAAAAAAAAAACACATTATTCATCACCCGCTAAAAATAAGACAATTCAAGGTCGAAGACTTTGCTGCACTGATATAAAGGCGATTTAAATATGGTTCGTGGAAGTGATACCTACTATAAACACCGCAATAGATAAATCTGGGGAAATTTCTTAACCGTTAACACAGACGAGGCCAAGTGCGTTTTGAGAAATTAATTTTTATTTTGACAGTTTCGCGGATTGTATATCTATAACGACCTCTCTTATCGATAATGTACTTTAATACACTTAAGCTTGTCATAAACCTTGAAAGAATTTGACGCGATTCGCCATTGTTTCGCCATTTCACCTAGTCATCGAATATTTCGTGTTTGTTCGCACGCATTTTTTGGAATTAAATATTTTTAAAAATTTTAAAACACTTGGTCATCCGACGTATTACAACTCGCTCCGAGACGCGGAATGTTATCAGCAAAAACTTTTGACAATGTGTACCAGTTTTTGATTGTGCCATATTCCAAGCTTCTGGGATTGTGTCCCCATTTATTAAGCATTTATTAAATAGGTTCTTCACTAGTTCAAGAGGAATGTCTCCAGGTCCCGATGCTTTTCCATTTTTTTAATCTTGTAAAGCTTTTCGAATTTCGTCTATTGTTATCTCGTCTATCTCTTGATTTTTAACTTGAATCTCCTTATATTCTAACTTGAATTGTGGTCTCTTTTCCCTTAGTAATTCTTTGTAGTGCTTTTCCCATTCGTTTTTGTCTATTAAATTGAACTTATTTTGTTGCTTTTCTTCGTTTCTCATATTTCTTATAGTTTTCCAAGCCATAGCCATCTTCGTTCCTCCCATATGCCTATCAATCTCTTCGCATTTCTTTTCCCATGTTGTATTTTTACTTTTTATGATTTCTTTTTTTATTTTTCTATTCGAATACATATATATATTTTGCTGTCTTCTGGTTTATGTGAGTTTAGGTACATATTATATGCTTTTTTTTTCTTTTGTACTAGGTCGTTTATTTTATTTGAGTACCATTCCGGTTTTTTAGTGTACGTTGTCTCTTGGTATCCCAGCGCTTCTTTTGCCGCTTCGTGTATGTTTTTTTTATATGTTCATATAAGTGTTCTGCAGTCATATTTTTTGGTTCCAGCTTCTGTAGCTTGGTAGCAGACTTTCAAGGTTGTAGTTTACTTCTGTTATTTTGTCTTGTTGGTCTTGCGATTTTATTTTCTGTTCTTTTTTCCTATAGTTTACTGTCATTTGCCATTACTACATGGTGGTCTGACCCGCATTCTAGTCCGCGGTACTCTCTGACATCTGTAATCTTTAATTTAGAGTACTGTTGCTGTACATAGTCTATTATGGACCTAAAGCTTTTTGTTGCTTGCTCACACGTAAACTTAGGAATATACTTATGGGGAAAAAATCCATTCATTATTTTCATTGTTGTGATTTCACAAATCCGGTTCAACGTATTTACCTATTATTTTACTGTTCCTTTCGGTCCCTGTTCTTACATTTAGATCTTCTAAGATGACTATCTCCTTATCTCTTTTAATGTTCGATACTACCTGTACAAGCTTCTCAAAAAATTCATCTTTTACTTGAGACAATACGTCATCGCTAGGGACATAGATTCCAATAACTACAATATTCCGTCTGTTTTTTTCTGTCTCTATGCACATTATTTGTTCGTCTATTTCTTCCCAATTCTTGATTCTTGATTCATTCTCCTTTCCTTTTTTCTTGTTTTCCGTCAATACGCAAATATCAATGTTCATCTTTTTAAGCTCCTGAAAGACTTCTGATTGCTTTGTCCTTAGTCCCTGTACGCTCCCTGTTGCCATTCTCATTATCCTTTTCTTTGCAGTTTTCGTATCCATTTTGATCTGTCCTGGAGGACCAAGGTTTTATATCGGAGTTCCTTCTCCTAGATACATTGCCTTTATCACGGCTAAGGAAGTGTCTCTCCCGCACCTGTTGGTCCGCGGGGTGGTATTTTATTTCTCACCTCCCCCCATCGCTCCTTGTAGAAACGATTTGGGCCTACATTTGAAAAAACACAAACACAAACAACTTGTCTATTCCGAGTCGTACTTTTATAATGTCAAACCTTTAGCTGTCTCGGTCCAACTTTGGTTGCGCATTTTTTGAAAATTTCCTTTGACTGCTTTCGTATTAACTTCAAGTCAGTCAGTCCAAAATAATCTCGAAAATCTTTAACAAAAATGATTACTTTGTTTTCTCTTAATAATCCAGCAGTAACTTGCTTTAGTTTAGTAATAAAAAATTATTTAATTCTCTGGCTTGGAACATAATATCCGAAAAAATAAAGTTTGTTGAATAACAAATATTGTTATTGTTATTTTCATTTGTTTATTTAAAAATCAATAAACAATATGTTGATAAAGAAATAAATATTTTTCAGTACTTAATAAGTAAATCCTGAAAACTTTCCTTCACGGTTGATATGAATGGATTTTTAATTAAAAATTTTTGTAGTAAAATTTTGTAGTAAAATTTTTGGTAGTAACTGCTTAATAAAAAACTACATGAATTTAATTTTCATGATCAAGTGGAGCCCACTTGAGGTCGTCTTGCTCAATAGACTTCTTCTTCCTGATGGTACTTTAATACCAGTTCACTAGAGCACTAGCAATATATTTTTTCAACCACACTTTTGTTACCAAATAATTTTTATTAATTCACGTCTCATTTCGATAGAAACATAATATTCTTCTCCATGGTGCTCTATTTTATACAAAACTAACCGATTTCTTCGTTCCCAAGTAAAGGGACTTGCTGGCTATACTTTTCCGGTGCAAAATTCATAGCTTCAAAGTTTTCAATGTTCCTTTTATCCATGTTCCATAAAATAGAAAGAATGAACTTTGCTCTAAATCGCATATTTAATGTCATGATCAAGGATTTTTGCTCATCTTCCTGAAATAATCAAAATTTTCCAATTTCAGTCATCTTTCAACGTTTATTTGTATCGTAAACATAGGATTACCATATTCAAAGCAATCAAATAAACAATGACTTTTTCGTTCACTGATAAGCGACAATCGTAACCAGTTTTTTTCATTGAAATGATTGGTACACTGTGGGCTAACACCACATGTTCATAAACCTGCAATATTGCCCAATTTATGTGATTTTATGGGTTAATTTTCAACCTACTCCTACCCTTAAATTTGATCGCACTGAACGGAATCCATCGTCTTATTAGACCGCATAATTTACAATATGAACAAACAACAAAACAAAAATATTTTTTTATGTCTAGAAGGGAATTTTCACTGAATAAACAAGATCCCAATACCTAATATATTTAAAACGGGGAGAATGGTATTGAGACGTTACCTTTATTTTATGGGATTCGTCGAAATCTATAATGATATATAGGACAATACTTGAAAAACAATCGACTTTTAGGTAATTTTATTAATTTCAATTGAATTAGCTTTATAATTATTTTCCATCACTATGCACTTACAATTAATAAAACGAAAATGTCTTCAAAAAACAAATGGTTCAATAAAATTTCACAATAACAATTATTCGCACGATAACCAAAGAAGCTGAAATAAACCATTGACAAGATCGGTGATTCACGCCAACGGCGGGCGATTCCGCTTAAACGGTTATTTTTAAATGTTTCTGTATAATTCATTAAAACTGTCCGGGCCGTCTAGGTCTGAAAATGACCCCACAGCCTAATCGATATTATGTAACCTGCGTCAGATATATACCGGTTGTCCGGTTTTCCTTCTATATAGTAACAAGTTTTATTAATCCTAAGTACTTACTACACTTTTTAATGTTATCCATTTCCATTTTATGCTTTATTCCAATGAGATATTATTAAAATTAGACCAGCATTTAGCATTGATAGTCTGTGACCGTTATATATCTTATATCATTGTCGATATCAATGCGACTTTTGCGTATATGATGTCAGATTTGCTCTATTCAACCCTTCGTATAACATTCTTTCCAGGTGTCGAAAATAAATTTATTCAACTCCTTCTGTCTTTTTTGCTAGGAGGTTGGCCATTTCATTTACCATTAGTCCACCATGTCGAGGAATCAGTTTAGAGCAACTTTCTAACCTTAACATTATTAGTTTTTAACATCCTTTCTTCAGCATTACGGAAGCACTGAAGTGATTTTACTGATTTTTGAAATACCCGAGAACGAACAGCCATAAACAATTTAACTCTGCCTCTATCGGGATTAATAATGAAAATCCACTTGTGTCCTTATTCTTTTGGAGATAAAATGGGTTTTATCGTAGGGTTTGAATATAAATAAACCATCCAATTTATGTTCATTTTTTGCAAACTGGAAATGCCTGAAGTAAATGTGTTCGTGTGCTTTTTTTAAACTAACTAAATCATGTCCGTCTAGACTTTGGGTTTTGTTATTAACTGCATAATTAGATCGGAGTGTCGAGTCTAAGCTCACTGTTTCCTTTAGTCAATACATTCGAACTGTCTATGTATCTAGGGCTGAAAGGTCTTAGATTTGAGTAAATTATGATTACACTTTCGGCAGGTGAATTGAAGTACGTAGTATGTGCTATTATAGGCTGCAGACTATCATAAATAATATATTATACTGAGTATAATTTACTTATTTACTAAATTTATTTAAAACCGAATGAAGACATTGGAACTATTTGGGTCATTTTACATGCGTTTGTATGATGTGACTTATCAGTTATTATTATTATTTATGGTTTGACAACTTACAAAGTACTCTTTTCAAGACACTACGTCCAGCTTCGATCAATCTCCCCGTCTACGACAAGAAGTATAAAATAAATTCCAATTTAAACGTCCCATTCGATCGTCCTTCACCCTTCAACCTCGAAACGTATTTTCAAGCTCGACTTTACCTCGTGACCCTTGCTACCAGGGCCGTTTGGTGAGTTTGAACTTTTAACACATAATACTTTAATGAAATTAAATTTATTTCAATAATTCCATATAGACATAGCAAAAAATGAGACAATAGTGTAAATTATTAAGTTATGAATATCGAAAAGGAATTTTGCTTAGAAATTATGTATTAATAAAGCTAGAAACAAACCAAAACTCTTTTAAAGCTTGACTTTCCCCATTACTTTCATAATTCATTGGCGGAATGGAACTTTTAATGGTCGAATCCGCAAAAGATTGGGTACTATTTTTTGATTCGAAATTGTCATTAATAATCGTGTACAACAAAACAAGAAATATGACCAACGGATTTCTCCAGCTAAGGTTCGAAACAGTCTTTTAAATTAATATTCTAAAATTGTTGTAGTAGTATTCTGGTGAAAATCAACCTAAATATGTTTCCTCAGTTTTTGCTATGTAACTCATACTTAGAGACTATAGGCTGTGTAATAGTTCATAATTTTGGAATCTAAAATTAAAACACCGATCGAGAACATTCTTGTTTCATCATATTGTTCCAACCATCCGATCTTTTCCAATCAATCGGATTCGACGGTTCCGTTTGACAGTCTGACCAATCAAAATGATTGACAAATATAGCAGGCTTAGTGCACTTATTCAGATAAAGTTATTATAAATATGACTCTTAAAACCCTCAAATAGTGCATGGTTATTGGATAAAACAAACGATATTATGCAACAAGCGTGTCAAACAGCACTTGAGTCATGAGTTTATTTGGCCCGAGCGGAGCGAGTGTTTAAAATACGCGTGACTTAAATAGTTCCGAAGTGGCTCGGATTCAGGGAACACGAAACTGACGTGGTACAATGCGGTAGATTGGCCTATAATTAGGTATTTTACAGAAAGGACTTGAAAAACTTTTTAAGTCACAAGTTTATTTGGCACAAGCGGAGCGTAGCAGAGCGAGTGTTCAGTAAACAAATGCATCACACTTGCATTATATACCATTTTCTACTTCTGAAAACCTATGATTGCTGCCAGACTCGTGTGTTAATATTCCGGAAATATACGAGGTGGTTCGGATCTGTGGGATACTAAACTTATGTGGTAAAATGACTTCCCGCCCGTTAGATACCTAATTATAGTATTTTAGAGAAGGGAGTAGAAAAAAGATTTTTTTAAAGAAATATTTTAAAACTTAACGCACTCCTTTGCTGTAGTCCTACTTTTGTCACTCGGACTCAACCAAAAACAGTGTAACTGAAACTGTTTTCATGTTTATCTAATCTTCAAATCAATGGTGTGAGTCGATGCAAACGCCAACCGATATATTTTCGTTTCCAGGCGATACTAGTAGCTAGACCATATGTGGTGTTAGTGCTAGCGCGAGGGATGTACAACAAAGTTAAGAAATGTACCTGGCGCATGGATTTATTTTACTCGGAAAACATAGCAATTCCACCCCGTAGATCGAATCGTAGATGACCTTCATTCTCTGCCAAGTGTATCCTTACTTCGCAGCGTTTCTTCCACGCCACCTTGACCTGCCTTATAGAACGAAATTCGCCCCCATTTCACAATGAACCCCGACACAAGGCCGAGGAATGAATGGCAAACGATAAGGATGGAAGATTTCTACACGAAGGTGGAAACGAGACGGCCGGCCAAGTGCGCCTACGTTGACGCGAAAGCGTCGCTCGACAGGCTTTTGGGGGGGTGGGGGGGGCAAGAGAGAGAGAGGGGAGGGACTGAGAGGGCAGCGCGCCTTCCTTTTTACAAAATGGTTTCGAGAAGCTGGTCGATAAGAAAGTTATAATAAGAAAATCTGGTATTAATTTTGGACAGGGTTAATCGTTATCGATAAAACAGTTCCTTGGTTCGTAAACGCATTCTTATTTCTAAAAATATGGCTCCAAAGTTAAAGTAAATTGCGTCTACGCGTTTTTGGAAAATATTCCTCTCAATTACTTTCAGACAGACGACGAGTCATAAATAAATATAAATATATATATATATATATATATATATATATATATATATATATATATATATATATATATATATATATATATATATATATATATATATATATATATATATATATATATATAAATAAAGTGTTATTATTGGGTACCTGAAGTCAAAGGTTTGACTTCGCCCCCCATAAAAATTAGGAATACGGATGAAAATGTTTTGAAATCGAATCTAAATTTCCCTTGTCTCATGACCAGAACATGAGACAGTGACGATTTTCATCCGTTATTTGATAGTCATTTCCTTCTTATATAATAAAAAAAAGTGCTAATTTTTTTGGCTGAAACGACATATTTTTTGAAATATTTAGTAAATATCAAATGCACTAAAATTGCGTTATTAAATAAAAGTGTACAGCAGAGCCCGAGGTAGTCGTTTCGTCGTTGAGTACAAAAATTGTTTCTCTCGCAGACTTAAAGTTAGCGAATTTTGCTCCAGGATTTTAATGCAAAAACCATCTTTAACAACGAGGCCTATTTTTAGATGAGTCGCTGTATTAATGAGGAAAATGGAATCAACCCATGCGAGGTTCACCAAGTGACAATGCATCGTCAAAGAAGTTACCGTTTGGTATAGATTTTGAGTCGGCTGTGTCATTTGTCGGTGGTCACCGTCAACGGCGCGCGCTATAGAACGATGATAACCGATATCTTATGGCCGAAATTGAACCATCAGATGGGCTTAGACGACATGTGGTTCCAGCAAGACCGCGGTGCTTGCCACAAAGCGGACACAATAATTGACAGTTTGCGTGAACGATTTGAGGGCAAGGTTATCTCTCGCGGTCGAAAATCTATGCAAATACACCGCAATCGACTGATGTCCTCAAGCTTGGAGTAAAATTGGAGCATTCAGATACGAGCCACTGTAAGGCACATATGGCACAATGGGCCCTTCAAATAAAACAAGAATTTTGATAATACTTCATATACTGCTTGTTTTATTTCATTTCATCGTCTACCCGCACTTAATGAAAACTCTCTGACATATATACATAGATATAATACGACCAAAAATATAGTGCGTAGTTGCGTGACGTTTTAAGTATTTTACAGTACCGCAGGACCGAGGTAAAACCCATCCCAATAGATGTTTATTCTACATTAAGTAGGACTTGCCTGAGATGGACGGTAACGAATATTTGTAGAAACTTGAGAAATTTTTATTTGAAATGTAAATGAACCGTTTTAAATTTGATTAAGCATTGATGTTGTGGGGTATTTTCGAATAAGTAGAAGTGTTTATTTTAACATCAGGTGATATGTATCGTTCTTAAGAGTCTAATCTAAATTGCTATATGTTTTAGGTCACTGATACTTCACTATTATTATATTTAATATTTTGTATATTAATAATGATACTATGTAATGTATGTCACGAAATAGAACGTAATAAATACTTTGTACTATTTTTTTATGTACATGTTTCAAGAATTGCTCTGCGCAAAGGATTGAAAACACACTTATATCCCGCTTGTTAGTGTAGGTAGATAAATTCCTACGACGGTCCTAGACAATGTTAATGATAGGGTCGGTTGTAAAAGCACTATATTTCTTGTGTAAGTATACTTAAAATACATTTTTTTATTCCCTTCTGCAAAATACCTAATTATACATCGTTCTAGCGTGCGGAAAGTGTCAGTTTTAGCACGTGGGTTTCTTGTTGGAAGCAATGTGGTGGATGTTTTCGGAGATGCTACCCACTGCTTAATTTTGACGTTTGTCAATTCTGACGGCCATGTCAGCGAATGTATTCGTGTTGTTTCGCAAAAATGTACCCAAAAACTAACAGTCGTATAAAAGCTATAATACGCAACACGTTTGGCAAAGTCTTTAAGTCACTCGTTTAATATGCACTTGGTCCGCTCGTACCAAATAAACTAATGGCTCAAAGGCCTTTACCACACTTGCTGCATAACATATTATTTTATTTATCGTATGGTGCGTAGCACATGGTATAATTTATAATAAAAACAGTAATAAAACAATTAATTTACAAACATCCTGATTTTTCTAATAGTCAATTGCAGCTTTCGTTGCACTCAGGAAATCATCAAAGGGTCAACCATATGCCTATTTGGACATTCCCTCATGATGTGAGGAACGGTTTCTCTTTACCCCATTTGTGTCGAGTCCTCACTCTGCCATGGTTCGGGCGTATTCTATTTAGAGTCGTTCTTATTCTGCGAGTTTGGTCGAAGGCGTGCATGACTTATGCGAGGCAGGTTTAGGCAATATGGTGGACAATTCTGGATAAAATCTGGTTTCCACCAATTTATTACCCTGAAAAAGGAAGACTGTACTTCCACGGCAGTTTTCATGGGTGGTCGTTGCAGCTTATGAATAATACAATTTCTGGTTTTTATTTTTTAAAGAAAATGTCGTTTGAGTGATAACGTACGATGCAGTGTAACTGCTAAGTATTTTGTGACGTGTTGGTTGTGGAGTAGCAATTTGTCGTCAATATAGTACGAAGTTGTCTAATCGCCTGATATACAAAGATGTATATTTTTACATACATATGTTAGTCGCGTAGATTTTGAAAAACACATTCTAGCAAAAAAACATTTCCTATATCTGACAAAAATGACATAATCAATAATTCTTCAAACCATAGCGATTTGCTTTCTCTCAGTTCATAAAGCTATTGCACGAGACCTTAGTAAATAATAACCAAAAATTCAGCTTTCTACAAATTCAAACAAGACTGTAATAAAGATATAATTGGTACGTTTGGAAAAAAAAATCGATAGGTAGAAGACTATACAGGAAGCTATTATACGGATCAGAAAAATACAATTATATAGATTTACAATAAAAACTCTACTTCACATGTCCCGTATGGTGTAGTCTATCATTTTTTTGTCTTTTTTAATATATGTTGGCGATATCTTTTGTATGGCCGCCAAAAGTCACGTACGAGCGGCATGTCGTTCCAGCTACGCAAAAGAACGAACGGCAGCACAACGTACACCGAAGACCAATAATGTAAAAGGTGTTAAAATATAAAAGTGCTTTGGTTTTGGGCAGAATTTTATTCAGGGTTGAAACTGTTGCGCCATCCCTTAAGTTAGCATATATGAACCTGAAGTGATTACTCCATGATCCGAATATTGTTTATTGTGGTTATAGAAATATTAAATTATACATGAACACCAAATGCGATTAGTTTTTGTTAGCCCGTTTCTCTGAACGGGCGAATTTAAATGTTCAAATTCATGGCTTTTTGATTTTGACTAACTTTCTTTTGGTTAAAAATCCGTTACGTACAAACAATCCAGAAAGAATCTTCGCAGCAATAGTTGGAGCCCGTTCCCTCGTATGGATGCGATGTAGCAACGCTACAGCTAAATGAAAATGAAAACAAATTCGAGAGGCAAACGGTCAATATTTGTTCACTTACGCTTCATCTAAAGGCCGCGAGTTTTATGGATGAGTACGCATGTAGAATAGTTTCCTTGTAAACTGTGGCCAAGAACCAATTAACATGTGTTCTGTTTTAATCCGATGTAGTAATAACAAAACGCGCGGGTTGTAATTTGCCTGAGCCCGTTCCGTGGTTCGGAAAATATGACTCACGGCCATGTTAAATTGAAGAAAATTATCTCTTGGAAATATGTCTAAGGACGGGGCAGTTAAGTTATTCCAAATTCTATTCGCTTTTTATTTACCTAAAGATTAACAAAATTAAATTCGAGATTTATCTATTTTGAGAAAACTATAGGCAAATTTACCCATGCTTGTGTACAAATCCGTATTTTTTCTATTTTTAAATATAGCTGTTTCCTGTTTCTTCTTTATTTTGTTTTAATAAGGACATTAAAAACAACTTCTCACGTGACCCATGAAACGATCATCTTGATTTATTAACCCGGTTTCATTAGAAAACCCTGAATAGGGTACGCGATCCGGCGAATAGCTAATTGTAAAAAAATGTTTTTTTTAAATATTTGCATGGTCAAATAATTTACATATTCATCAAGTGATATAAAATTATACCAAAAATAATTGAGCCTTATATATTATACTATAAAAACGGAATTTCATAAAATGGTTATATTTTTATAGCAACACCATTTCGTCTTTGCCATTTTTTCATGCATTTATCAAGAAAATGGAAATGACATGGTGGGGTGTGGCCTATTTTTCCGAAACTGTTCTTCATGTCATTAATTCTGTGTATAACGGGATTAACACTACCGACATAACTACGGATGACTCTGTACACCGTCTAAAAATTTAATATCGGCAAAGAAATGTGGCAGTTACAGTTAGTCAAAATTGAACAACTGTTTGGGTGTCTCACTTCATCTGCTGTGCAGTTCAGCATTGTGTTAATTTTAAAACTAAAGATACGAAATGTAGGGGAAAAGTTTATTTTATTTATTTCCATTCCTATTTTCCCATTTTGTAAGAAGGAATCCACGACTGAACGAAAGTGTTTCTTTCTGAATTGTTTAAAGTTATTACTAGTTAGCCAATCGTCCGTACTCAGCAAAATTATATTTTCAGATAAAGTTGGTAGAATTGACAATTACAATACAATAACAAATCCAAAAAAAAATTTTTTTGTAAAGGGATTCCGATAAATAGAGCCGAAACTCAATCGCAATTTTAGTCCGTACACTTATTCATCATTTAAAAAAGGTATATTTAATTATCTCACTGCTGTTGTCAAATGTTATCTCACTTTGTTGATGCATTTATACATTTGAAATTCACATTCTAAACGTATTGAACTGTAACAGAAGATCAATATGATACTCGGGTTATATCACCTGTTAGCGAAGCGCGCCTTCAAAACATGAAATTATTACTGGTATATTGCTTTCCAATTGGAATCTGGCACTTTAAATAAGAACTCAATAATAATTTACAAATACTTGTTCTTGTAACAATATACCCTTAGAAACACAATGCGTATTGTCCGGTATTACATCACCCACGAGTTTGGGAGCTATCGGATGTTTTCGGTAGATTTTAGGCATCGTATTTTGACGTTTGTCAGTTCTACCAAAATGTATCTAAAAACTAATGATGGTACAAAATGTATAGTTTAGTTTAGTTTGATAAAATCGTTTTATTAAGCGCTCACTCCGCTACGCTCGGCTCGTGATAAATCGAACTGGTGACTGAAGAAGCTTATCAATCTTTTTGCAATTTTCTACTCCCTACCCTAAAATACCGAATTGTTGCACGTACCAAGCGGGCGGAAAACTTATATATTGATTTGGGATTAACGCATAATAAATATAAAGTATTGAGAAAAAAAGCTTCAGGAAAAGGTCACAATTTGTACCCTTCACTATACTACCTAAAAAAAAAGTGAATGTATTCCTTCAAATGATTTATTTGATGTGGATGGAGTTAGCGCCAGTATTAATTTACAAGCGTTGGCTAATCACACTTTCCAGTGTCTACTATAAGTAATAGCGTCAACCATTATGATCTATCTTTAGTTTGTAAATGAGGTGGAGATAGTAGCGCAGGTCACAGTACGTATAAACAAAAATTTAAGGAAGAAGGTAACACTGATGAATTTATATTCGTAAATTCATTTGCAACAATTCGGTTATTAACATCGAATGGAGAAGTGCAACCGTCTTCAATTCGTTTATGTCGCCCAATAAAGGTTCTTTTTAGTAAAGAGACCGAGGAAATATCAATGCATGAGCTTAATTTAGTTCGAGATCAAATTAGGAAATTAGAAACTTTTGACACAAGTATGTTTAATAAGATTATTAGAGTTAACTATAATTTTATCTTTACCGTGATAGATGGCAAAATAGTCAATTACTTGGCTTTCCAAAAATCAACGCAATCTTGCTATATTTGTGGTGCCAAACCCAGTGAAATCATTTCCATGCAGCTTAAATCACCTAAGCTCGAAGTTTATCTGTACGGTTTATCCACTCTACACGCATGGATAAAAGCGCTTGAATGCTTTTTGCATATATCATATAGATTGGAAGTCAAAAAATGGGCTACACGAGATGAGAATGACAAATTATCAGTTGGAAACAGGAAAAAAAAACATTCAAGCGAATTTCAAAACTGAGATGGGTCTTATCCCGGGTTGGACCACAAATAATGGAAACACCGCTGGAAGGTTTTTTAAACATGCTAGTCAAAGAGCCCAAATAACCGGTATTGATCAAGTTCTCATTGAGCGTTTTTATGTGATACTGTTTTGCTTGTTTTCGGGATACGATTTAAATTTAGAACTATTTACTATTTTTTTCTTAGAAAATAAGGAAATGTACATTACCTTGTATAATTGGTATCCAATGCCTGTAAGTATTATAAAATATTAACCCATGCAGTAGATGTTATTAGGGAGTATATTGTGATATACGGACAATTGTCGCAAGAAGCACAAGAGGCTCGCAATAAAGATTGCAGACGTTATCGATTGGCACATACACGAAAAAAATATGGAATAGACACGAATATGGACCTTTTAATGCTGATTACTTCTGACCCTTTGATTAGTTCGTACCTCGAAGAACCAATTGCGAATTTAAGAACTTTTTTTTTACATTTTAAGTATGTAAATAGTATTATTTTTTTAGTTTACTGGAATGGTTTTTTATTTTCGACAGATTTATTGACATTATAAAACTTTTGTTATGTAAAATATAGGGTATTTTTGAAAATTAAGTATTCTCAATTTTCTGTATTGTACCTTATTGAACATAATACATTAAGTGTGTCTAGAATTTTTCGTAGAATTCAAAACAGAGGGTGTACCATAAGAAAAAACAACTTTAATATGGTAAAGATTTTTGGGACATCCTGTATAAATGAAAATATTTTTAGGTTTTGTAGCTTATATTGCTGTACAACCTTTCTAGGTATTTGATTTTTTTAATAACGGGGTGTACCATAAGAAAAAAAACACTTTGATTTGGTACAGATTTTTAGGGCATCCTGTAAAAATGTAGCTTATATTGCTGTAAAATTTTTATATTTGATTTTTTTATCTGTCAATAGCCGTTGTTAAGATTTCAACCAAGCATGCACTATCGGGGCAACCTGTATAATAATATAATCAGTATTTCTTATCAAAATGCTAAATAACTACTTACTAGATGTAGATATTTTATATTTAAATAAGCTTAATGAATTTAACTCGTAAAATATTTTCAGCCGTCTAGCACGTATAGAACGAATGACCATGCCTCCCTTCAGGAAGTCAGATTCATTACTAACGACGTTTCCGGTATTTTAGTCACGGATTTGGAAGCGATCAGACTGATTTCCATACATTTTAGCAATGCCAATTCTGACTGTCACGTCACACGCCACTGAGTAAATATATTCATGCCGTTTTGAAAAAATGCACCAAAAACTAATGCAGAAAGTCGTAGAAAAAGTATAATATACAACATCGTTCTTATAAAAGATAATATTCAGGAAAAATCTTATTTAAATATAGGATGTATGAATAATCATAACGAAGCTTCTTAATAGTGGAGTTGACGGCAAACACATAAATAACGATATAGAAAAAAGAAAAGAAGCAATTCCTGTATCTGTCAAGATATGCAGGTCAGATTCAGCACGACACCACTAGTAGAAATCAAAAAAAAAAGTGAAGCATCACAAATGACTCTTATTATCGCGATTTTATTACGGATATTGTTAAAAAATATTTAATATTAAGGTTTGACACCCCGTGTCAAATTTGTTTTACAACCAAGTAAACATGTAATGTCAGAGCCAGATCTCGATGTCGGTTTCTTAAGACAACTAAATCTTGTATTCTAAAAAATAGAGGCGATTTTTAATCCCTAGCTGAATAGGCAAATTAAGCTGTATATTAATGGCACCCGAGCCACAACTGTTACCAAACACGACGCTAACAACTTTCAAGTACGGCCGTTAATTGTGCCGAAGCGAACTATAATAATTCGCGCCTGACCTAAATCCCATTAAGTCAAGGTTACTTTTGGGCACCCTCGCTTCCGTGCCCCCGCTCCATGTGGCCTACTTTCAGGATAGCACGTGAAAATCCAGCAGCAGTAATCTATCCGCCGTGTGTAAACACAATAGATGATACGACGATGATTTTGATCGTATGCCAGAAAATTTTATTGCCAATGCGCTTTTATTTAACCGCTTTAATGAGTGTTTGTTAGAAAATTCGTGATTATAAAAACTTCCTTTCTAATGCTTGCTACCAAAACTCATAAAACCGACACAAATAAAACTGTTTTCTCTCTGTAAGGACGGAACCTATGTTTATTGGACTGTCAAAGCTGAGCGAAAGCAGTGGCGTCACCTGGCTACCAGTTTTGGATTTGCCTGCATTTTGCAGCTTTTGGAAATTGACTAGTGACAATTGCAAGAAATTTAAGAAAAACAAACACACACAACCAGCAGCGGGACTACATGTCATATACACATAGCCCTTAGCCCTCGAAGTGTCTGTCTTTAAGACATATTTACAGAATCTATTATGACCGTGCCATATTTATGTATCTTTATCTAGCTTCCGTGCGACGCTTAGACTCTACAGCCTCGATAGTGGGCTCTTTGCTGTAGCTCGTTGCCTCAAACTTCCAAGCAGATAAAAACGCACTTTCGATAAATCGTAAAATTTTTATAACATGTGGGTGCCGTTACTTCCTCCTTTTCACTCGCCCTGGGCTTAGATGACTCCTTGGGGTGCAGTAATCAGTCAGTATTAAATTATTCTTTTCATTATTAAATAGATCTCCGCGGATTTTTGGAATTCCTTAGGCAGTCCTAGAATTTTGGGGCCCTTTGAGTTCAAGTACCCTCAGCATTGGAGAAATTCAAAACTAACTTCGATGTTATTGCGATGAGTAGATGTATAGTGCCGATATAAGCAACAGAAACCGTACATAACCTCAATTTCCTAACCCCCCCGCAGCGGGGGCCCCCCGCGCGTGGCGTCCTAGTGTCCCCCCTGTCTACCAGAGTGCGCTCCGCCCCCCACCCAGCTTGTGTAGTGTCCTGTTTTGCCCCGGTTCCGCCCGTCGCTGCTAGATGTCGCCAGCTTGTGTAGCGTCCTGTTTTGCCCCGGTTCCGCCCGTCGCTGCTAGATGTCGCGCGCTCCGACCGTCGTAGGCCCCCCCGGTAGAGGGCGGTGACGGTGCGGCGCGGTGACGCGGTGGATCGGGAGGATAATTAAATAAACTTGAATTTTAATACATTTTATTTTATTTATAAAATTGGTCTGGCGAGGAGTTTCTTCTTCTTTTTATGTCGATTCAGTCGACCATCCCATTGTTCCTGTTCCTTGCGTTGTTCTTCTTCCCGTTCCCGGAGGAAATCTAAATACGAAGTGCACTCCTCGCCGTCCCACTCCGTCGACCACCCACCCGGGTACTCCTGCTGCTCCTTTGTTTCTTTTGATCCACCGGGTTGCTCCTGCTGCTGGTGATGTTCCCTTGTCGTTTCATGTCGTACCGGGAATTCTAACCCCCGGTACTCTTTGTGTGATTTGAATATGTGACGCCCTAAGCGATGCGCCAACATAATATGCGACTTGTCATACGGACAAACCGCGATTTTTTCTAGAACAAAACAAAGTATGATATGTAGCGTTTCCTATAAAACACACATTTTTTTTTTAAACAAAACTTCCAAAAAGGGGGGTTATCAAATAATTTTAAAAATTGTTTTTTAAGTTATACGCGCATACCAAAATTCACGTTTCAATTCACTGTCATTTAAATGTAAGTGTATTATTGTCAAAAGGGCAAACTGCAATTTTTTAGTACAAAAAATAAACAAAAATATGTATATATTTCGCGTTTTCCCCATAAAACGCACATTTTTGAAACAAAACTTTCAGTAATTTTAAAAATTGTTTATTTTTTAAAAGCCAAAATTCCCTATTCACTGTCATTTAAAAGATATTAAAAACGCTCAATTTAATTCGATTATTATTGTCAAAAAGGCAAACTGCAATTTTTTAGTACAAAAAATAAAACATTTTTGAAACAAATTTAAAAATTGTTTATTTTTTAAAAGCCAAAATTCCCTTTTCCATTCACTGTCATTTAAAAGCTATTAAAAACACTCAATTTAAATCGGTTATTATGCAACGTAAAAAAGATGAGTATCATATTTTAAAACAGGTAGAAACTAACCAAAAAAGTGATAACCCAAACTGAAACCCACAAGAAAAGACGCGCACTGTATAAAGGTAATTAAAATATAAAACTTACCAGTTGTAGGGTCGTAGGGAAATGGACATCGCACTTCTCTATTCATTGCACTGAATATAGTCTATAATACACATGCAACGTATTTATACACATGCACTCCCTTCCATGGTTGAATTAAAAGTCGAAAGGTCTTCTACCCACAAGCACCAACGCCGATTTGAATAGACGCGATGTTGTCGCCAGACAACCGTGCAGGTAGGAGTCTCAGGGTCAACACGCTTTCACACGGGAACGCAACCGTTTCGGACGTTGGACGAACGTATGTTGCCGCAAAAGATCAAGGCCAACTTGCTTTCATTTTTTACAATCTCCGTATGGGATGTGGAATTTCAAAACGCGCCGAGTCTAAATGTCAAGTTGTTTTGCTTGTTGAGAATAATAATTAATTGCCCCCTTTATATTTGCTCCGTGGGATTAACGTAATGGGAAAAATTTGTTGCAACGCATGTGGAGGTGTCTTCGTTTGTTAACTTTTAGAAAGTATTCTCGCACCGTATAAATACATCTCATTTTTCTCTGTTTTGTCAGTAGTTGTTTTTGGTATTATTCGTGCAACGTGGAAGCTAACTTAGTGGTTTGGTGTTCGTACAAAAAAGCAGTAAGTACCTTTTTTATTGTCTTATTTTAATTCTTTAACATTTGTTATTATTTTATAAAGGTCCTAAAGATCATCTTAGTACTCTCAACCCGTAACCGCAAATAGAATAGCAGCAATCTTAAGCGTAAGTTTTTTTTTATTTTTTTAATTTTGAGATAAAATAATTAATAATAATTTATAGATGGACTTAAGTCAACTGAATCAAACCTGTCTTGCAGAAGGTGATTTTGAGCAGCCGATTGTCAAACTGCATGAATTGCCGATAGGCGTTCCGTTTAAAATTACTAGAGCCAAAATTGTTAATACAAAATTTGGCAATTCCGTGTTGCTGCAATTAGAAAATTCCGTAGTATTTCTTCCTACTCGCGTGACAGAAGCTTTCCGTCCGAGACTAGAACACTTTGCGTCGGGGCAGTACAAACTGGTCTACGAGGGATCCAAAGATATTGGAAAGCCCAACTCTTTAAAGAAATTCAAAATAATTCAAAATTAATCAACATATTATACAGGGTAAGTCTTATTTACTGTTATATATTTAATAAACCACGATGCGCGTAAAGCAGATCATTCATAGAGCGCAAATCTTAATTTTAACCTTACAAAAATTAAAAAAGCATATTTCCGACAAGTTCACTCTTAGAGATAGTGATGTGTGGCTTAGGAGACTAAATAAAAATATTGAATCTTGCAACCAAATCGTTTCTAACGAAAAGGATTTATCTATTGGGTTAAAAAGAAAATTACAAACTACAATTCAACATCTGAAAGCTATTAGAAAAATTATTCTTAATTATCAACATAAGCATTTTGGATTGGGATTACAAAGTAGTAGCCGCGAGACAAACACAAATGAAATGGTTGTATGGGAATCGGTAGCGTCGTGTTTCCAGGGAAGAGTTCAGACTGGTGTCATAATTAATTTACTTCATAAAGATTTAATTCAATTTTTAAACGATTCTCGTCCAATATTTCAACAAAAAATTAGTCAAATTTTAAAGAAATTTTTATTGCTGAAAGTAAATACCACATTTTGCGGTGAATTTATTAAGGCAAAAAATGATGTCCAAGGCGAAGTTGATGTTAAATATCTGAGTACCGGAAATGCTGTAGTTGATTTAGGAACAGAATTGAATGATTGGTTTGTTGAAAATGTGCAAGATAAAATTTTAAATCAAATGTCAGAGTTTCAGGAACGTGATTCCGGGTGGGCTTTAAATAATATTATTTATTTAGAGATTAACATTAATAAATTTGAAATGGGTAACGGGTCATCCTTCGTTGAGTTGCCTAAAGAAATTGCGAATAAAAGGGCTTGTATTAACATTAGAAATGACGATCAAGCGTGTTTTTATTGGTCAGTTGTATGCGGACTCTTTCCAGCACGTTTTCGTCAGTATTTACCCTCTTCATATCCATACTACAAAAGTGTTTTGAAAACTGAAAATTTACAAACACCTATGGAAATGAATAAAATAAGCAAATTTGAAAAAGACAATGATATTTCCATCAATGTTTATATCTTAGAGCTTAATAAAAATGAAAAAACTAGTTTTTATTCCGTGTTACCTGCACGATTAACAAAAGAAAAACGCGAAAAACATTCAAATTTGTTGTTAATACAAAATAAATATTATCCAAAAGTTAATGATTTTGATCCTGATCCGCAAGATAATGATTATGAAGAAATAAAATATCACTATTGTTACATTAAAAATTTGTCTCGATTAGTTTCCTCACAGCTCAGTAAATATAATCACAAGAAATACATTTGCGATAGGTGTTTGAATTATTTCAATAACGAAACTCGTCTACATGACCACGAAACAATATGTTCCAGTTTCAATGAGTATAAAGTGTCTTTTCCCAAATATGATTACGTTGAATTTCGAAACCATATATATAAACAAAGGACTCCGTTTGTAATTTACGCCGATTTTGAGAGTCAATTGAGAAAAGTAAATTTGAAAATTTCAGATAAAACCTCGAAATACCAAAAGCACGAAGCTTACAGTGCTGCATATTACTTTAAATGTTCTTATGATGATTCAATATCATTTTTCAAAAGTTATCGTGGTCTAGATTGTATTGATTGGTTCGTGGAGGAAATATCTAATTTATCAAAATTTGTTCGTTCAAAATTTAAGGATATTATACCAATGGATAGTGAAATTAGTCTAGATCAAAGGTCGAGTCATTGTCATATTTGTGAAAAACCTTTTTTAAAAGAAGATGTTATTGTTCGTGACCATGATCATTTTACTGGTAAATTTAGAGGTTTTGCCCATCAGGCTTGTAATTTAAATTTTAAAAAAATATTTGTAGTGCCCGTAGTATTCCAGAACCTTTCTGGATACGATAGCCACTTCCTGCTTCCGGTTTTAGCAAAAAAAAGCTATGTATCCATAGTTCCGGTTAATAAGGAAAAATACATCTCTTTTACATATTTCGAACCTGATTATAACATAAAATTTAGATTTATAGATTCGTTTAGATTTTTGGGAGCATCTCTGGATAATTTAGTTTCCAGTATGGATAAAAATGAACTATATATTTTAAGAAAAGAATTTTCCGATCTCGACGAATCAAAATTAAATTTACTGTCGCAAAAAGGTATTTTTTGTTACGATTACATCGACCATATAGACAAATTAAATGAAACAACTTTACCCCCGATTGAAGAATTCTATAATAAATTAAGTGAAAGCAATATTAGTGAAGAAAAATATTCCCACGCACAAAGTGTTTGGCAGTCGTTTGAAATAAAAAATTTAGGCGAGTATTCAGATTTGTATTTAAAAACCGACGTTATTCTTCTGGCAGATATATTCGAAAATTTTCGAAAAACTTGTATGGCAACACACGTTTTGGATCCGGCGTGGTATTTCAGTATGCCCGGGTATACATGGGATTGCATGCTTAGATTCACAAAATGTCGTTTAGAACTTTTGCGCGACATTGACCAAATTATGTTTATCGAGCGGGCTATACGAGGTGGAATTTCGGTGTGTGTTGGTAGATATGCGGAGGCCAACAATAAATATATGCCCAACTACGATTCATCCAGGGATGATTCCTATATCATGTACTTTGACGTCAATAACCTCTATGGCAAGGCCATGTGCGAGCCTCTTCCTTACGGAGGATTCGACTGGATGTCTCATCAAGAGATTGATTCATTTAATGTCATGAACATTCCAGATGAATCTTCCCAAGGATATATCCTAGAGGTAGACCTGGAATACCCGCAGAAATTACATGACACACATAGAGATTTTCCATTTTGTGCCGAACATCGAGTGCCCCCCAATTCAAAGTTACCAAAACTAATGACTACTTTGTATAATAAAGAAAAATACGTCATACACTATCGCAATTTAAAACAGGCTCTCAAAAACGGTCTCGTACTAAAGAAAATTCACAAAATATTAAAATTTAACCAATCTCGTTGGTTGAAATGTTATATCGATCATAATAATAAATTAAGAACCCAAGCAAAGACAAAATTTGGTATAAATTTATACAAATTGTTTAATAATGCCGCTTACGGTAAAACAATGGAAAACATTCGCAAGCATCGTATTGTTAAATTTGTTAAAGCGTGGGATGGTCGCTACGGTGCGAAAAATTTAATTTCTAGTCCTAGATTTCACAGTAGAACCATACTTGATAACAATTTGTTGCTTATAGAATTAAAAAAATCGGAACTTTGCTTTAATAAGCCACTTTATATTGGAATGTCCATATTGGATTTGTCGAAAACGACCATGTACGAGTTTCATTATAATTACATGCTTCCAAATTTGGGTCCCGAAAAATGTAAAATTCAATACATGGATACGGACAGTTTCATTTATAATATCAAATGTTATGACGCATATGAAAGCGTTATTAAGGCCGATTTAACAAAATTTGACACGTCTGATTATCCTAATGACAATCCCTATAATATACCGCAAATCAACAAAAAGGTTTTGGGGTTGATGAAGGATGAGACTAATGGCACCATCATTAGTCATTATGCGGGGTTAAGGTCGAAAATGTATACTTTCAAAATTTTAACGGGTTCGGTAGTTAAAAAGTCAAAGGGTATTCAGTACAATATTGTAAAAAATAAAATTTCATTTGATGACTACGTAGAATGCTTAACAAATTTTAGGGAAAAGTACGCCACTCAACGAACCATTCGTTCATACACTATTTAGCATCGAACAAACAAAAGTTGCCTTGAGTCCTTTAGACGATAAACGTTATCTTTTGCCGAATTCATATGAAACGCTTCCGTGGGGACATTATAAAGTGCCGTAATTATTTTTTAATATATTTTTGTTACAGATTATGGTCAAACAACTTACATTAGAAAGCCTTTGTATTATAACAATTTGCGAAAATATTAGGTGTAGTGCTGATTTTTTGCTTGAGTCACCTTTGCCTTGGAAACTAACGATACTAATATTTAAATATTATTCGAAATATAGATGGAAGTACCTTAAACAATTAGCGCTCCAGTCTGATGGCAATTCTTTATTAAATTTAGAATTCATTCTGTTGAATAAGAGATTTGGATCGTCTTACAGAAATAGCATTTTGGCAACTCCAACCATTGATTTTGACGGAGAATCCGCTTACTGTTTATGGGTCAGTTATTACAGGATAAAATATTCGGAAATTTTAGTTTGTAAATCTTGTCACTTTATATTTCAAGTAGTTAAAAAATTTAAAAAGAAAAATTTTAGACTTTTATTGGATCACTATCATTTACAGCTGGATATAAATAATTTGAATGATGTATATCACGATAAACAATTTTGGTGTCAAAGCTGCTTTGAAGAAGTTTTGTTCACTGTAGAAACTGAAGATGAATGTAATTTAATGCTTCACGATGAGAGGAAATATGGAAAAAAGTTACGCTTTTCTGATAGTCCATTGAACTATTAATACTGTGGTTTTATTATAACATATGTAACTGTAGATAAGACTTTTATGTATTGATTGTATTCCATTGTATTGCAACAAGAATAAACATGTATATATTTAGACGCTATTTTCTTTTTTACCACCACCACAACACCGCATAATAATTACACAGAAGTTTGTAATTGTATAATTTATTTATTATATACATTATTACTATTTTACAATTTCGTTAAATGCTAAATTATTAAATTGTTCTAGTTTTCTTTTGCACTCTTGAGCTTGCATCCGCGCCACTTGCAAGTCTGTATTAAAAAGCGCAATTTGTGTTTCAATTTCGTTGATATTGCACTCTAATCCCGACAACTGAGACGCCAAGTTTCTTTTTAAATTGAATGCCTCACAAATGACACTTTTTTCTCTACCGTCCGTGAACACTTCGAGCCAATCAGCGGATGACGTTGGAGCTGCAAACGCTTCACTTGTGGTAGTTTTCTTCTTCTTCTTGCGGGATACGACCGACGCACTTTGTTTTCGTTTGGTCGCAGATTTTTTGGTTTGTTGCTCTACAGGAACGAAGCTGGACGGGAGCACTTCTGATGAAGGAAATTGCAACTCGAAATTTTCCAATAAATTATACAATTCGTTGGATGTCACAATTTTCTCTTGAGCCATCATATACACGTATTTATGTCAGAACTTCTAAATCGAGACTAAATTTATTTCAAAACGTCTACGTTGTCTACCCACGAATCGTGCGACTTATCCAATCCCAACCAGCGCACGAGAACCATATTGCCTCGTCTGCGCAACACCTTTTCGACGAGATATAAGTCCGGGTTAACTGTCTTCTGCAATTCTTCTTCATAAAATCCGCCCATTATGGGTTTACCCTGCATATCTTGAAGCAAATACGTTACGGGGTTAGTAACCCGTACTTTAACAATTTTAAACAATTCCGTGGTCCAATTCGGTGTATAACCTTTGTTGAAAACGTGCTTGACTTTGCTGATTCTAACGATGTCGCCGACTTTAAGTTTACGAGGACCGAATATTTTTATGCTACTATACGCGGTTTTCAAAATTCTCTTTTCGTTGCTCTTACTCACATCGATGGGTTTCGTACCCGTCGTTCTATGTTTTGTGTTATTGTATTCATCAACGATAGAGGCGAGCACATCGATCCATTTGTACGTCCCGCGTAAAGAAAAATGTCGAAACAATTTCTCTTTGAGGGTACGTATCACCCGTTCGACAATTGAGGCCTTTTTTATGCTATACGTACTATAGTGGTTAATTTTATGCTTATCCACAAGTTTCAGAAACGTGTCGTTGTAAAATTCTTTACCGAGATCCGTTTGCAAGTTTTGAGGGTGCCGTCCGTCCTTGAGAATTTTGGAAAACGCCTTGGCGACTTCGACCCCGGTTTTGGTTTTCAACGGGCGACACCATACATATTTTGAGAAACAGTCTATCACAACCAGCACGAATTTAAAATTTCTGTTTTGTTTGCTGTAGCGATCTAATTGGGCCAGATCCGCTTGCCACAGGTCATCCATCCCTCGTATTATAGTCCGGCGGCGAGCATAATTTCTGCGTGCCGGCTTGTGCAGTTCTCGAACCAGTTGTACCTTCTCTTTATTCATAATGTGTGTTCGGTTGCGATGGAGGATTTAAAACCCTTTGTTTCAATACCTTCATTATATTCTCATTTTCGTTCGTAAGTCGCTCCATTTTGGTTACAATATCATGAAATTGCTGTGACAAAACGGCGACTTTTGTCATGTGCTTTTCCAAATCTTTCTTTGCGCTCATTTCGCTTAGCTTTTGGTGGAAAACTTCGCGAAACTGCATAATTTCATTTTCGAGTGTAGTGCTACTCATTTTCAGTTGTTCTTCAAGACGCGAGAATTTAGTTTTGTCTTCAATTTGTAATCTTTTCGTGTACGCTTCGAGTTTCTGTCCAATAATCTTTCTCAATGCAATTTTTAATAAATTACTTGTCTCATCCACATATTTTTTGTTAGCCACGTCACCGTCATCGCTAGGCGTTTGGACATTGCAAATTTTTAAATTGTTCATATTGACGTTTCCGTCTGGCATATAGTCGAGGGCGCTTCTAATCACAGTATTAGTGAAGGGTCGTTTAGAGCGCAGCGCGCTAGAACGTCCAAACTTGTCCAGACTCATCGTTAAACTAACGTATAAAACCTGATTCTTTTAGCTCTTCAACGATTGAAACTATTTCGTTATCATGAGACGTGTTGCCTGCGTGTTTCGACGCGATTAGTAATTTCAGACGCTCTACGAGTTCATTGACGTCGTCCCAGTATACATATTCAGTAGGAGCGTCATTATAACGCATATTATAACCTTGACCGCTGTACGAGTACGAACGCGACTGAGATTTTATTAAGGGTCGGATGACCTTGGTATATTTTGGTACAGTCGATGCGCCTTTCAAACGTCCGATCGCGTCCCTGTGCACCTGGGTAGCCTCCATTATTTTTTTATATTGTGCCAAATCGTCTTTTGTGTATGCTATGGGATCTTTCAAAAACACCAAATTATACAAGCCGCGGGTACCGGAATATCTCTCGCCGTCTACAATAATATCGCCAGATCCTTGATGAAAATCCAGCGATTTATTGCCGAGAAACCATTTGGATGATATTTTGTCGTAAACGGGTCCGTAAACAATATCGGTGTCGGGCGATTTTACCCATAAATTTTGAATATATGAATGGGAAATTTCTGGATATTGTTCCAGGTATGATTGAAGGGATGCGTTGGCCACGCTCGATGTGTCAAACACATCATCTTCCTCCTCATCGATATTTTGCATCTCAACGCTCTTATTGGGATCCGGCGTTTCCTGAATTTCTTCCATAGGCAAAAATGATACGTTAACCTTATTTTTTGTTTCTTCGTTCGGTTCCTTTTTGTGTTCCCGCTTGACACCTCGACGTTCAGTTTTTATTTCTGCCGGTGACGGTGATAGCTTTATTTTTGCTATACGTTCTAGCGGCTCGCTGACGGGTTTGAAAAGCTTCCGAATTGACGCATCCTCTTCGCTCTTACCCAATTTTAATGTTAAATACTTCTTTCGAATAGATCTAGACAACTCGTTTACTTTTTTTTTTAGCGCCGCGTCGGCGATGTCGGCGGACGTCGCCTTCATGACTGTTTCTATCGACAATTAAATATCGACTTTTATATATTTATCGAAACCCTTGCGGTAGCGTCCGTTTTTTACGTCGAAATCTTTGACAATTATCAAACAGCCGTACTTTTCTTTCCAGCACTCGGAACAAATTTGTTTAAACGTGTCGTATGAAACGTCGGGTGAGACATGTTCATCATAAACGTGACGTAAATTCATGTCATCCTGTTTAAACAACGCGACAATATTGCAATTGTCACGTATCAATTGCTTGGGTACCTTGGAGTATGTCTGACAGAGATAAATAGCGTCGATGGCCTTGTGTCGGCACATCGAAAAATACTCGCGAATTTTATCTTGCTTGTCGCACGCCACGTCGTCGAAAATAAACAGAGAATTCTCTTTCGCGTCGCTGGGGTCGATTATCGAGTCTCTTTCACTGTAGGGATAATATCCAACTCCTTTGACATTGCTCAATACGCGAGATAACAGTTGATATTTTGGTTGATACAACGACTTTGAGTAGACGTAAACATTTTCGAAACTTGCCCCGTTGGGGTTAAAGAGTAGCGCTAACATGGTGTTGGTTTTGCCGCAACCGCTAGGTCCGCAAAACACCGCCCTAAATGAATTGGGTAGCAGTTGACCGTGTTTGCTTTTGTTAAAGAAACCATCTCCGCAAACCAAATCTAAATTATCGATGGGGAGCTTGAGTTTCTGCTGCACCACCCGCATGACTACAATGTTTATTCGAGACACCTCGTATATATATACGACACAAGCAATTTCCTTTAATTAGTATGTTATGCTTCGCGTCCGGAAGTGGTCTCGTTAACACGCTTATTAACAAGTTACCTTTTGAAGTACACATTCCGGGTTACCAGTTTTGCGGTCCCGGTACAAAATTGGAAAAACGCTTGAACCGAGGCGATAGCGGGGTGAATCCTTTGGACGCTGCGTGTAAGGTACACGACATTGCCTATTCGCAAAACAAATCGTTAGACGAACGTCATAAAGCGGATAAAGAATTGGAAACGCGTGCGTGGCAGCGAGTAAAATCTAAAGACGCAAAGTTTGGTGAAAAAGCTGCCGCATTCTTTGTCACCGCGACTATGAAAACTAAACGTAAGCTCGGTATGGGTCAACAACGGCGTCCCTCTGTTTCGTTTCGACAGGGTGTCGTGAAAAAGGTTCGCAATGCATTAAAGAAGAAACAATTGTTTCATATCGATAACCCTAAAATGCTTAGAAGATCGGCACTGGAAGCGCTTCGAGCTGGCAGAGCCGCTGTAAGAAAAGCGGGAGGACGTAAAAAAATTAGGGTACCTAGAATTATACCGTTCGAATCAAAATCGGGCGGTATTTTACCACTTTTACCGTTATTAGGAGCGCTAGGGGCTTTAGGTTCGCTCTCGGGCGGAGCCGCTGCTATCGCTAAAACTGTCATCGATGCGAAAAACGCACGAAAGAAACTCGAAGAGGACAACCGCCATAACCGAGCTATGGAAGAGATTGGAAAAAAGGGATCGGGTCTATTCTTGAAAAAGAGTCCGCGCGGCGGATTCGGTCTTTATCTGAAGAAACAAAAAAACTCCCAATAAAGCTACCCAGAAGGGCTCTATACGACGTCGATTTAATATCTCTGGCGCGCAAATTAAAAATTCCTCACTTCAGGGGTGTTTTTATGCGAGATAGTTTACCCCGTCGAATCAGATCGCAAGAATGCGGAATCGTAAATTTGGATGTTCGTCGAAATAGAGGAACCCACTGGGTAGCATACAAAAAGAGGAAGGGAAACGATGTTGAGTATTTTGACAGTTTCGGTAACCTTAAACCACCCGCAGAACTTGTTAAATATTTCGGCAACAGCGCCAATATCTACTATAATCACGATAGATATCAAAAGTTTACGCAATACAATTGCGGTCATTTGTGTTTGCAATTTCTCTATAAAAAGGACTGAAATCGCGGACCTATAAGCAGTCAACATGTCGATCATATTTACGTTAAAAGGGAACACGTCGACATTATCCATCGACTTTGTCAATCCGCTGCAGTTGGATGAAGATGTAGAGTACGGTTTAGCGCTGATTGGATTCCACTCTTACAACAACATTCCCAACATAGATAAGGGTTCGAATAAATTTTACTACTTCGATGGTAACAATAAAGAAAACGTAATTGAAATTCCGACCGGGTCCTATGAAATTAGCGACATTGAAACCTACATTAACGAACATCTGCCAAAAAATAAGGAAGAGAAGAATACGATCCCAAAGTTAATAGAGGAGATATCAATCAAACCCAACAATAATACGATAAAGTGTGAAATCTACAGCCCCGTATACGGGGTAAACTTTAAACAACACTCGGACAGTATCGGAAAATTATTGGGGTTTTCACAGAAAATTTTGGAGCCCAATATTATGCATTCCTCAGATTTACCCGTGGATATAATAAAAGTGCGAACGATACATGTAGATAGTAACATAACGTCTGGAGCGTTCTACAACGACAGACCTTCGCACACAATTTACGAGTTTGCCTTGTCCGTCGATCCGGGGTACGCCATCGACGAAACTCCTAAATATCTAACGTACTTGCCAGTAAACAAACGACAAATCTACAACATTACCCTACAGGTTCTGGATCAAAATTTTGAGTTGGTTAATTTCCGAGGTGAAGAAATCATCATTAGATTGGAACTTAAAAAATTAACGTAATGTTGATTTTCAACTCAATCGGAGACGCTGGTGAATATAAAAAAGCGAACATCCAAACGGTAGGGTTAGTAACAAAACCGAGGCGTATCCGTAAAGGTCGTCTTACATTGAGCAACAAACAATTTCTCCGATCACTGGGCTACGATGTTATCGAATCAAATATTCGACATACACAGAAAGCCAAAATTTGATGAATCTATCCAGCGCGTGGAGACCCGCACCTATCATCCCTTTGTGAAATCTTTTTTGAACAACGACACCATTGAGATCACGATCAATCAAGGAGATGCCTGGCTGCTTATGTACGACGCTGCTATTTGCATTAAGGGATCGCTGAAACGTCTCACGGGAACCGACCAAGTGCAATTTGTAAACAATGCAGGAGCATTTTTTTTTGAAACTATATCGTACGAGCTGAATGGGAAAGAAGTGGATAGCGTGCGTGATCCGGGTATAGTTAGTACGATTAGAGGTTATCTATGTTACTCGAAAGATGACTCATCGCATCTAGATATTTCCGGCTGGAATTTCCCTGAAAATGCGATTCACGATACAGAAAATGGACATTTTAGCATGCGAATCCCGTTACGACACTTTTTAAACATATTTAATGATTATAATATGATAACTTGTGGAAAACAAACCATAAGATTGGTAAGAGCCAGACATGACAAAAATTGTATGATAATTAAACCAATGGGCGGTGTTGCGGCCAGTGCAATTAAAACAACGGCGGAATTAAAAATTGATAGTGTCGATCTTAGGGTCAAGCACATATTTCCAAACGACGAAATCAAATTGGCTCTGCTGAAATCGATTAGATTAGATCAACCCATATTGATACCCTATAGACGATGGGAACTTCATGAATATCCTGCCCTAACCGCGGGCTCTACCAAAGAAATTTGGTCTGTCAAGACGTGCGCGGCTATCGAAAGCCCCCGATACGTAATAGTCGCTTTTCAAACAAATCGCAAAGACAACGAAGCGAAAAATGCGACGCTTTTCGATCACGTCGACGTAACGGATATAAGATTAACACTAAACGGAGAATATTACCCTCACGAACGTTTACGATTAGATTTTGAAAAGAATGACTTCGTGGAAGCGCATCACAATTACACGGATTTCTACCCCAGTTATAAGGGATGTGAGGAAAAAACTGCGTTGCTTGACTATATGGCTTTCAAAAACTGCGCGATTTTCGTCATTGACTGTTCTCGAAGAAACGACAGTGTAAAATCCAGCACTGTCGACGTAAAGTTAGACATCGAAGCAAAAAAGGGATTTCCCGCGAATACACGTGCCTATTGCATCATCATTCACGATTGTATCGTGGAACAACTACCGCTCAGCGAGATTGTTCGAAATCTAACATAAATACCGCCGGAGGAACCTAATCTTAACCAGTCATATTAAAAATGCGCATCGTTGCGGTAGATATTCAAGGCTTCCAGTTAGAAGATGGATTTGTCGTTAAAGAAATGGCTGTCTACAATGGATGTCAAATTAGTCATTACGTTTTGAAACCGCCGCGTGAATATTGCACGTTGACCGGTGCAGAAAAAAGAACGGTACGCTGGCTCGAACAATATCATCACGGTCTCAAATACAGTTCTGGTTTTGTTCAATATTCCGACATTGATACGTTGATCGGACTACTGATAGAAAATGCTGACTTGATATACGTGAGAGGAAGATCAAAAATGGAATTTTTAATGTCGAAAATGGATCAGGAGGATGTCGCATGCAGAGTCATTAACGTGGAGAAATTCGATGATGATAATTGGTTGAATCCGCCGAAATTTCAACCGGATCACGCCCATTGCATGTTTCACTCCGGAGGAAGACTGCGCATGTGCGCGTTGAGAAATTCTGCCCTTTTATATAATTGGTTGTATTCAAGGATCCCTGTATGAAATAAAACTTTCTTTATTTAAATAAGACTTTTTATTTCAATCCAAAAAAATTAATAATACATTTACACGTAAAAATAAAGCACGCTAATGCTATGATATGAATACAAACTGCGAAACTGTAATCTATTGAAGTATAATTCTTTTTTCGTTCCATTTCTCGAGTAATATTCTGCGTCATCTCACGCAAAATAGCGACTAAAAGCGTTTGGTTCATCACTTCTCTTTGTTATTTTACCTATAAAAGATTAGCTAGGAACCGAATACATTTTAGTATTTTACTGACCTTGAACGAGATGAGAGTCTTGTTGCTATGCTACGCTGTCTTTACTACCTGTTCGGACGTGTCGACGATAGTCGCCGCGCTGCCCGAGGAAGGTGTGATTGAATATTTACAAAAATTCGGATTCCTTTCACCTAACGACAACGAATCTTTAACGCAGATCAATGCGTCGAGTTTGCAACGTGCCCTAATGGATTTTCAGGATTTCTATAATTTACCGGTGGATGGTACTCTTAATAACGAAACCGTCGAACTAATAAATAAACCCCGATGTGGTGTAATAGAAAATGCCTTCACGACTGTTTCGCGATGGCAGAAAACGGATTTAAATTGGTATATTCAAGTACCGCCCAGTCACTATCAAGAGTTAAAAGTGCTGGCAACCGAGGTTTTTAAAATATGGAGTGATGAATCAAATTTAAATTTTTTCTTAAATTATTCAGAGCCGGATATAATGATTTTGATGTCTGACAAATATACTACCCACAGACAAAGCATAAGATGTAAAGGGAACGAATCCTGTCCTTTTGCTTTTGACGGAAGGGGTAACATATTAGGACATGCATTTTTTCCAAATCAACAACAAGAGTGCGTGGAAGTTCATTTGGATAAATCCGAAGATTGGTACTACGGTTTAGAAGTGCCTGCGCCCGGAGGAAAAACGAGCTTGTTTACTGTGTTGTTCCACGAAATTGGACATACGTTGGGTTTGGCGCACAGTAACGATCGCAATGCCATTATGTACCCTTGGTATAGCTTAAATTCTAAGACATTGTCATACGACGATGTTGCAGGTCTTCAACGTTTATATGGTAAAAAAACCACAACCACCGTCCGCGTAACAACTCCGACCACAACAACATCAACTACCACTACTACCACAACTACGAAACCTCCGATAGGGAAAAACGAAACAAAAGTACCAGATTTGTGTCACGTAAATCCATCCATATTTTTGGTTACGTCTAACCATCATATGTATCTATTTTACGACAAATGGGTTTGGATAATAAGATTAGGTGATAAAGTCTACATGGAACCTAAAATGATATCAGATTATGTCCCTATTTACGCTCCTATTTCGCATATCTACCAGAGACCCAACGGACAACTTTTGGTAGTCACCGGTGATTCGTTTTATTTACTTCACTTCCCGAGTTTCACGGTAGTGGGCGACCGACAAAGCGTCCAGCGACTGGGTGTGCCTGCGGGTAAAACAGTGAACGCTATTTTTAATACGTATGGCGGTCGAACGTATATATTTTACGGTAAACGCTACTATGCAGAAATAGACGAGTGTTCTTTGAGTGCGAGTGAACACGGTTTTACTACGGAACTGTTTCCGGGTCTGCCCGACGATTTGTCGGGCGCGTTTCGATACACCAACGGACATTTGTATTTTTTCAAAGAGAAAACGTATTACGAATACAACGAATTTTTGAATAAATTAACGAGAGTCGGTGAAATAGACTTGAGTCTTGTCGCAATTAATTGTCCCACAGAGAGTGTCTTTAAACAAATTAGGGATTTGTTAAGAAAGTTATCGATCTTTCACAACAATGAATAAGAAGTTAGTTTTCTTCGACGATTTTAGAAGCTTGGATACCGAACAACTTGAATTGATTCCTGTGCAACATTTCTTGGAGCATGTGAGACCGCACGATTTGTTAAATATGTGGCATAAGTTACCAGTACGACATCGCAACAATTTTGAATTGCAAACTCATTTGCCCTGCTTTGTTCACTATAACAGACCGGACAGCAAAATGCATATCGACGGCCCGGCACCTCCCCAGAATAAATGTCATTATTGTTTGAGTGTTATAAAAGCAGTTACCGAGATCTAGGATAGATTCATTCGGGCTAGAAACATGGTTTTGTTAAGTGCTCACTTTGTTTTGTTGTCGGCTGTGGTACAAAACGTTTTCTATATACATAAACCTAAGGATGTGATTGAAGCGTTCGTTTGTTTCAAAAATCATAATAATCGGTGCATTTGGCCCGATACGTGGACGCGTATGCAACTCGCTCAGGTCAACGGAATCGACAAGCTACAAACTTTTAGCGAGACATTGTCGAATAACACTACCGCAGATAAGCCGTATTTAAATTACAAGGTACGTTTCGTTTTCGCGAACCGGAGCTACGAAGACCACGGCGAATGGCAAACGATCGCTATCAAGAATTCCAATAACACCAGCGGCGGCGTTAACGACATTTGCGGTAACGAATACAACATCTCGGCAGGTCGAAAAACTATTTTAATCCCGCTATATGTAACTACGTGCGCTTGTTTGCTTCTTTTGACAAAATGCTTATTCAAATTGACTAAATGTAAATATCTCTCTTAATTACACCGATAGTGGGGGGTTGTTGATATATAAGTACATTTGAATTTGATACCGAAGTCA